>NC_056000.1:36136412-36447167 GCF_018446385.1 Zingiber officinale | reverse complement strand
AGTTGTCAGTAACTCACTTAATTAGTGGACATTCGATATCTTAAACACAGGGAGACTAACACACTCATAATAAGAAGGAGCCCAAAAATATAATTTGGGATTGGTGCGGTAGTTCAATAATAGTTCTCTAGTGGAATGAATTATTATTGATAAAATTAAGTTGTGTGTTCGGGGCGAACACGGGATGCTTAATTTTATCGGGAGATCAAAACCAATTCCTCCACTCGGTCCCTATCGTAGCCTCTTATTTATAGAGTACTATACCCACCTATTCCCACCTTCTATACCCACCAATAGGGGGCCGGCCAAGCTAGCTTGGGAACCAAGCTAGAATCGGCCTAGGTATAAATTGGGGTGGCCGGCCCTAGCTTGAACCCAAGCTAAAGGGGCCGGCCAAATTAAATTAAAAAGGAATTTTAATTTTAATTTTTATTATGTGGAAGATATAATTTATTAAAGAGAATTAAAATTAAAATATCTCTCTTGTAAAAGATCTACAAAAGATTAAATAATGAGATTAAATCTCTTTCCTTATTTGTAGATTGGTGAGATATTTTATTTTCTCTTTAAAAAATTATTCACATGTTGTTAAAATTAAAATTATAGAAATTTACTTTTATCAACCATGAAGAGATTTTTGAAGAGAAATATTAATTTTAAAATTTCCGGAAACAAATTAGGAAGTTTTAATTGTTGATTGAAACTTGTCCAATTTGTTCTTCATGATGTGGCCGACCACTTGAATTTAATTGGGGAAATTTTATTTTATTTTTCTCAATTAAATCATGTCAAGGAAATTAAGGAAATTTTATTGTAATTAAATTTCCTAATTTGCCTAGGCCAAGGAATATAAAAGAAGGGGTGAGGGTGCCTTCATGAGACACAACCTCTATTATTTTCTCTCCCTCTTTTGTTCCTTGGTGTGGCCGACCATCCTTTCCCTCTCTTCCTCTTGTGGTGGCCGAACCCCTCTCTTTCCTTGGAGCTCTTGTGGTGGCCGGATACTACTTGGAGAAGAAGAAGAAGAAGGAGAGGAAGCGAGCATCTCTTGGAGCTTGGTTAGTGTTTGGATTTTCTTCATTGGTGAAGCATCTTTCTTTGTGGCCGAACCTAGCTAGGAGGAGAAAAAGGTGGTTGGTGGTTTCTCATCTCGGAAGATCGTTGCCCACACAACGTCCGAGGTTAGGAGAGGAATACGATAGAAGATCAAGAGGTCTTTCTAGAAGGTATAACTAGTAGTTTTTCCTTTTCCGCATCATACTAGTTATTTATGGAAATAATACCAAATACAAGAGGCTTACGTTCTAGTATTTCGAATATGTTTTTCAATGTTGTGTTCTTTTGTTTTATTTATCCTTGTGATTTGATTGTTCTTTTCGGTTAACCTAAAGTTATTTTAGGAAATTAAATATTAGCTTTCTATAAAAGGTTTTGTCTAGTCGGTGGTGGTTGCTCCCATATCCAAGAAGGCCATGTGCCTCGCCACGTCAGTACTGGGAACCAATTATGGAAATTAATATTTAATGGAATTAATAACTTAAGGCGATTTGGGTCGAACGTGTTAAGTTCCGCAGGAGACCAAAGTCAAAACCTAAAAGAACGAATAGATTAAGTTTTGGATCAAACGTGTTAAGTTCCGCAGGCGATCCAAAATTTAATTTAAAGGAACACATGGTAGCTAGGAAAAAGTTCAGACCTTTGTACAAAATTTTTGTACAGTGGAACCTCTAGGTTTTCCGAGTAGCAACCAACAATCCATCCCCCACTGGTCGAACGGACAGGATACGGTAGCTGCTTTCATTTCCTCCGCCGGTCGGTGAGAGAAGTTGTGATACTTATGGCAGGAAAGGCACGTCGCGACTGTATGAGCGACGTTTGCTTGCAGAGTTGGCCAAAAGTATCCGGCCAACAAAATCTTCCTAGCCAACGACCGTCCGCCCAGATGCCCTCCGCACGATCCTTGATGTACTTCTTGGAGGATGTACGTCGCGTCTTCCGAGCTCACGCATTTCAAAGGCGGGCGAGAGAAATCCTTCTTGTAGAGTTGGTCTCCAATTAGCGTGAACCGACCGGCTCTCCTTCTTAACAGCTGGGCTTCATCCCGATCGGACGGTGTAGCACCCGAGCGGAAAAACTCCATGATGGGTGTCCTCCAATCGCTCGGAAACGCGAGGCCTTCCATCCGGTCGGCATGTGCCACCAAAGATACTTGTTCAATTGGCTGCTGGATGACGACTGGCGTTATTGAACTTGCGAGTTTGGCTAACTCATCTGCCGCCTGATTTTCCGCTCAGGGTATCTTCTGGATAATGACTTCTCTGAAATTGGCTTTAAGCTTTTCGAAGGCTTCGGCGTAGAATTTGAGCCGAGCGTTGTTAATCTCAAAAGTACCAGAGAGCTGCTGAGCGGCCAACTGAGAGTCTGAATGCAGCGTCACCCGTCCGACCCCCACATGCCGGGTGGCCTGTAAGCCGGCTATAAGGGCCTCATACTCTGCTTCGTTATTTGTAGCTCTATAATCCAGCCGGACGGATAAGTGCATCTTTTCTTCGTGAGGAGAGAGTAATAGTACGTCAATCCCGCTTCCAAGCCGAGTGGACGATCCATCCACAAATATTTTCCACATGGCTTCGGGTTCCGACCTTTGTACTTCGGTGACAAAATCCGCCAAGGACTGCGCCTTTATCGCCGAACGGGGCTGGTATTGAATGTCAAATTCCCTCAACTCCGTTGTCCATTTGATGAGCCACCCGGACGCTTCTGGATTCAACAGTACTCTTCCCAATGGACTATTCGTCCGGACGATGATAGCATGAGCCAAGAAATAGGGACGGAGGCGCCGAGCGGCGAGGACCAAAGCAAAAGCCAACTTCTCGAGCCCAGTGTAGCGGGATTCAGCATCTTTTAAAATATGGCTTAGAAAATATACAGGTTCTTCTCCGCTCGCCCTTACCAGTGCCGAGCCGACTGCCTGCTCAGTAGAAGATAAATAGATACAAAGTGACTCACCCATAGCTGGCTTGGCTAGCACAGGCAGAGAGTTCAAGTATGTTTTCAGATCTTCAAACGCCCGATCGCATTCTTCGTCCCAGTGAAACTTAGTGGCTTTGCGCAAGATCTTGAAAAAGGGTAGGCTCCGGTCGGCAGTCTTGGAGATGAATCTGGACAAAGCAATTATCCGACCGGTCAAGCGCTGCACTTCCCTCAGATTTCTTGGGGGCGACATATCTTGTAGTGCTTTCACTTTGCTGGGATTTGCCTCGATGCCCCGCTCGGTCACTATGTATCCCAAGAAACGCCCGCTCTTTGCTCCGAACAGACACTTCTGAGGGTTAAGCTTAACTCCATACCTCCTCAGCGTTCGAAAAGTCTCCTCCATGTCTTTAAAGAGATCGGCCGCTCGGACGGACTTGATGAGAATATCATCCACGTATACTTCCAAATTTCTTCCGATCTGCTCCCTGAACACTTTGTTCATCAAGCGTTGGTAAGTTGCTCCCACGTTCTTCAGGCCGAACGGCATCACATTGTAGCAGTACGTGTCGTCGGCTGTAACGAAGCTAACTTTCTCCTGATCTTCTCGGGCGAGCGGCACTTGATGATAGCCTTGATAAGCGTCGAGCATACATATCAACTCGCAGCCAGCCGTGGAGTCCACCAGTTGATTGATCCGAGGCAAAGGATAAAAATCCTTCGGGCAAGCTTTGTTAAGATCCCGAAAATCTATGCACACTCTCCACTTGTTGCCCGGCTTGGAGACTAATACTACGTTCGCCAGCCAGCTCGGGAACTGGACCTCGCGTATATGGCCGGCCTCCAAGAGCTTCTCAACCTCCGCTCGGATGATGGCATTCTGTTCAGCGCTGAAATCCCTTTTTCTCTGCTTCACCAGCCGAGCGTCCGGTCGGACGTGGAGCTCGTGCTGCGCTATACTCGGCGAAATTCCGGGCAGCTCGTGCGTCGACCAGACGAAGATATCACAGTTTCTCTGGAGGCATTTGATCACTTCCTCTTTCTAGCTCGCCTCCAGATCGGCCGCAACGAACGTGGTGGCCTCCGGTCGGGTCGAATGAATCTGCACTTCCTCTTTTTCTTCATACACCAAAGAGGGAGGTTTTTCAGTTATGGCGTTTACCTCAATCCGGGGCGCCTTCCAAGCAGAATTGGCTTCTGCTCGTACCATCTCGACGTAGCATCGCCGAGCTGCCAGTTGATTTCCTCGTACTTCTCCCACTTTGTCTTCGACCGGGAACTTGATCTTCTGGTGGAAAGTGGAGACGGCCGCTTGGAATTCACTGAGAGCCGGTCGTCCCAATATTACGTTGTATGCCGACGGAGAGTCCACCACGACGAAGTTTACAGTCCGCGTCCTTCTGAGCAGCTCCTCTCCCAGCGAAATAGCCAGCCGGATCTGTTCGACCGGCAAGACTTCGTTGCCCGTAAACCTATAGAGGGGGGTTGTCATGGGCAGCAGCTCGGCTCGATCAATTTGCAATTGGTCGAAGGCCTTTTTGAATATAATATCGACCGAGCTTCCTGTGTCAATGAAAACACGGTGAATAGTGTAGTTGGCTATTACCACTTTGATGAGGAGAGCGTCATCATGTGGCACTTCGACTCCCTCCAAGTCCTTGGGCCCGAAATTGATTTCGGGTCCGCTCGCCCTTTCTTGGCTGCAGCCGACCGCATGGATCTGGAGCTGCCTGACGCCAGCCTTCCTTGCTCGGTTAGAGTCTCCTCCGGTCGGCCCACCAGCTATAATGTTGATTTCACCTCGGGAAGTTTTGTTTCTATTTTCTTCTTCCTGAGCCGACGACCTAGGCTACTCCCTAGAGCTCCGGGGATTGTCCTCATGCCTCGGAGTATGATGCCGCTCGGGAGTCTGTCTTTGTCGCCTATCAGATATCATCCGATCGGCTTCACGAGGGCGTTGTCGCCTGTCAGATGATGGCGATCGACGGCCACCACTCCTGGGGACAGGATGAGCGATCAGGGGAAGGCTTCGGCAATCTCTTGTATTGTACGTGTCCGTCCGATGGAATGAGCAGAACATAGGCGTCCATTTTTCAGGCTTGGGCCGCTCGGCAGACACTGCTTGAATGGCGTGGGATCTTACATGTTGCAGGGGGCGAGCTGCTTCAGCTCGCGGTCCTCTGGGTGGCTGATGAGCCGTGTGCGGCTTCCGCTCGGCAATGGGAGCCCGCTCGGTTGGAGTTTCCTTCCTTCGGGCTGCTTGAGCTTCCTCCACATTGATGTATTCGTTGACCCGGTGCAGCATATGGTCGTAGTCTCGGGGTGGCTTCCGAATGAGCGAGCGGAAGAAGTCCCCGTCCACGAGGCCTTGCATAAATGCGTTCATCATCATCTCGGAGGTGGCCGTTGGAATGTCCATGGCCACCTGGTTGAATCGCTGGATATAAGCTCTGAGCGACTCTCTGGGCTCTTACTTGATGGCGAATAAGCTCACGCTAGTCTTCTGGTAGCGCCGACTGCTTGCAAAATGGTGGAGGAAGGTCGTTCGGAAGTCTTTGAAACTTGTGATGGATCCGTCCGGAAGCCTCCAAAACCACCGTTGAGCCGATCCCGAGAGGGTGGTAAGGAAAACTCGACACTTCACTCCATCTGTGTACTGATGAAGGGTAGCGGTGTTGTCGAACTTACCCAAATGATCGTCCGAGTCGGTGGCTCCGTTGTATTCACCGATCGCCGGAGGCACATAGTGCTTTGGCAGAGGATCCTGCAGGATGGCCTCTTAGAATTGACGGTTGACCCGTTCGGGTGAGGCATCCGCTCGGGGAGCCTTGCCTTTTCTACTGTCTCATCTTGGTACTTCATCTGATTAAGATCCTCGGTCCCGATTAATTACTGCGGCTTCAGGAGGAGTGCGAAATAGGGCCCGATGAAATGGAACCGTGGCCTGCGGTGCTTCCACTCGGCCTCCTGATGCTGATGTTGCTTGCTGCTCAATCCGCTCGGCCTGCGACTTCTGCCTTTGTTCCACAAGCTTAGCTGCTCGTGTTTCGATCAGAGCGTCTAGTTCTTCTGTCGAGAGCATTACCGAGTGCGGTCGTCCAGCTTCGTCCATTGCTTCCGATCGGATGCAGGAGCGTTCCCACAGACGGCGCCAAATTGATCCTGTCCGAACGCTGAATCAATGGACGCTGGGCACGTGGCGCTCTCCGCGTTGCTGACGTAGATCCCCGACCGATCGTATGGTCCTCCGGCGAACCTGCAGGGAAGTCGGGCCGGGAAGGGGTTCCCGGCGATGACCCTTCGACGGTCAAGTCAGGCAAGCAGACAACAAAGAAGTGGCTCTAAATATCATAGAATGCGTACCTCCGGTGAAATGCAAGGCTCCTTATATAGAGCTGGGAAGGAGCTCATGCACCCATACCGAGGCAAATATGTGTCCTAAGCCCATACCTAAGTAAGGGCTTGTCAGAAAGCTTACCTGACACCATACTGCTACAGTCCAAGCACGTCTTTGATGGGACAGCGGAACCCTCTGTCGTAAGATTTGGAGTATGGCCTGGTCATAGAGCATGCCCGCTGTCAGAAGATGTTCCTTGTCCTTTTCTCTTCTCACTCCATGCCGAGCTTCCGGCCGGTCGGCACTCACCTCACGTCCGGCCGGTCATATGTACTGGTGCACTTAGGAGATTCCCGGTAATGTGCTCTGTGGAGACTGTTTGCAATATGCTACTTTATGCCTTCGGCTAAACGAGCTATCCGATCGGCCATATGACTCTGTTCAACCTGAGCATCGGAATCCCTAGTTTCGTCGGGTCGTCTTTGGTTCAACTGGGACTCCGTTCGGCCGACCGGTCTCATCTTCTCCGATCGGACGTCGGACACATTGACCTCCACGTGGTGTTAACTTCCCTCAGAGAGAGGGTCTCTATTCTTACCGCCGAATCATAGATCATTAAGATAAATTCGAAAAGTGTAGATGGATTTTGACTATGATCCAATATCACTAGTAGTTCCATCTCCATAAACATTTAGAAATATCTAGTGTTAAATTTAAATCTTCATAAGTTGATCCTATTTTTTACCATCTTATTATACCCAGGGGCATAAAATAGATATTTATTTATTTATATTATTTTTTATTGATAATTCAAGTTTTTAGTTCGTACACCCAATTAATTTAGGTCGCTTAGGATATAAATTCGTGATTTTATCTACAGATGGATACTTCGGTCCACGGTCAGTTAATATAGGTTTTTTCATCGAATTCATGTCTCGATAGGGGGTCGAACGTGAGTTCACTCGGTAACGCCTTTGTAAAAAGGGTTCGATCCTTATTCAGCTAGCCCCGTAGTGATATCTTTTATCCGTTAATTATTATTTCGATTGTTTTATAACAATCATCCCCCCGTTGCATCTCGTGTTACAATTCAGCCCTTAGAATTATGATATTACGATAGAATATTCATATTACCATTTAGATATTTACGATTCGAACTTCAATTATTATGAATTTATAGAAATCTTTTTTCTAAATGAGATATATAATTAAAGGATACTAAACTCCTGAACTATCCGTTGTGAATATTTTCTGATTTATGATAAAAAATTTCCATACAATCAAACTGATTATCTCAGATTCGATCATGTTACAATCCATCATGCTTCTATCGTCATCTGACCCTCACTCTTCTATATGAAGCCATAATGATCACCCGAGCACTCCGACCAATCCGACACGGGCACATGAGTTGACTAAGTGATCGATCGGTCCAACCTGACACAAGACGTTCTACGGGGTATCAATATTAAATATCATTCAAAGGGTTGTAGTTGTGGCTACTCATTCAAACGGTTGTAGTTATGGCTACTCCCACCCTCTTACGATACCTTCTCGAGTTTTTTTATTAATTTATTTTTCTCTAATTCCTTCGAGCTTTCAACTTCCTTATTTATTTTAATATTCTCGTGGGGAAAATGGCATTCTTCTTCCGCACATTGAAGTTGATATGTTAGACGAAGATAAACTTCCAACACTTATGTGCTCTTATTTGGGAGGATGAATTAAAAAAATTTTAAAAAAAATATGGAGTAAATTTTCCACTGCTTACTTGATGAGAGAGGACAGATTAATCAATCTTTCCGTTATTTATTTCTTATCAAATAATAAATACATAGATTTTTTAATTCATCTGTCCATCATTTTTTTTAAACTTTTTTTCATCCCTCTAAAATCTGATGGAAAACCCATGTCCATCCTCTACTCATGCATGTTGGAACCATTTGTAGAAAATATGTTCTAAATGTATGATAGACGAATTAATTAAATGCGATAAAAATTTACAGCGATCTCCCGCAGATCTGCAGTCGGCAGTGGCGAAAACTCGCTATCGGAAGAGCAATCACAAGATCGGAAAGCCCTCCGCAATTCCACAAACCAAATCCCGCCGTCTTGGATGTTCTCCTCTTACTCTCGTCTCCAACGCACTTTCACACCCACTGAGCCTTGGACGGACCCCCTTTATATAGGGAAATACACTAGGGGCATAATGGACTTTTTCATTATGTGTAGTGGGAAACATGGGTCACGTTCCCCACTATCCCCATTTCCAACATCTCCCACTCGTCCAAGGTAAGTCACTAAGACTAGTTCATTCAGGTAAGTCACAAAGACTTAATAAGTCACATAGACTATTAGAGAGTTTGGTCACATAGACCATATGAGAACATCCAATCCATACTTAGAGAAAATGGTTCGTGCGACAGCAAGCACACTGAGCGATAGTTGCTAAGAAGATTGTTACACCTTAACTTAACCGCTCTTTGAGCAATCAATGCTAATAAAGTTGTTACATTTTACTTAGCTGCTCAAATAAATTAGAGACACACTCTTCATGACACATAGCCTCTTTCCTGGTGGCACATAGCCTTTATCCAGAATTCATCCAATCTTCAAGTGACACACAGCCATTATCTTGAAGATATCCATGTCTTGCTATTTACCCAGATTAAATAATTTTCATTTACATCGATATGAACATCTCTAATCCCTTATAATGACCATTATGTCATGAGCATGTTCCATATCTAATATTCACATTCATTTCCGTACATAACAGAAATGGGTCGACCAGTGAATAACAACAAAAGATGTAAATATATTTAATCTTCCTTTTTAGCTAGAATCAATTCATTTTAATCAGTCGCTTTCCTAGTTATGCTCCATAGACCGAATCATCCATAGTCATAGGATACACGCTAAAGTAGCAGACACTGATTAAAACTTCAAGTAGACAGCTAAATAGTCACTAAGGCAAAAAATTGAGATTAACATATAATCTCAAAGGTCTCACATAGTAGAGAAACGAGGATTCATTCTCCTACTACCTTTATTGTCGCAATAGCACATGTGGTATGAATCACATGCTACGATGTTATTCTCTTTACTAAAAAGAGTGCATGTTGTCTTCAAATTTAACATCGTACAAATTTCGATCTAGACATACCTAACGTCTAATCCTGAATTCAACATATGAATTCTAATCTGGCTTTCAACAGGTTCAGTAAATGGTGGGTTCATTTACTTCGATCATTATTTACACATAAATGATCTCATCTTGACACAATTATCAAGGCGACCTCAACTTATGAATCTGTCTCTAATTTCATAATTTCAGCTACGTAAGTTGTTTCATAAGTAACGGTCTTACCCCTATTTGTACTTAACAAACAGATATGATTGTCCATGTGAGTGGACCAATCTCCACCTGCCAACATGCTCACCGAGATCTTACATGAATGTAACAAATACAACATATACACTGAATAAATTATGACAAATGACACAATCATAACACAAAGTCTGATTGTTATTTCAATATTGTTACATTCTACGAAGTCCCAAAGACTTTACATGTTCTTTAAATGACTCTTTAGTCATTGGCTTAGTAAAAGGATCTGCAAGCATAACACGTGTAGGGACATACTCAAGAATGACTTTTCTTTTAGCCACAATATCCCTTACAAAATTATATTTAATTTCTATATGCTTGCCTTTGCTATGATATTTGGGATCCTTGGAAAAAGCTATTGCACTTGGTATCACGATGAGCGATTCTTGGATGCCACTATCCTCGATAATTTTCGGATGCTTGAAACCTTCTCAACGGTGCTTCTTGCAGTGAACATGCCACATATTCGACTTCCATAGTCAACAAAACTACACAAGCTTGTTTCTTGCTATTCCGGAGATGGCGCCACCATTCGGCAAGAATGCATAGCGATGTGGATTTTCTATCATCCAGGTCTCCAGCCCAATCTGCAAAAACCTTTCGACTCATATCCGATCCTTGAAAATAGAGACAATAATCATTGTCGCCTTGGATATCTGAATATCCTTTTCGCCTTCGGTGTCTCGGTCTGGTTTGACCGAAGCGATGACCAAGCCCACAACATAGGTGATATCGGGCGTGTACACAACATAGTGTACATCAAACTACCAATAGCACTGCATATGATTTTTATTCATCTCAACTATTTCTCCCGAGTTTTAGGACACATACTCTTGCTCAACACGACTTTCACAATAGGTGTATGTTCTATGTTGCAATTAGACATGCTGAAATGATGTAACATCTTATTTATATAAGACTCTTGTAACAAACTCAAAAGTCTTTTAGGACGATCTCTTATGATCTTCACCCCTAAGATGTATTCAGCTTCTCCCATATCTGTTGTATCAAATTATGATGACAGCCACTTCTTGACTTCATTCACATATCCTATGTCATTTCCAGCTATCAGCATATCATCAACATATAATGATAAAATGACATACTTTCCTTTTTCCTGTTTCAGGAAAACACAATGATCCTCATTGATCATTTCAAAACCATAAGATAAAATGACTTCATTAAATCTTATGTTCCATTGTCTTGACGCTTGCTTTAGCACATATATAGACTTTCTAAGTCTACATACTTTTTGCTCTTGGCCTTCAGCAATGAAACCTTCTGGTTGAACCATATAGATTTCTTCGTCAAGATCACCATTAAGGAAAGCGGTTTTTACATCCATTTGATGTAATTCTAAGTCATAATGTGCCACAAATGCCAAAATAACTCTTATTGATACAAATTTCACTACGGGAGAAAATGTCTCTTCAAAGTCAATACCCTCCATTTGAGTATATCCTTTTGCAACTAAACGAGCTTTGTATCTGTTAATCGATCCATCTGCTTTCCTCTTTATTTTGAGAATCCATTTATTCCCAATAGCCCTTCGGCCCGGAGGTAGATCGACTAAGTCCCAAACATGATTTTGAATCATGGACTCCATCTCTTCAACCATTGCAGCTTTCCATTTTTCTTTAACTCTACATCCTAATGCTTCCTCAATGGATTGAGGCTCGTCGTCGTCAATTGGAAGTATAACCAATGCCTCATTCTCAATATCAAACCTCTTCTTAGGTTTGATCTTACGAACACTTCTCCGTAAGTTGGGCTGTTGAGAAGTCAACTCATGACTCGGCATATCACTCCCACTCGGTTGACTAGACTCAGGTATCCCTTTTGACACCTCTCTTGTTGATAATATCTCATCCTCCTCAAATAGAGGAACATTTTTATCAACATCACCTCTGATTGGGAACTCTGTTTCGAGAAAAGTCGCATCTCTCGAGTCTATTTCGGAGATGGTTCCATCTAGTTGCTCACCTATGAAAACATAACCTTTGGAGGTCTCATGATATCTTATAAAGATACATTTCTTACCTCTAGGCCCTAGTTTTCCATACTTGTGAGAACTATCATGAACATAAGCAGCTGACCCCCAAGGTCTCAGATTACTCAAATCTGGTTTTCTGTCTGTCCAACGTTCATATTGGGTAGATGGAACTGACTTTGAAGGCACTTTGTTAAGTATATAGGCTGCAGTTAATAATGCATCTCCCCAATAGGAGATTGGCAAATTAGCTTGCGCCATCATAGACCTAACCATTTCAAGAAGAGTCCTATTTCTTCTTTCAGCTACCCCATTTTGCTGTGGAGTTCCAGGGATTGTCAGCTGTCTAATAATCCCTCTACCATTACATATTGTCTTGAACATATCAGACAAATACTCCCCACCACGGTCAGTGCGTAAAGTCTTAACTTTACGTTCTGTTTGATTCTCAACTTCGTTCATATAACGAATGAAGCAATCTAATGCTTCAGATTTGTGAGAAATCAAATACACATGACCGAGCCTAGAGAAATCATCAATAAATGTAATGAAATAGGAAGCTCCATGTCTAGCCTTCACATTCATTGGACCACAAATGTCCGAATGAATTAACTGCAATGTTGATTCAGATCTAATAGCCTTACCAAATGGTTTCCTAGTTGATTTTCCAGCAAGACAATGCTCACATATAGACAATTGAATCTTAGCTCGAGTGCCCAATAGACCCTCTCTAGCTAATCGATTCATACGTTCTTGTCCTATGTGTCCTAATCTAGCATGCCAAACTTCATCAGTTATATCTGCATCACTAGTTAAAGCAATGTTTGAAAAACAACCATCAATAGCATAATTGACATCTGGTTCTACATCAAGAACCATAAAACAATTTGTTAAAAAACCATATCCGATTGACACTGAGTCAATCTTAAGTTCAACAGACCGACTGTAAAAATTAATACAATACCCTAAATCAAGAAGACATGTAACGAAAACAAGATTTCGTCGAATTTCAGGAGCATACAGGACATCATGTAGAAATAAAACTCTACCACCACGTAGGTTGAGTTTGCAAGTGCCGACTCCTTTGACTTCAACTCTTGCATTATTTCCCACATAGATCCATTTGTTGCCAGCTGGTACCCGACGGTACTCGACAAATGTAACTCGTTCCCGAGCTACATGGTTGGTTGCTCCCGAATCTATAATCCACAAAGGATAAGAATCAGCTAACAACACTGAACTAGCAACAAAATGCTCTTGAAAAGAAGACACACTTGGATTTACCTTTTTCGGCTCAGTGCACTCCCGAGCAAAGTGGCCCTTTTTGCCACAATTAAAACAAGTCAACTTGTTTTTAGGTTTCTTTCCAGTCTTCTTGACTATCTTCTTGATTGGGCCTTGTCCCACAACAGTAGCTTCCCTCTTCTTTCCCTTCCCTTTCTTGAACCATTTCTTTTTCTTGGATCCATATGATCCAGCAGAACTTACAGCCACATAGGCTTGTCCAGAAATCCTTGCGGATTCAACTCTCTCCGCCTCCAATTCTACATGGCGTGAGACATCAGTGAAAGTCTTGATACTCTCACTGTGAGTTAAGGTCTGCTTCATGGTCTCCCAAGAATCTGGAAGTGAACGAATAACTGCTTGAACCTGTTGTTCATCAGTCAACTCATGACCAGCAGTTTTAAGCTCCCGAATCATGTTCGACATCTCCCTGAGGTGTTGAACCATTGACATATTCGGACGCTTTTTGTAGCTGTCAAATTTAATTGTCAGCTGTCGAAGCTTGCTCAGACTTACTCCACTGTATTTTTCTTTAAGGGCAACCCAGACTTCATGAGCCGTAAGATATGACTCATATTCAAAAGCTAGGTCGTCTACCATTGAACTAATCAATATACCCTTTGCAGTGGAGTCCTTTTTCTTCCATGCCTTATAGGCATCAAGATCTCGTCTGTGTTGTGCAGTGGGACCATCTACAGGTACTTCCATAACCTGATTTACAGCCTCTAGAACTTCTTGTTCCTCAAGTACATATTGTATCCTGAGGTGCCAGATCTTATAGTTATTCCCATTAAGTTTTTCACCTTTGTTGAGTTCAGCTATTATGTTTTTGGTTGTCATAATCTATCATAAATAAACACATTATTTAGTATTAAGTGTAAATCATATGTATGCAATTTATGATTGACTTAATATTACTTTGAATTGGTTTACAAAATCAAGTGACAACTATGTTTTCACTCATCATTCGTATGACCAATCAAATTAATATTAATCAATTCTATTACATACATCCCAACAAATGAACTAATCATTTATAATATCATGAATTCATTAATTAAATGAACTAATCATTTAATATATCATTTTTTTTTAATTAAATGAACTAATCATTTAATACATCATGAACTAATCATGCATCATGTCAAGCAAACAGCATAAATAAATGAACATATCATTAATATAAAATTATGCTGCAAATTGTTAACATATAACCAACTGACATGAATGAAATGGACTAACTATTGTTCATACAAAACAACAATAAAAATAACAGAACTCTAATAAACTAGATAGGCAACTACCACTCCCACTAGGACAGACACTAGTGCAGTGGCCAAAATAATCCCTCTCAGCCTGGACTGATTTGGGGTAATCCCAGGCAAGACAGCTTCAAGGTTCTCTATTGGATCCACTATTGGATCCTCTTCTGGTTCCTCCTCGATCATTTCCGAGTTCTCTTCGAACTCTTCCGGATCCTCTTCAGTCATATGATGAAGCAGCTCCTCACATAATACAGAATATGTGACGCGTCCTTGATGACACCCCCAAATATAGTCTGCTATCATCCTAGGACTTTCTGGCAATGATTGCATCAAAGCCCAAATCCTATAACTGTCCAGGACTGGAAACTCTTCTCGCTCAAGTTTCCAAAACAGATCATCAAGCCGTCCAATGTGTCCGTCGACTCCATAAGCAGAGTTATACTCTATCTCCTGAATCTCCTCGCACTTCGCGACGAGTCAATGTGGTAATCGTCCGTGCCATCTGAAAAATTGAAAATAAATAAGTCAGTACAAAACCGACTAACCAGTACAAAACTGGCTTATTTCAATTTATACAGGCATAGTACCAATATAATAAATCAAGAAAAACAAATTTTCTCGATTTTCAGGAGTTCAAGTCGACAATTAGAACTAATCTAATTGGTCAAACCCATTGGATCGGTTGATTAAGGATCCAGATCCTAAGCTCAGTCCATTGTCCTTAATTAGAAATAATCTAATTGGACAGGGATTTTTATACCTATGTTCTTTTACTTTTTCTCTAAGCTCATTTCTACCAATTTCAGACTTATTGATCAAACTCAGGTCCGTTTGATCAAACCAATGTCCATTGGTTTAAGTCCGACCAATTAGAACAAATCTAATTGTTTTGATCAAATCTAACCTAATAGAACAAATCTGGTCATTTGATCATATTTGGTCCAAGTACAATTAATCAACCCAAATTGATTTGGGGTTGGATCAAATTGATTTGATTAAACCCAATGGTTTAATCTAAACCGGATCTAATTGGATCAACCAGTTTAAACCCACCTAATTAATTAAAATTAGAATAATAATCATAATTTTAATTAATTCTAACATGCATTATTTATATATATTAATATATAAATAGTTTTTAAAGCACGTGAGTTTGCACTGTTCTGTTCGAACCAAAAAAAAATAGTTTCCTTTTTTTTTTCTTTTAAATAGAACTTATCCTATTCAAAAAGATTAAAGAAAAAAAAACCCGAACACGTCTTCTGTCGTTTTCTTCGCCGCCATGATCCCTACTGCCTTGTTTTTTTTTTATTTTTTATTTTGAGAGAAAAAAAAACAAAACAGAAAACTTCATGTTTAGCTTTTTCCGTTTTATTCGCCGCCACGATTCCATGCATGCACGCCACACATATTGTGCACGCCGTGTATGTTGTGCACGCCATCAAGCCGCCCAGTTCGATCACGCTGCCCACACCGCAACTGCGACAAACACAATCGTCGGCCATGCCAGCCTTCTGCCGGTGGCAGCCGGTCCTTTCAGGCCCGACGAGATCGCCGACTGTGGTTCTGCCCGTCCTAGCTACTAACACATAGCCGGTCAGCCAAGACGTCATCGATGACCACAGACTGCCGTCATCGGCAAATCCAGCGGTCTTGATTTTGTAAATTTGGCACAACGTGTATGCTACGACACATTAGTCGTGCAAAACAGCGCCGGGAAATGACAAAACGAGGAAACATTCAAACGGAAATTTCATAATTCGTCTATAAGCATTTTAGAAATAACTACGCGCTCTGATACCAATGTAAAAAATATGTTCTAAATGCATGATAGACGAATTAATTAAATGCGATAAAAACTTACATCGATCTCCCACAGATCTGCAGTCGGCAGTGGCGAAAACTCGCTATCGGAAGAGCGATCACAAGATCGGAAAGCCCTCCGCAATTCCACAAACCAAATCCCGCCGCCTTGGATGTTCTCCTCTTACTCTCGTCTCCAACGCACTTTCACACCCACTGAGCCTTGGACTGACCCCCTTTATATAGGGAAATACACTAGGGGCATAATGGACTTTTCCATTATGTGTAGTGGGAACATGGGCCACGTTCCCCACTATCCCCATTTCCAACACCATTATACCACTACATGCGTGTAGGTGTGCAAGCGAGGGGCCTCACACTCGCCCGCAAGCAAGCCCTCCCTGGGATGCTTGCCTACGAGCGGGCCCTCACCAAGGGCACTCGTCCGCGAGCGGGCCCTCACCGGGGGCACTCGCCCGCGAGCGGGCTCTCACCGGGGGTGCTCGTCTTCTTCTCTTCCATCTCGAGAGATTATTCTCTTTTCTCTTCCTTCTCTGAGGGATTTTTTTTTCATTCGTTTCTATCTTTCCTTCCTCAATCCACGCCGCAGAGTAAACAGAGCATATCATAATGGCAAAAAGTCATATGTTGTGGTAAATCATAGGTGGCTTTCCTTTTGAACAATGACCATTGTATAAGAGAGGACAAGAACCTAACAAGCATTTCGCTGTTAAGAATTGACTTCCAAACCTCTTGATGGCAATGCCCCATTCAATGACCATCTACCCATCCCGTGGGAACTGCAACAATTAATCATTGATGGTATGTAGAGTAAATAGGGAGTTTTCATATATACTGAAAAGGTCAATAGTCTTGTTGATATGGAGATCAAAGTCCAGATGGGTCAATCCAGTCACCCCTAGTTAGGCTATCTAAGATGAGAAGGGTGGTCAATCAGTTCACCCAACTCCAAGGGCTCAACTCCCCCAACAATCTACTCCGCCCGATCAGCTCTACTCTCCAATTCTTCCAGTCAGTTCACCTGACTCCACGGGCTCAACTACCCCAACAATATAATCCGCTCAGTCAACTTTACTCCCTGATTCTTCCAGCCGATTCGCCAAACTCCAGGGGGTTAACTCCCCCGGCAACCTGATTTGCTTAGTCAGTTCTACCTCGGATTCTTTCAGTCGATCCACTCGACTCTAGGGATTCAGTCCTCCCTGACAACCGCTCTGCTCAGTAAGCTCTACTCCATGATTCCTCTAGTTGGTCAACTCTACTCCAGGGGCTCAACTTCCCTGACAATCTGCAACGCTTTGTTCGGCTCCATGCAGCCCCATAGATTCAACACCATGCTTAGTTTTACCTATCTGATAAGCTCGCGCCATTCAGCTCCTTCCTACTGACTTGACTTAGTCCTTCTTTACTTAGCAGGTCAGACCCTTTGACCCAATTAATTCTATATTTTATGGGCTTGTGCAAACATCAAGATTTACGCAGCACGTGGGATCGTGAGTGGGGTGTCGGGGCACGTGAGGTTGTATTATATAGATACGGGATATTAGAGATGTGATTGTATAATACATGGAGATACGACGATGGGGCATTTCTCCTATTGTGACATGACATCCAGTTAATGAGGTGAGAATATCATTTTAGAAGTATTATAAAAAGAGCTCACTTCTGTGGACAGAGGTATGAATATGCGCTGACACATACATGATCTTCATCTAATGTTCACCTTCTCCATATTTCCTCGCTGAAAATTTTACTTGAGCGTCGGAGTAACTGAGTCGGGACAACCCCTTGCCTATATTCTTATTGTTGGGGTTGCAAAGGTTGCAAACATAGTCCCATATTGAAAACACATAGAAAATATCATGGGTTTATAAGAGAAAGATATCTCCATTGGTATGAGCCCTTTTAGGTAGAGCCCAAGAGCAAAATTATGACGGCTCAGGTCCAAAGTGGATAATATCATGCAATTGTAGAGATATTTAAATTCTTTTCGATCCTACAATTGGTATCAGAGCTCGGACTGCTAGAAGGTTTAACCGCTGACTGTGCACAAGTGCTATGATCTGATTGATCCATGTGGGTACAATATTGACCTCGAACAAAGAAAGTGGGGGCTCCTATGTTCTGATCAAGAAGACCAGACACCAAGCAGGAAGTCCTAGTTGTGGCTAGGCAAGGAAGTCTTAGTAGGTCGGGTGGACCGAGGGGCAGAAAGACCTGGTGGGTCGAGGATCAGATATGGGAAGTCTGTGGTCCTTTGTTTGAGGGGAGGATTGTTGGGGTTGCAAACATAGTCCCACATTGAAAACACATGGAAAATATCATGGGTTTATAAGAGAAAGATATCTTCATTGGTATAAGGCCTTTTGGGTAGAGCCCAAGAGTAAAACTATGAGGGCTCAGGCCCAAAGTGGACAATATCATGCAATTGTGGAGATATCTAAATTCTTTTCGATCCTACACTTAACCTCCTTTCTGCTATCGCCGAAAAGATCACCACACGGAACCTCCTTGAACTCTTTCACGAACCCAATGCTGGCCTCTGGGCGTTCTCCTCTGCTCGCTGATCACCTCCCAAAACTCTTTGGTCACCCCCGCTTCACTCGCACCTTCTCCCATCTGATTGCCTTGGACGCCATCATATATAGCAAGCAAGACATCGATTACCAATCGATACCTTGATGGCTGCTTTCAATGGAGGAAGATGAAGGTGAATGGGCACTCCTTCATCTTCCTGACGTTGCAACTGATGCAACTTCTAACATCTCCCACTCATCCAAGTCAATCCATATGGTCACATAGACCATGTCAGTTACATAGACTACAAGGTGATCATATCACGAAGACCAGAGCGAAATTAGTCACAAAGACTAAATAAGTCACGTAGACTTTATGAGGATCAAGTCACGAAGACCAGAGTAAAATTTAGTCACAAAGACCAAATAAGTCACGAAGACTTTACGAGGATCAAGTCACGAAGACTAGAGCAAAATTTAGTCACAAAGACCAAATAAGAACATTCATTCCATACATTAGGGAAAATGGTTCGTGCAACAGCAAGCACAGTGAACATTCAATTGCTAAGAAGATTGTCACACCTTACTTAGCTTCTCCATAAAACGAATCAGAGACATATGTCCATAGAACGAATCAGAGACATAAATGACTTGCCTTTACCCCAGATTAAATTATTTACATCATTATAAACATCTCTAATCCCTCATATTGACCATATGTCAAGAGCATGTTCAACATCTCCAATTAAACAAATTATTCACAATTACATTTTATGCACTAAACTAAAAATATAACCGGTACCAATGAATAAATATCACAGATGTAAATCAATCTTAATCTTACTTTTTAGCTAAAATCTATTCATTCTAATCAGTCGTTTTCCTAGTTATGCTCCATAGACCGAATCATCCATAGTCAATAGGAAGCATGCTAAAGTAGCAGACACTGATCAGAACTTCAAGTAGACAACTAAATAGTCACTTAGGGTAAAATCGAGATTAACTTATAATCTCAATGGTCTCATATAGTAGAGAAACAGGGATTCATTCTCCTACTACCCTTCTTGTCGCCATAGCACATGTGGTATGAATCACATGCTACGATGTTATTCTCTTTTTCAAAAAGAGCGCATGTTTTTCCTAAAATTTAACATCGTACAGATTTCGATCTAGACATTCCCAATGTCTAATCCTGAATTTAACATATGAATTCAAATCTGGCCTAAAGCAGATTCAGTAAATGGTTGGTGTATTTATTTCAATCATTACATAAATGATCTCATCTTGACATAATTATCAAGGCGACCTTAACTTATGGGTATATCTCTATTCACAGCTACATAAGATGTCCCATAAGCAACAGTCTTACCTCTATTTGTACTTAACAAATAGAGATGATTGTCCATGTGAGTGGATAAATTTCAATCTACCAACATGTTTATCGAGACTTTTATTCGAATGTAACCAAGACATATACACTGAATAGATCATGGCATTTTTCATTTATCAAAATGTCTTTACAATTGTTACATTCTTCGAAGTCCCAAAGACTTCACATGCCCATGAAATGACTCTTTAGCCAATGACTTAGTAAAAGGATCAGCAAGCATATTTCGTGTAGGGATGTACTCAAGAATCACCTTTTTCTTGTCAACAATATCCCTTACAAAATTATACTTAATTTCTATATGCTTGCATTTGTGATATTTTGGATCCTTAGAAAAAGCTATCACAGCTTGACTATCACAGTACATAGTAACAGGACTCTCACTATCCTCAGCAATCTTCAGATGCTTTAGGAACCTTCTTAACCAAACAACCTCTTGCACAGCCGCTGCACAAGCCACATACTCAACTTCTATTGTCGACATGGCTACACAAGCCTTCTTCTTGTTGTTCCATGAGATGACGCCATCATTCAAGAAGACATAGTCAGATGTGGATTTTCTGTCATCAAGGTCCCCTACCCAATCTGCATCTGAGTAGCCACTTAGGCTCATATCTGATCCTTAGAAACAGAGGCAATAATCAGCTGTTCCTTTAAGATATCTGAATATCCTCTTCACCGCTTTTCAGTGTCTCGATCCTGGGTTTGACTAGAAATGACTAACTAAGCGAACATCATAGCTTATATCGGGATGAGTACACAACATAGTGTACATCAAACTACCAATAGCACTGGCATATGGTTCTTCTTCATTTCAGCTATTTCCTCAGAAGTCTTGGGATACATACTTTTGCTCAAAACAGTACCTTTCGCTATAGGCATCTGTTCAACGTTGCAATCTGACATATTGAAGTGTTGCAGCATCTTAGTGATATAAGCTTCTTGAGACAAACCTAAAAGCCTCTTTGATCGGTCTATAACGATCTTCACTCCTAAGATGTACTCTGCTTCTCCCATATCTATTATGTTAAATTGTGATGAAAGCCAATTTTTGACTTCTATCACACACTTTGAGTCACTTCCAGCTATTAGCATTTCATCAACATATAATGATAAAATGACAAACTTTCCTTTTTTCCTTTCTTAAGTAAACACAATGATCCTCATTGACCATTTTGAAATCATAAGATAATATTACTTCATTAAATCTTATGTTCCATTGTCTTGACGCTTGCTTTAGCCTATATATAGACTTCCGAAGTCTACATACTCTTTTCTCTTGACATTCAGCAACATAACCTTTTGGTTGTATCATATAGATTTTTTCGTCAAGATTACCATTAAGGAAAGCTGTTTTTACATTCATCTGATGTAATTTCATGTCATATTGTGCTACTATAGCTAGGATGACACGTATTGACACAAACTTCACAACTGGGGAGAATGTTTGTTCAAAGTCAATACCCTCCATTTGGGTATATCCTTTTGCAACTAATCGAGCTTTGTATCGATTAATTGATCCATCTGCTTTCCTCTTTACTTTGAGAATCCACTTATTCCCAATAGCCCTTCGGCCTAGAGGAAGATCGACTAAATTCCAAACTTGATTCTTTCTCATTGACTCCATTTCTTCATGCATTGCAATTTTCCATTCTTTTCTAACTGAGCTTCTCAAAGCTTCCTCATCATCAACTGGGAGAACCATCAATGCCTCATTCTCTATATTAAACCTTCTCCGAGGAATAATCTGACGACTACTTCTTCGAAGATTAGACTGTTGAGAAACTGACTCATTCAGTGGCAAATTACTCCCACTCGGTTGACTAGATTTAGGCATTTCCTGATCTGTTGATAAAGGAACATTATCCTCCTCCTCTATCTCATATAGAGGAATTGTCTTATCAACTTCACCTCGTGTTGGGAACTCAGTTTCTAGAAAAGTAGCATCTCTTGACTCTATTTCAGAGATGGTTCCATCTTGTCGCTCATCAATAAAAGCATAACCCTCAGAAGTCTCAGAGTACCTTATAAACATACATTTCTTACCTCTGGGTCATAATTTTCCATATTCGTGAGTCTTATCATGAACGTAGGCAGTTGACCCCCAAGGTCTCAGATTACTTAAATCTGTCTTTCTGCCTGTCCAACGTTCATGTGGGTAGATGAAACTGACTTTAAAGACACTTTGTTAAGTATATAGGCCGCAGCTAATAATGCATCTCCCCAATAGGAAATTGGCAAATTAGCCTGCGCCATCATAGACCTAACCATTTGAAGAAGAGTCCTATTTCTTCTTTCAGCAACCTCATTTTGCTGTGGAGTTTCAGGGACAGTTAGCTGTCTAATAATCCCTTTCTCATTACATATTGTCTTGAACTGATCAGACAAATATTCTCCTCTACGGTCAGTGTGCAAGGTTTTAACTTTATGTTCCAATTAATTCTCAACTTCGTTCAAGTAAAGAATAAAGCAATCCAATGCTTCAGATTTGTGAGAAATCAAATACACATGACCAAAGCGTGTGAAGTCATCGATAAATGTAATGAAATAAGAACTCTCATTTCTAGCCTTCATATTCATTGAACCACAAATATCTGAATGAATTAATTACAATGGTGATTCAGCCCTAATAGCCTTACCAAATGGTTTTCTAGTCATCTTTCCAGCAAGACAATGCTCACATATTGACAAGTTAATCTTAGCATGAGTGCCTAAAAGGCCCTCCTTAACTAATCTATTCATTTGTTCTGTCCTATATGTTCCAATCTAGCATGTCAAATTTCATCATTAATATCAGCATTACTAGGAAGAGCAATGTTTGAAGAACAACTATCATTATTATTTGGTTCTACATCAAGAACCATAATAAAATCATTTGTCACAAAACCATACCCAATTAACACAGAGTTAATTCGAAGTTTCACACAACAGCTATAAAAATTTACATTGTAACCTAAATTAAGAAGACAAATAATGGAAACCAAATTTCGTCGAATCTCAGGAGCATACAAGACATCATGTAGAAACAAGGTGCCTCAACCACGTAGGTTGAGCTTGCAAGTGTCAATTCCTTTTACTTCAATTCTTGCATTATTTTCTACATATATCCATTTGTTGCCAGTTGGTACCTGACGGTACTCCACATATGTAGCTCGATCACGAGCTATGTGGTTCGTTGCTCCTGAATCTACAATCCACAAAGGATACAAATCAGCTAACAACACTGTACTTGCAACATATTGCTCGTGGAAAGAAGACAAAAATGGATCTACCTTTTTAGGCTTAGTACAATCCCGAGCAAAATGACCTTTCTTGCCATAGTTAAAGCAGGTCAACTTGCTCATAGGTCTTTGTCCATATCTCTTTCCTTTCTTCTTGATTTGGTTTTTAACAGCAACAACACTAGCCTCCTTTCCTTTTCCCTTTCCTTTCTTAAACCATCTTTTCTTATTCTTGGAACCAGAACCTTCAACTACAAAAGCTTGACCAAAAATCCTTGCGGATTCAATCCTCTCCGCCTCAAGTTCAACATGGCGTGAGACATTGGTGAAAGTCTTGATACTCTCACTGTGGGTCAGATTCTGTTTCATCGTTTCCCAAGAATCAGGAAGGGAACGGATAACTGTTTGAACCTGTTGTTCATCGGTCAACGCATAACCAGCAGTCTTAAACTCTCGAATCATGTTACCCATCTCCCTAAGATGTTGGGTCATGGTAACATTCAAGCGCTTTTTACAGCTATCAAACTTGATAGTTAGCTGACGGAGCTTACTCAGACTGACTCCACTGTACTTCTCTCTAAGGGCTACCCAGACAGCATGAGCCGATGGCAATGACTCATACTCAAATACTAGGTCATCCACCATTGAACTAATCAATATTCCCTTAGCAATGGAGTCCTTCCTTTTCCATGCCTTATAGGTATCAAGGTCACGTCTGTGCTGTTCTGTAGAACCATCAATCGGTTCCTCCAAAAATTGATTTACAGCCTCTAGAACTTCTTGTTCCTCAAGAACGTATTGTATCTTGAGGTGTCAAATTTTGTGGTTATCCCCATACAATTTCTCACCCTTATTGAGTTCAGCTATGATGTTTTTAGTTGTCATGATCTACATAAATAAACACATTATTTATTATTTCAATGTAATTCATATATGTGTAATTATTTATTGACTTAGTGTAAATTAGAGTTAGTTTACAAAATCAAGTAATAACAATGTTTTCACTCATCATTTGTATATTCTAATCTAATCAACACTGATTAATCATATTACACATATCCCATCTAATGAACGAATCATTATTAAAATGAACTAATCATTTTTCATATGAACTAATCATATGGATATATGAACATATTCACATAAACTAATCATGCCATGAAATGAACTAATCATTTCCAAGCTTGTTAACATATAATATAACTTTTCATTATTTAATTCTGTTCGTATATAACAACAGAAATTATTACATGACTCAAAAACTAGATAAGCTAACACTGTTCGTACATAACGACAGTAAACAAAATACTAATAAACTAGATAGGCCAGCACTGCTCCCATTAGGACAAATACTAGTGCAGCAGCCAATATTATCCCTATTAACCTGGACTCATTTGGGATAATCTCAGATGGGGTAGCTTCAGGATTCTCTATCAGATCCATTTCTGGATCTTCCTCGAACATTTTATGGTCCTCTTCAGACTCTTCAGGCTCTTCTTCATCCATATGGTGAAGCAGCTTCTCACACAGTTCTGAATATGTGGCGCGCCCTTCATGACGTCCCCATACATAGTCTGCTATTATCCTAGGATACTCTGGCAATGATTGCATCAATGCCCAGATCCTATAACTGTTCAGGACTGGAAACTCTTCTTGCTCAAGTTTCCAGAACAGTCTATCAAGCCTTCTTACATGTCCGTCAACTCCATAAGCAGACTTATACTCTATCTCCTGAATCTCCTCTCGGAGCCGGTTTCGCCGCACTTCGCGATGAGTCAATGTGGTAATCGTCCATACCATTTGAAAAATTGAATTTAAATAAGTTAATACAAAACCGACTAACCAATACAAAACCAGTTTAATTCAATTTATACATGCATACCATCATTATATCAAGAAAAATAAATATTCTCGATTTTCAGGAGTTTAAGTTGACTGACCCATTAGACCAGTCAATCAGGAGTCCGGATGTTAAACTTAGTCTATTGTCCTCATTAGAACTAATCTAATTGGACCTATGTTCTGTTATTGTTTAAGCTGTAAAATACCGGAAAATAGGCGAATATGAATAAAGGAATTTTTCGGAATTTTTGGTAATTTTTTGGGAATTTTTCGGAGCTCGTACGGACGAGTAAACGGGGATAAAACGGGGTCCGGAAAAGCCTGTTTAGGCTACCCCATTTAAGTGAGGAAAAGTTTATATATTTAATTTTTTTTCCTTTTTCCTTATTTTTATTTCTTTATCCTTTTCTTTTTCTTCCCTCAACGCCGAACTCGTGCCATTTCCCTTTCCTCTCCCGCGCGTGCCGAAGCCCGACGCCGAGCCCTAACCGTCGGCCCGGTGGTTTCTTCCTCACCGAAGCTTTAAACACTTCGGTCATCTCCTTTTCTTCTTTCTCCAGAGCCGAACTCCTCTTCCCACTGCTGCCAGCGACGGAGAGTCACCGCCGACCCCCTGTCGCCCTAGCTGTGGAGATACCGAGCACTAGCCGATCGCCTCTGCCCTAGTTGAGTAACACTGCCGCCGATCGAAGCCTCTCTTCATCTTCCTCCTCAGCCTAGCATCGGCTGCTGTCCCTCTCTGCCCTAACGTCGTGATCCTTGCCCTCTCCATTGCACAGTGCCGACGCCGACCCACCTTCACTGGCCACCAGGTTCAGCCGTGCCCTAGGTCTTTCACCGACACACCTCTGCTCGGGTGGTTTCCGGCCAGGAGCAAGAAGGGTCAAGTTTTGTTCTTCCTGCTTGGTCCGATTGTTTACAGTAAGGTAAAAGATTAGGTGGTCAGGTGGGTTGTGGTTTGATTTGTGGTTCCATTTATTGAACTCAACATGATCTCAGTGGGAAAGATTTCAGCAGGGGGATTCGGTTCCGTGGGGGCTTCGTTTGTTTCTAGCAGCACTCCAGTGAGCAGTTCCCTTTGTTCCAGCATCAAGAGGGGCTGTGAATTGAGGTATCGTGTAAATTTTGATACATGATGAATTAGGTTTAGGTATAGAATTGGATTTGGTATTGAATTTAATCCATTGCTTGTTTTGTTACATGGGAACAATCCATTTCTAAGGAAGGATAAGGTTATTAAATAGGTTGGAGATTTTTATTTAGCTATATAGCTAAATACATTATCTGTTTGATAAACGCAGGACTCTGATTCGAGACCGTATCTCGACGAGTGTCTTGATTTCTGGATTGGACCTTTCTTTTATCGGAGGCGGGTACTTTTGACTTTTTGTCTTTGATATGCTTAGTAATGAAATTAACATGTTGCATTAATTGTGTTTCTTATCTGTTTCGGTTAATCACTACCCAAATCTTGGTACATGCTTGATTGATTGATTGGTTTGCATCTCATGTATATTTTACCTGTTTATACATGCTTATAGGGGTAGTGATATACCATGCTTTACCATGTTCAGGACCTAGGTTTTTTATACCTTCTGTGTACCTTTGATGATGCATGGCAATAACCATATAAACATCCTGACCTAATCCATATATATAGAAAAGTGCACCCTAGGTCAACGAATCATATCGAATCAAAGGTACACAGAAGGTATAAAAAACCTAGGTCCTGAACATGGTAAAGCATGGTATATCACTACCCCTATAAGCATGTATAAACAGGTAAAATATACATGAGATGCAAACCAATCAATCAATCAAGCATGTACCAAGATTTGGGTAGTGATTAACCGAAACAGATAAGAAACACAATTAATGCAACATGTTAATTTCATTACTAAGCATATCAAAGACAAAAAGTCAAAAGTACCCGCCTCCGATAAAAGAAAGGTCCAATCCAGAAATCAAGACACTCGTCGAGATACGGTCTCGAATCAGAGTCCTGCGTTTATCAAACAGATAATGTATTTAGCTATATAGCTAAATAAAAATCTCCAACCTATTTAATAACCTTATCCTTCCTTAGAAATGGATTGTTCCCATGTAACAAAACAAGCAATGGATTAAATTCAATACCAAATCCAATTCTATACCTAAACCTAATTCATCATGTATCAAAATTTACACGATACCTCAATTCACAGCCCCTCTTGATGCTGAAACAAAGGAACTGCTCACTCCCCACGGAACCGAATCCCCCTGCTGAAATCTTTCCCACTGAGATCATGTTGAGTTCAATAAATGGAACCACAAATCAAACCACAACCCACCTGACCACCTAATCTTTTACCTTACTGTAAACAATCGGACCAAGCAGGAAGAACAAAACTTGACCCTTCTTGCTCCTGGCCGGAAACCACCCGAGAAGAGGTGTGCCGGTGAAAGACCTAGGGCACGGCTGAACCTGGTGGCCAGTGAAGGTGGGGCGGCGGCGGCACTGTGCAATGGAGAGGGCAAGGATCACGACGTTAGGGCAGAGAGGGACAGCAGCTGATGCTAGGCCGAGGGGTCGGCGGTGGCTCTCGTCGCCGGCGGTGGCTCTCGTCGCCGGCGGCAGAGATCGAGAGAAGGGCGTCGGCGGCGTTGTACAGTAGCGTTTGCCGTCACTCGCAGCAGTGGGAAGAGGAGTTCGGCTCTGGAGAAAGAAGAAAAGGAGATGGCCGAAGGGTTTAAAGCTTCGGTGAGGAAGAAACCACCGGGCCGGCGGTTAGGGCTCGGCGTCGGGCTTCGGCACGCGCGGGAGAGGAAAGGGAAATGGCACGAGTTCGGCGTTGAGGGAAGAAAAAGAAAAGGATAAAGAAATAAAAATAAGGAAAAAGGAAAAAAAATTAAATATATAAACTTTTCCTCACTTAAATGGGGTAGCCTAAACAGGCTTTTCCGGACCCCGTTTTATCCCCGTTTACTCGTCCGTACGAGCTCCGAAAAATTCCCAAAAAATTACTAAAAATTCCGGAAAATTCCTTTATTCATATTCGCCTATTTTCCGGTATTTTACATTCTCCCCCACTAATAAAAATTTGGTCCCCAAATTTCGTTATCTACCATCAGCAAGTACAAACAACAGATATAGAAAGTATAAATGCTGAACGGTAAACAATTCACATACCTCAAGTGAAAAGATGGGGATATCGAGCTCGGATAGTATCCTCGAGCTCCCAAGTAGCCTCCTCGTCCGAATGATGCTGTCATCCGACTTTAACCAGCTGGATAGTCTTGTTCCGCAACTGACGCTCTTTCCGGTCGAGAATCCATACCGGAACCTCCTCATATGTAATGTCAGGCTGAACTGGAATCGGCCAGCACATGGTCGTGTCGGGCACGTATCTCCTCAACATCGATTCGTGAAATACATCGTGAGCGCCTGAGGGACGGTGGTAGTGCCGGTCGGTAAGCTATTGCTCGATCCTCTCAAGATCTCGAAGGACCAATGTACCGGAGCCTTACCTCACGAGGCCAAATCTCTTCACCCCTTCGTGGGTGAAACTCGCAGAAATACATGGTCACCAAGAAAACTCTAGTGGTGCGTCTCCGTCGGCATAACTCTTGACGATTCTGCCTCGACATCCTCCGTCTGATAGTACGGACCAACTCTGCATCCTGCTGAACTCTATGAGGTCCCAACAACTGAGCCTCTCCAACCTCATCCCAAAGGCCGGGTGTCCGACAAGGTCTACCATACAACGCCTCAAACGGTGCCATCTGGATAGCCGAATGGAAGCTGTTGTTGTAGGCAAACTCTACCAACGGCAGATGGTCCTCCCAACTGCCTCCGAAATCCATAACACATGACCTCAGCAGGTCCTCTAAAGTCTGAATGGTCCGCTCTGACTGTCCATCTGTCTGTGGATGGAAGGCTGTACTGAAACGGAGCTGTGTGCCCAAGGCCTGCTGCAGACTCTGCCAGAAACGAGATGTGAACCGTGGATCTCTATCTGAAATAATACTCAATGGAACACCATGTAGTCTGATAATCTCCTGACAATACAGATCTGCCAATCGATCCAGAGGATCAGTCCTCCTGACCGCTAAGAAGTGCGCGGACTTGGTTAACCGATCAACGATTACCCAAATCGCGTCATGGCCTCGTCGTGTCCTCGGTAACCCTACCACAAAGTCCATGGTAATGTGATCCCACTTCCACTCAAGAATAGGAATCCGCTGAAGTAATCCTGCAGGTCTCTGGTGCTCAGCCTTCACCTGCTGACAAACAAGACACCTAGCTACGAAATCTGCGATGTCTTTCTTCATGTCGTTCCACCAATAGGAACGCCTCAAGTCTCGATACATACGGGTCCCGCCTGGATGGATCGCAAATCGAGAATGGTGTGCCTCCTGAAGTAGCTCCTGTAAGACCGGATGAGACTGAGGTACGCATAATCTGCCTCAGAAATATATGATACCCTCCTCGTCTCGTGTAAACTCGGTCTGCTGCCCGGAAGCTATCTGACTGCTAATGAACTGCAAATGCTGATTACCAGCCTGAGCCTCTCGGATCTTCGTCCTGATCGACGACTGAGCAACCATGGTAACCAGAATACCCTGCTCTGTAAATCCCTGCTCCTCAAGGTCTAACTCGGAAAAACCCTAAACTAAGTCTGTAACTGAAACTCGGTGGCAAGCTAAAGTCACTCTGGACTTCCTGCTAAGTGCATCGGCAACCACATTAGCTCTCCCCGGTTGATAGCTAATGGTACAATCATAATCCTTCAGGAACTCCATCCATCTCCTCTGTCAGAGATTTAAGTTCCTTTTAAGTAAACAGATATTTGAGACTTTTATGGTCAGTGAGAATCTCAAATGTAACGCCATATAAATAATATCGCCAAATCTTCATAACAAAAATAATGGCGACTTGCTCCAGATCATGCACGGGGTAGTTCTTCTCATGCTCCTTCAACCGACGAGAAGCATAGGAGACTACCATATCGTGCTGCATCAGAACAGCGCTCAAACCCTGAGTAGATGCGTTGGTGTAGACGACATATCCGTTCTCTTCAGAAGGTAAAACCAAAATTAGAGCCGACACTAGTCTTCGCTTCAGCTCCTAGAAGCTGGTCTTGTAGTCCTCATACCACGTGAACTTCACGTCTTCCCTGGTCAGGTGTGTCAGTGGCATAGCAACACGTGGAAAACCCCAATGAGCATCCGGTAATATCTAGCTCGACAAAGGGAGTTACGAGTCTCATATATAGACTCCGTCTAATCCCAACGGTAACAACCTCGATCTCCTGTGGAACCACGGTATACTCCTACTGGTGACCGTGTGTCTCAACATCTCACAGAAGACAACCAAAATACGCACTACTGATCTTCACATCTAGACGTTTCCCTCAAAACATCTCTAGAACTATGCAAAGATGATGTGCGTGCCTCACCATGGATCCAAAATAGATCACAACATCGTCAACAAAGACAATGGAAACCGATCCAAACATCCTGGGAATATCAAAATCATCAAGTCTCTGATAACATCTAAGGCTTCCCAAACCCTAATGGTAAAATCAATACACATAATGTCTGTATCACAGACATTCCCAATCCATAAGATCCTCCAGTGTGAGAGCAACACTCCATCACACAAAATACCACATATGTGGGAGCAACGCTCTACCACAAACAATCCGTAATAGGTGGGAGTAACGCTCCAGCACAACAATCCAAAATATATAAGAGCAACGCTCTATCACAAACCAACAATAATATGTGGGAGCTCCAAAAGTGTCCAAGGCACCTAACTATCCAACTAAAGGCTGCACGAGATCACTCAACCACATATAACTGTGGCAGCCAAAGGTATAACAATCCTAGTAAACAAATCAAATCCATAATCAACTCTATCATCATCCTAGTGGGTTGGTCCCCCACTAATAGGAGAATTAGTTGACAGAGTTATACAACCAATAACATAATATAGACACTCAGCATTCTACATTCAACATAGGTAGAATCATCATGCTGCCACCAATATATACCTGGCACACGTGCTCACACAACATATGTATGATTGACATAATCCTCCGATTAGTACACACCAAACATACTCCCAACATAGGTATAAATCATCGTGATATCTCCAACAATGCATACCGAACCCGTGTGCAAAATCAACATAGGTAAAATCAACAATACACCTCAAACAACACTCACATAACATATAGTATAACCAATATATACTTCCAACAAAACATACTAAACCCAGGTGCACTCACAATCAAACATAATCAAAAAAATACCTCAGATACCACACCAAACACATATGTACATATCACAACTCAGATTAAATCGACAAAATGTCTCCATCAAAACACCACCGATGTACTATACTACAACTCGGATTTAATCGACAAGATATCTTCAATAATGCATCCAGATACATACACCGAACTACATATCTATGATCCACAAGGAACCTTAAACCATATCAGAACATGGATACATATACTACTTGCAAATGGACAGTCTACCATAGGACTCCTACAACACATAACAATCATAATATACATGCAACATAGACATGCAAAATCAGCATACCAGCTCAACCAAAGAGACCAACCTTATGCTACCAACACTCATGGGTTACGGGTATATCTAAACAAACTTCATGCATATGTATCAAGCATGAATACATCAATCAAAAGCAACCCAAAATAAAGCAGTCTAATCATCCAGTAACAACCCTGCTCTAGGTTCAAAGGAACTAATATCCGACAAGAAAGATATACACACCATGGTATAACATTGCAAGTCAATGTCATACACTACCAAGACCATATCTAATGGGGAAAATTTTATCATCATAAATCTAAATGTACTCTCCCAGTATACACTAGTAACGATTTTATCCTATAAGTGTTAAGCAATTAGCTCTACACTTCCTTAAATCAGCAGGGTCACATATCCCAATGCACCCTCTAAGTTATCCCACCAGGTATATACAGTCCACGGTCAAAGTCTTCATGGAATAGGATACATCGATCCTCTATAACATATCCAAGTCGTCAGTGATATATGGCTAAATCAGTCCTTTCCACGTCAGTACAAAACATGTACTCAAATGTGCTTTAGATACATAACTAAGCACAAATATCCTAAAGGTTCGAACCTCTAAAAATAGAGCATGGCAATCCTCTACTGATCAACCAACAAAACTAAATCATTCATCTACTAACTAATCAAGAATACATTAATCCTCCACAAGCAACTAAGGTATATCAAACCACAACTACCCAACTCGACAAACATAAATCAGTCTTCTACTCCCCATGAGAGCAAGTTAACATTCGAAACATCAAATCATTATTTATCCACATAATTCAATATCAGAGGAAGCAAATATCAAGTTTTATCATCCTGTTAACTAACCACAACTAACCAGATTTATTAAAATCGCATAGGCACACTAAACCATAAACTCTCTAGCACCCGATTTATAATCTGAGCACCAACTATAATCATCAAACCTGAAAATATCATACATGACACTCATTATGTCACCATCAACGACATCCCCAAATATAAATCATCAAAATAGTTGTCCACTAATAGATCATCAAAACAAATATCTAGTAATTGATCATCAAACAACCACATAACATTTACTCTCATAAATCATTAGAAATCAACACATCACAATATCTGATCTCCCAATATCCCTCAACCTCAAATCATTCTCAACAATGATCAAATATGATAACTCCCCAAATGACCAATTTTCATCGTATCGGGTACCTTAATATCCAAAAGATATGAGTATAAAAACTCTACTGGCTAAGTCAACAGGAATATGTAGGTATCATCCATTAGCCAGCTAACAATAGCAGAGGCTGGTAAGTGCCTCCATCTCCTAACCAACTAGTAGTAACAAAAGCTAAAACTACTGGTGGTAAGATATATAAAATCACCAGAGACTATAATCCTTGATCTCTATTAGGGTCGAGCAAGATCAGTGGCTAACCCATCACATGTAATATGAGCTACAGCAACCAGACAGGTACTAAAGATAAAGTGCTAATACATGTCATAACTATCATAAAATAAACATCATACCCATATGCCGTCTGGAGATGTTCCATCGCTGTCCAGTCCCCAACTTCTGACCTCAAAATTCTGAATATGAAAATCACCGGAAATCCATATAAATCCGAAACGAAAGTCCAAAACATATACGTAATAGAAAACCCGTGCAACCAAAATAACTACCTAGTTTGACTCGCAAACTAGGGCTAACACAATATATCCAGAATACTAAAAGCAGGTATCACACCCTGCTCTGATACTAATAAATTGGTATCAGATAAACCTCGAAATTCCAATACACGGAAACCACACAAGTATCGCCAAACTTTGGCGCTCTGATACCAAATAACAAATTGGTATCAGATACATCTCGAAAATCCAAAACACATAGCAAGTATCGTAAACCTGGCTCTGATACCACTAAATTGTCATGCCCCAGAGGAGTCCCCGTCCGAAGAAATTTCGGTAGCATCTCCCCTGTACGGCGGATAATCTGAAACTTTCTACATATCTCCATACCTCAGCCACATACGGCTGGAATAATAACAATAAATATAACACAACCACACAAACATCCACGCAGTTATATATAATCAAACAAAGCAGTAATACTCTGACTCGGAAACCACCCTACTCAACTACACTCGTAAAACTCAAATCCGACGAAACTCACCTCTTATGCCGACCCGACAGGCATGTAGTATAATAAGACCAAATAAAATCCATCGACATCACAATAATAAATACAACGTCCAAGTATCAAACAAATCAAATCTAAACATAGACAAACGAGAAGAAAACTTAAAAGTCAATCAATCCTCGAGGTCTGCAGGGGATCTAGTCCCCACTGCACGTAGTTCTAGATCCCCTGCAGACCTTGAGGATTGATTGACTTTTAAGTTTTCTTCTCGTTTGTCTATGTTTAGACTTGATTTGTTTGATACTTGGACGTTGTATTTATTATTGTGATGTCGATGGATTTTATTTGGTTATATTCTTATTGTTATTATTCCAGCCGCATGTGGCTGAGGTATGGAGATATGTAGAAAGTTTCAGATTGTCCGCCGTACAGGGGAGATGCTACCGAAATTTCTTCGGACGGGGACTCCTCTGGGGCGTGACATAAGCCCATTTGAGTCAATCTCAGACTTATTGGTCAAACTCAGGTCCGTTTGATTCATCCAATGCCCATTGGATTAAGTCTGACCCATTAGAACAAATCTAATCTTTTATTATCAAATCTGACACAACAGAACTAATCCGGTTATATTTGATGAACCCAACTTCTGTAATCAAAGTCACCCCAATTAATTCAATAATAAACGAACTGGTTAAACCAACAAATAATTTAAACCAGATCTTGATATCATTGAATCAATTTGGTCTGCTTAAATTAATTAATAATTTAAACCAGACCTGGGTTTGATTGACCAAGTTTGTCTAGTTTCATTTGTAGTAAATTGAACTATAAATTAATTAAATATTTATTTATTAATTAATAATACATATCTATATGTATTTAATTAATTAATAAAAATATTTAATTAAATTTTAGCCACTATTCATGCATGTTAATTAAACTTTAAACATGCAAGTGACTATTGTTCATTCATGCATGTAAAAAAAAATGAACAAATTTTTCACTGTGCTTCGTGAAAAATATTTGCAATTTTTATTACTGTGCTTCATCAAAATGAAACACTGTTCACCTTTTTCTCAATGGATTCATTCACTGTGCCGTGAATTGAATCGATTCAATTCCTTATCAATCGATTCAAATATTTGAATCGATTAAAACAAAAAATATGCACTGCTCATATTTTTTAATTTCTCTTCAATCGATCAATGAATCGATCAAAGAAATCTGCACGATTTTGAATCGATTGAAATAGAATCTCAATCGATTCAATGAACATTGTTCATCTTATTCTTCACGACAGAAGGAGAAAAAACGCGAGAGTAATCTCCGCGCCGATTTTCATGCAATCAAAACTATCCTCTGATACCATTGTTAGTAGTTTTGAGAGCATGAAACAGAAACAAAATAATGTGGTAACCACTCACAGTGCTTTCCCGAAGAAATCGTCGAAGAACCGCCGAAGACGTCGCTGCTGCTATCGCCGAGAAGATTACCACACAGAACCTCCTCGAACTCTTTCACGAACCAAACCCCGGTCTCTAGGCGTTCTCCTCTGCTCACTAATCACCTCCTAAAACTCTCTTGTCACCTCCACTTCACTCGCACCTTCTCCCATTTGATTGCCTTGGATGCCATCATATATAGCAAGCAAGACATCGGTTACCAACTGGTGCCTTGATGGCTGCTTTCAATGGACGAAGATGAAGATGAATGGGCACCCTTTCATCTTCCTGACGTTGCAATTGATGTAACGTCTAACACTTTCCTTTCATTTTCTCCCTCTCAAGGCTAACGAACATCTTTGGCGATTTCATTCCTCTACTTGGTGATTGGTGAGCTAGTCAACATCAGAAAAAGCTTATCGGTGGCTCGTTCGTCGGCAATCTTAGGCAAGAACAATTGATGATTAAGCCAAAGAAATTAGGAAAACATAGCGTATTTAATCCGTGTATCCGTGTTTATAGTTGATGTGCCTTATAATCTTGGACTGGGACATATGCCCAGATGGGTATATTTATTCAGTGGGTTCATGCGTGCTGACCATAGATGTGACCAAGCATAGTTATGTCCACAAGTTATTTTGCTTAAGTTATAACCAAAGTTAGTATATGCTCAGATGTTAATGAAGTATGGAGCCTGCATGATCTATATGGGCACAAGTAAGCAAAGAGATAGAGAAAAAGAAGGAAAGATGTTGTACTTCAAGAACAAGTCCACTCGGGTACATCCCCGAAAAGACATTGTAGTTTGGAAACATTCCCGCTCGAGAACATCCTCGGAAAGATGTTGTGACTTGATGACATTTCTGTCCAAGAATATACTTGTTCAGGTGTTTACTTATCCGGAAACACCTTGGGAAAGATAGACTAAATCTATTGTCCTGCAATCCTGCTACCTACTAGTGCACTAGAGCATCCTCATCCAAGAATGTGCTCTGCATGCAGTTTTGGGCCATGAGAACATCTTCGCTTGGGATATCTCCTCTAGATCGATCTCTCCACCTCTCAGATCTAATTATTCTTGCCGATGATATCTTAAGCATGAGTTTGACAAGACTAATGATGTCCTAAGCAAGGGTTTGACAAAAACGGTCAAAGAAAGGATTGAGGTTAGGTAGATTGGACATGTAAGGTTTCATGTATTGTGAGAAGAAGTCGACCTTGGGCCTATACTTGAGCACATCCATCCTCAATGCAGGACCATGCCCTTGATAGAATGCAGTGGTTATTGGACAATATGTTAGAGATTTTGTAGTCGAATTTAAATTACATTGAATTAAATTTAACTTGTTTGTCGAGATAACCTGAACAGATAATCTCAGGTTGCCAGCGAGGGAAAGTTTTTGCCAAGTGCTTAGTGCAGACTGCACAATAGCTAAGTGGCCAGAGCAACCGAGCAGGCTGAGCAGAACGAGCAGGCTGATCGACTAAGCGGACAGAGCAGTTGAGCGGGTAGATCGGTCGAGCAAGCAGAGAGGTCGAGTGGGTAGAGTGGGTCAAGTGGGCGTTGAGGCAGAGCAACCGTGAAGCAAAGTAGTTAAGTAGCAGAGCTAGCAGATTGACCGAGCAAGCCCAACATCCGGGCAACTGAGAGGTCGAGTAGTGGAGATCGCCTAATGCGGGGTCTTAGTGGACAAGTGTAGCAGAGTACCTGACTGAGTTGAGCAGCAGAGCAGAGCAGTTGATTAGGATGAGCGGCCAATCGGGCAGAGTGGTCGACCGGGTAGTGCAGTCGAGTTGGTAGATCGAGCTGTGAGAGAGTAGCCCAGTGACAGAGCGACCGAGCGGACAGATCGACCGAGTCGCAGAGTGACTGACCCGGCTGAGTAGCAGATTAATAAAAGACAGGGTGGCCTAAAGGCAGAGCAACCTGAGCGTTAGAGTTGCTCGAACGAGTAGAGTGGTCGAGTGGGCAGAGCAGGTGAGCGAACGAAGCAGACCGAGGCTTGCGATGGACGTAGTTTCCTTGAAACAGATTCATCCCACCTCTGGATGTGTTTCAAGATTTTCTCACATCGCCTGTTTCTCAGGATATAACTATTAACCGTAATTCCCATCAAGCACTGGTAGTCACAATAAATTGAGAGATACTTAACTGCTATCATGGGTACTCCGCCAAGCAAAAGATGCACGACAGAGGAGGAGGAGGAATATAGATGGAGAACTTCAAATTTTTCATGTGTGTGTCTTCTCAAGACTATAGTCTCTCTTTATATAGGAACATCATCCTTCACTTAGATTGAACGTTAAGTAATGACCCTTCAATGCTCAAGGATTAATGATAGCCAACTGCCATTAATGACCAATCATTACTATCTGGAAGGTTACAAAATCATCATTAACAATGGTTAATACTTCCATTATCTTCTTGAGCGACAAATAAAAAGAATTCATGTCGTAAAATATTAGTTGTTTCACTTGGGCAAATTATGCTCTGACCGATTCGGCATTCAACGTACGTAGGTTGTACTCACACATGAGTCAATTTGGTTCAGTGCAATTCGGACCCTGAATTTGTACCCCCCTGCGCACCCACGCATGAGAGAGAGTCTCTCCCCATATATTTGTTCACATCATCAATGTATATGAATCAATATAAACTAACCAATATACCTTAAAACTCCTATTGTGGAAGTAAAGTCTTATTCACAATGGAGCTTCTTTTCTCTTTTACCTCTTCTTCATTCACATATATCTAATAATCTCCCACATAAATGGAAATAAGGTATGTGATAGTATTCAGCAGTTGAGTCCAGTATAGCATAGGTAGATTTTATCCTTTGAACTTTTTCTTGTGAAGATCTGTTTGCTTACTAACTGATAGTACATGCAATGTCCTTGAACTGTCCTATTATCTGTGCAAGCATTGACATATCTCACCTAAGACTCTCCTTGATACAACTCAGTTCTCATGAGTATGTTCATTTTTGGCCATGAATATTCCTGGTTCTATGAGAAGTTCTAAGAATTTTGCCTCCAATTCTATTCGAAATGACTCCACTCTTTTCTCACATAGGTGATGTCTTACAAGTATTCCACATTACTCTTCTTGGATCATTAAAAGTCGTGTGTTCAACTTGCATCCTTTATTGATCCATTGAGCCATTCCCCCCGTAGTCAACAATTTTATTAGTACAATTAAATTGTCTCTTTAAACCTAGTTCTTGGGATCTCCAGTCTGCATAGGTTGGGTTTCCTTTACTCCAACATTTCCTATTGGCATTAAGCTCATCTCTCGTGATGAGTTTGCAACTAACTCTTATTTTAACCCTTTGGTTAATAGATCTACTAAATTATCCTTTGACTTCACATATTCAATAGTAACAACTCTCATTGACAATAGTTGTCTAATGATATTTGACGTATATATCTAGACTTATCATTATACAGATGACTCTATGTCTGCCGATAGCTGATAAACTATTGCAATGTATGCAAATTGTCGGCATCGATTTTGACTATCTCGGAATATCTTCTATAAATTGTTGTAGTCATTCAGCCTCTTCACCACATTTGTCAAGAGCTGCAAACTCAAATTCCATGGTGGATCTGGTTATTACCATTTACTCAAAAGATTTCCAGAAATGACAGCACCTCTCAAAGTGAATACATATTCACTCATAGACTTAGAGTTTTTTATGCCAGATATCCAACTCACATCTTTGTATCCTTTCATCGCAATAGGATATCTCATATAGTGCAATCCATATTCACGAGTATACCTCAAGTACCTCAGTACTCTTGTTATCCCTTTTCAATGCTCAACACCGAGATTACTCGTATATCTACTCAACTTACTTATTGTGTAGGCCAAGTTTGGTCGTTTACAACTCATCAGGTACATCAGACTTTCAATCACTCGAGGATACTTTATCTAAGAGATACTTTCATCTTGATTTTTTTATAGATGTTGATGCATATCTATCAGTGTTCGTGCCAATGTAGTATCATCTTTGATGAATTTCTCAAGAATCTTGTCAATGTAATAGAATTGACTAAGAACAAGTCCTTCTATTATTCTAATAATTTTAATTCCTAAAATCACATCAGCTAGGCTCATGTCTTTCATGTCAAATCTTGAATTCAACATATTTTTAGTGGATTTGATTATCTTATCATTATAAGTATGTCATCTACATATAAATATAAAATGATGTGGTCATTTTCTAAAGTTTTTATATAAACACATTTATCACATTCACTAATTTTGAATCCACATTCCTTCATAGCATTATCAAATTCTCATGCCACTACTTTGGTGCTTGTTTCAAGTCATATAATGACTTCACCAATCTACAAACTTTATTTTTCTATTCTGGTATAGAAAATCCTTCAGGTTGTTCCATGTAGATTTTCTTTTCTAAATCCCTATTTAGAAAGGTTGTCTTTATATCCATCTGATGTATTTCGAGATTCTATAGAGTAGCTATAGTCAACGATACTCTTATGAAAGTTATTCTCAACACCGGAGAACATGTATCAAAGTAATCAAGGCATTCTCATTGTCAGCATCCTTTAATTACCAATCTAGTCATGTACTTATCAATTGTGTCATCTGACTTCCTTTTCTTCTTGAAGATCTACTTGTAACCTAGTGGTTTACTTCCTGAAGGAAGATCCACAAGTTCTCAGTGTGATTTTACAAGATAGATTTTATCTCAGATGCAATTGTCTCTCTTCAATGAGGTCTATCAAAAGAGCTTACGACTTCTAAGTAACTTTAGAACTCACTTTCCAATATGAAAGTGATAAAATCTTATCCATAGAATTTTTCTACCCAAGCTCTTTTGCTCAGTCTAAGCTCAACCTTGACTAGTTCATCATTATCTTCTTCGTCTTGTGTTTCAAATGCTCATTTTGAGAAGCTAGCATTCTCTCAGGTCTTATACGAAAACACATGCTTGAAGAACAATACATTTCTCGATTCTATTATCAAGTTCTTGTGTATATCTGATATTTGTGACTCATACATAAAAAATTGATACGTACCGCTATTATGTGTATATCTAATAAATACACAGTCAATAGTATTTAGTCTCATCTTAATCATTTTCAGATCAGACATCAAAACTTTGGCAAGACACCTCATATTCGTAAATATTTATAGGACAGTTGTATTTCATTGCATAACTCATAAGGGCTCTTATCTATTTTCTTTCGGGACATCTTATTTAAAAGGTAATTAACTGTTAATATAGCTTCCCCCACATGAACTCTGATAGTCCAAAGCTTAATAGAAGAGCATTCATCATCTCCTTTAGAGTTTAATTCTTTCGTTCAGCAACTCCATTTTAATAAGGAGTATAGGGAGATGTTACTTCGTGTCTGATCCCATATTCAGCACACAACTCAGCAAACGGTGATATATATTCACTACCTCGATCCCTTCAAATCACCTTAATTTTTTTATTAAGTTGATTTTCAATTTCATTCTTATAGAGAGAAAATTTCTCTATAACTTCATCATTACTTTTGAAAAAATACACATAATAGTATTTTGTGTTATCATCTACAAAAGTGATGAAGTGTTTATTCCCACAATGTATTGGTGTACCTTTGAGGTCGCACATATCGATGTGAATTAGCCCGAGTGGTTCATTGTTTCTCTCAACATGCTAAAAGGATGACCTTATCATTTTCGCTTCAATATAAATCTTACACTTGTGTTTTGGGTCAAGGTAGAATGTAGGTATGGTTTGTATGTTTATTAATCTATAAAACACATTGTAGTTAACATATCCTAGTCTACCATGTCACAAATATGAAGACTTAAGAATATAAGTAGAAGAACTTTCATTTTTATTTATCTTAGACCTAATGACCATTATATTGAGTTTAAATAGTCCATTAGATACATAACATCTTCCTATAAAATTCTATTTTTGGATGGTACAAATCTATCTAACTCAAAAATAATGCGAAAGTCATGCTTGTTTAATAGTGATCTGGATACTAGATTTTTTTGAATCTCCGAAATATACAACACATTGTTTAAAGTAACGTCCTTGCCCGAGGTCATCTTCAACACCACTTTTCCTAGGCCTATAATGTCCAAGGTTGCTCAATTTCCCATGAACAGCTTGCCTCCATTAACTTCTTCAAAGTTGTGGAGTAGCTCCCTATTGCAGTAGACATTTTTAGTGGCTCCAATATCGATCCACCATTGTCGTGGGTTTGAACCGACCAGGTTCAATTCTGAGACCACTATGTAGAGGTTGTCCATTTTTGATCCCTCGTTCATATTGACCTCCTGCTTCTTCTTTGGCTTTCTGCACTCCAAAGATTTGTGACCGACTCAAACACAATTGAAGCATTTTCTAGAGAACTTCTTTGTGTTAATGCCTCCTTTGGGTCCCATCTTTGAAGACTTGGGGTTCTTCCATTTCGAGTTTTGACCGTACTCGACCACATTGACTTTTCACAGTAGCTTAAGAGAACATCTTTCTCTCTGAACTCTTGTTATCTTCTTCAATGTGAAGTCTAACAATAAGATTCTCCACATTTATCTCATTCCGCTTGTGCTTTAGATAGTTCTTGAAGTCTTTTCAGCCCAGAGGGAGCTTCTCAATTATGGCAGTCACCTAAAAGGTTTCACTCAAAACCATCTTTTCTAAGTGGATCTCGTGCAAGATTATCTAAAGATCTTGGACTTGGTTGATCACCATCTTGGAATCAACCATCTAGTAGTCCAAGAATCGGCCCACGATGAACTTCTTGGCCCTTGCATCCTCCGTCTTATACTTCTTGTCCATGAACTCCCACAGCTCCTTAGTCGTTCTCTTCGTGCTATATACAGCGTATAGTGAGTCAACAACGTTGTTAAAGATGTAGTTTCGGCAAAGGTACTCAAAGTGAGTTCATGTCTCGACCGCACTGATAGTCTGTGCATCAGCATCCTCGACACGCTCGGGAGGGTCCTTGGTCAAGAACCAAGTCCAATTGAGTGTGGTCAAGTAGAAGAGCATCTTTTGCTACAACCAATTGAAGTTCACTCCAATGAACTTCTCTGGTCTTTCCCCATGGTTGATTGGTTGGTACAGTTCTAATTAGGACGAAGGGGACCTTCATGTGTTGAGTCTGTCGCACCTCAACATTTTTTTCTGTGGTCATCTCAATAGAACTGACTATGCTTCAAGATTGTTGGACAATCTGCTGGAGATTTTGAAGAATTAGTCAAATTTAAATTATACTGAATTAAATTTAACTTATCTGTCGAGATGACCTAAGTAGATAATCTTAGGCTGCCAGGGGGAACTGATTTCTATCAAGTGTTGAGTGTAGATTGCACAGTGGTTGAGCAGGCAGAGCAGCCGAGCAGGCAAAGCGATTGAGCGACCAAATCGGCTAAGCGGTCAGAGCGATCGAGCAGGCAGAGCAACTGAGCGGGCAAAGCAGCTGAGCGGGCACAAAGGCTAAGCAGGTAGAGAGGCCAAGCGGGTAGAGTGGGTTGTGAGGTAGAGCAGTCATGAGGCAAAGCAACCAAGTAGCAGCGCTGGCAAATCGGGCGAGCGGGCCCAATGTCCGAGTGGCTGAGAGGTCGAGCAGTGGAGACCGCCTAAAGCTGGGTCTTAGTAGACAAGTGTAGTAGAGTACCCGACCAAGAAGAGCAACAGAGTAGAGTAGCAGATCAGGATGAGCAGCTGACTGGGCAGAGTGGCCGACCGGGTAGTACGGACGAGCAGGTAGATAGAGTTGTGAGGTAGAGTAGCCCAGTGACAAGGCAGCCGAGCAGACAGATCGACCGAGTAACAGATCTGCTGAGTCATAGAGTGGCTAACCGGGTTGAGTAGCAAATCAATAAAAGGCAGGTCGGCTTAAAGGCAGAGCAACTCGAGTGATAGAGCTGCCCGAGCAGGTAGAGTGGCTGAGCGGCCGAAGCGGCCAAGTGGGCAAGGTGGACCGAGACCTGCGATGGACATAGTTTCCTTGAAACAGATTCACCCCACCTCCAGTTATACTTTGAGGTTTTCTCGGGTCCTCTGTTTCCCAGGATATTATAGTCAATCATAATTTTCATCAAGCACTAGTGGTCATGGTGAACTGAGAGGTATCCGATTGTTATCACGGGTACTACATCGAGCAAAAGATGCACGATAGAGGAGAAAGGGGAACATAGATAGAGAGCTTCAGCTTTTCTGTGTGTGTGTTTGCTCAAGACCATGATCTCTTTTTATATAGGAGCATCATCTCTCACCTGGATTGAACGTCGAGTAATGATTATTCAATGTCCAAGAATTAATCATAGATGACGGCCATCAATAGCTGATCATTACTATCCAGAGGTTACGAAATCGCCATTAACAATGGTTAATGCTTCCGTTACTTTCTTAAGCAGTAAATAAAAAGAATCCATGTTAGTTATTCCACTTAGAAAAATTTTACTTCGACCGATCCAGCATTCGGCATGTGTAAGTCATGCTCACACATAAATCCATTTGGTTTAGTACAATTCAAACCTTAGATTTACACTCCCTCTACCCATATACATGAGAAAGAATCTTTTCTCATATATTTGTTCATATTATTAATACATATAAATAAATCAATATATTTTAAAATTTCTATAATGCGACTAAAATCTTATTTATAATGAAGCTGTGTTTTTTTTTTCTAACTCTTCTTCATTTCATGTAAATATCTAATAATAGAAACCGTACACCAATTCATAGCTTTTATTGCCTGTAAGCACACATGGTGGCCTTTATCGAGGAGGGATCTCATTCATATATATAAAAGAAGGCGTGTCCAGTAAGAGAGGGTAACTGAAACGATAACTAAAATTACTTGAAGGGGTGCTTTTTATTTTACTAAATTGATCAGGACAACTTCTCTTCTCTCAAAGTCCTCTTTTAGTGAAGAGGTCCTTAGGATTATAATATCATATTAAGATATTCAAATTATTATTTAAATATTTATATATTTATAAGATTTTTTTTCTTTAAATGGAGAAGCAATCAAAGAATGTTGATCCAGTGATAAGGAGAGACCCCGATTAGCAGAATGGTCAATGATATAATAGAGGTCAAAGTCAAGCTGGTCAATATCTCGATATTATCGTCCGATTAGGCAACCTCCTTTTCTGATCTGGAGGAAGAACCGCCGAGCCTACATGAAGCAGACGTTAGCACAACTCAACCAGGTACCGAGCTTCCAGCGCTCAGACAGACAAGGTATGTACCGAACGGTCAACTCGCTCGGACTCATACCTGCAAAACAGTGACGACCGAGCATACTACATTCAGACACAACTTCTCCGTTCTACATAACAGCGGAGCCTGGACAGCGGATGCTGGTCGAGCGATCATTCCGCTCGGCCCGAGGACAAGATCACCCGGACGACCGATAGCTGGCCGAGCGGCTCTTTCGCTCAGCCTATAATAGACAAAAGGAGGATCAGAGGATATCCTTCTGGGAACTTGTGCCGCCAAAAGACGGCATGTTTGGTGGCATGGTCAGGTAGAAGATCATACGATGGAAGCTTCCGCTGTCTTGTCAGAGATATGTTCGGGTCATTAAGGTATGATGTCAGGGACACTTTTCTGACATGTCCTTTCAGAGTATGCTTTGAGGAGTGTGCACATATCGGGGAGCGTGCACACGCTCCCAAGGAGTCGTATATAAAGTCTCTCAAGCTTCAACGAAGGTATGCATAATATTTACTATAGCTACAGTTACTTTGTCATTTTGCTTCATCGTTTCTTCTACATCGTCGGTGTTTCACTTGAGCGTCAGAGGGTCATTGCCAGAGAACCCTGTTGGTGCAATATCCCCAAGGTCAATGTTGACCTGGTTGACTGAGCTTGAATTGAGTCAAACTCGAGTCTTGATGTTTGAGTTTAGATGTTTGAGTTTCGATATTTGAGTTTCGATATTTGACAATACATGTAGATAACACATGGAGATTGCAGGTGCCATTGTTCATATGAGGAGATCGTGAAGGAGAGTCAAGTAGGTCAAGATTGACAGGATACTTGACTGGAAAATCCTGGTGAGTGAAGCCAGGTGAAAGTCCTAACTGGGAGGTTAGGCAGACTGGAAAATCCTGGTGAGTGAAGCCAGGTAAAAGACCTAGTGAGTGAAGCTAGGCAGAAGAAAATCCTGGCGAGTGAAGCCAGGTGAAAGACCTAGTGAGTGAAGCTAGACAATGGGGAAATCCTAGTGAGTGAAGCTAGGTGAAAGTCCTGGTGAGTAAAGCTATACAGTAAGGAAAGTCCTGGTGAGTGAAACCAGGCAAAGGAGAAGTCCTAGTGAGTGAAGGTAGGCAGAAGGAAAGTCCTGGTGAGTGAAGCCAGACACAGGAAACCCAGATGGATCAAGGTTGATCGGACATCTGGTGTTGGAAAGACCAAGTAGGTCAAAGGGATTGACCAGATACTTAGCACGAAGAAATCCAAATGAATCAAGGTTGACCAGATATCTGGTGGAAGTCCAAGTGGGTCAAAGGGATTGACCGAACACTTGGTAAGGGAGTCCTAGCAGGTCAAGGGTGACCAGATGCTAGGCATGATGTACCGACAGGTCATGGAGGACCGTATGTTGGTTTGAGGGATGTTTGGACTTGATTTGGCAAGTCTCACATGGCCTGGATCGATCAACCGATCGATTGGCTCATGCCCAATCGATCGGTTGATCGATTGGGTGAGTCCCGCGGAAGGAGAACCTCCCAATCGATCAGTGGATCGATTGGGGAGAATTCCCGGTCGCACAGAAAGTCTCCAAATCGATCGGTCGATCGATTGGGAGTCTCCAATCGATCGGCTGATCGATTAGGAGCTGTGACTTCGCGCGATAAGCCCTGAATCGATCGGTCGATCGATCCAGGCAATTCCAGAGAGCACAGAGGTGCTCTGGATCGATCGACCAATCGATCCAAAGCCTCCCCAATCGATTGGGAGCAATCCAATCAATTGAGATTCAACCGTTGGCGCTGGATAAAGACGTTGGCGTGCGATTTCGTCGACAAAACTCTCGACTTTCATCTCCGATCTTCACAGCGATTTCACAGCTTCTCCACAGAGTTCTCATCGCCAGATCTTGAAGGTTCTTGGGGGCATTTCCAAGTAAAGAAGCGGATCTATAGCAAGAAGAAGAAGCTAGGGTTAGGGTTTCTTGTGTAAACCATGTAAGCTTTCCCTTGTATTTGCTTCTCTTTGTTTCTTGTTGTATTGAGAGTATTGTAGGGCTTCTCCGCCTTCGGTAGTTATCGAAAATGAGTGTTTACATAGTGGAGGGTGCGTGAGTGTGTGGATCCTTGGACTAGTCACCTCTTTTTGAGGTGGATACCAAGTAAATCCCTAGTATTAGCGTTGTGTGTTTATTTCTTTGTATTTTCCGCTGCATTTCATCACAAGAAGCAAGCAATAACGAGTATAAGATCGCGCCGAGCTATTCACTCTCTCCCCTGTAAAATACCAAAAATAGGCGAATATTAATACGGGAATTTTTCAGAATTTTTGAAAATTTTTCGGAGCTCATACGAACGAGTTAACGGGGATAAGAACGGGGCCCGGGAAAAGCCTGTTTAGGCTACCCATTTAAGCGAGGAAATGTTTATTTTTATATTTTCTTTTCTTTTCTCTTTCCTTTATTCTTTCTTTTCCTCGCCATTTCTTCTTCTCCGCGCGCGCCCGCTTCCTCGCCCGAATCCCTTGTGCCCTAACCGCCGACCACGGCGGTTTTCCTCCCTCCCTCGTGCTTAAGCCGTGACCAAGGGGAGAAGCCGACGCCGACTCCGTGCCCTAATCACTGCCGTCGACGCCTTCCTCCTCTCCTCTACCGCCACTCCGACCCGGAGCCGAGTCCTAGTCGCGTCGCCGCCACTCCGACCCGACGCCGAGCCCTAGGTGTCGACGCCCTCTCCGATCTCCTCTCATCAGAGCCGAGTTCTCCTCACAGCGAACCGTGCCCTAGCCGAGCTTCCTCCTGCCGAGGCTGCACCCTAGCTTCTCCGCCATCCGCCGCCGTCGAACGGAGAGCGCCGGCCACCCTTCCTCTGCCCTAGACTCACTCAGTGCCGCCTTCCCTCGTGCCCTAGTTTAGTTTTCACTGTCGTGCCCTAACTCCGGCCATTGTAACCACCAACTTCTGATTCTTGCTGTCATCATCGAAGAAGAGGTAATGGGAACAAATTATTACTGGAATTTAATTATTAATAGAGTGTCTTGTGATTTCTTGATCATTTCTTCTTGATCCGGTTGGTGGACAGCAACTTGATCAGGGTAGTAGGTTGTTACTTCTGGCCAGTAGGTTTGATTTGGGGCTGTTGGAATTTGCCGTGGCAATCTTGCTTCAGTTGAGGACATCAAGGAAGAGGTAAGGTCAGTAGGTTATGTCTTGAATTGGATTGTTTTGTTGATCAGTGAGTTTCCTTCTTGATTGTTTAGTGCAAGTGGATTTCCAGCCACTCACCTTGTTCCAACGGCAAACACACTCCTTGATTGTGGATCAATCACGGCTGTGAATTGAGGTAAGGGTAGGAATTTGATACGTTTTGTAGTCAGATGCTTATGTGTTGATTTGGGATTTGCCCTAATTTAGGGTTAGAGAGTTTATTTAGCTATTTATAAGAATATAGCTAAATAAAAATATATTCAATTGGTAACACAAGGCTTTGACGCGAGACGAGTATTTCAACGTCGGATTGGACCATGTTGGACATTTCTTATCGGAGGCGGGTACTTTTGACTTTATGTCTTTGATATGCATAGTAGTGAATTTAACAAATAGCAATAATTATGTTTATTATTTTGTTTCGGTTAGTCACTACCCGCTACCTGTTACATGCTTGGTTGATTGCTTGTTTTGCATCTCATGTTATTGCTTACCTGATTATACATGATTAGGGGTAGTGATATAACCATGCTTCACCATGTTCAAGACCTAGGTGTGATACCTTATTTGTTATGTGTACCCTTGATATGATTTATTGACTATGGTGCACATCATATATGTATATAGATTGGTTCAGTATATTACCATGCTTAGTGTCATGCACCATTCGCATGATTACATGCTGTGTGATAGATTGCTCCATTATTGTCGAGCACATCGCAAGTTTCATCACTGTTCGGTGCCCCGTTGTTGACGCTCATGGGTAGCGTGACGCAGCGTGGTAGCACGTCAGTTTGCTCGTTCGGTGCTCTGTTGGTCCGCTCATAGGTAGTGTGATTGCAGCGTGGTAGCACGTCGAGACCCCTCCCCGTCATCGTGTACCGGGAGATGAGAGCATTGCGCTCTCCCATTTATGATTTGGGGTAGGAGTATGTGTGTACTCCGACAGCATCCCGTCCACTCGGTCACTCATCAGGAGTAGTGATGCAGAGTGCACGGTTGTCACAACCCTACCCACTCGGTCCTACCATTGGGTGTGAGATGCCTGACTGGAGTCAGGGGTGACCATGACTGCATTGGCATCATACACATTGATGCATTTATTTCCTGTGATTGTGTTTGCTGCATTTATTTGCTGCATATTGGTTGGATGTCATGCTTGACATGCATACAGGATTTCTATACCTTTCGGACTGTTTATCCTTGTACAAGGTCCTGGTTAGTACAATATTCTCATGTTCATTTTGTTGGTGCAACCTTAGGTCAAGGTTGACCTGGTTGACCCGACTCGAGTTGACGTGACTCGAGTTGTATTTTGATGTTTGACTTGGGAAGATTGTCGGTGCAACCTTAGGTCAAGGTTGACCTAGTTGTGTTGCATGTTGATGTTTGACACTCGTGAGAGAGTTCTATTCTTGATGTGGGACAAGAATAGATGTTTGGGAGATTATTGGTGCAACCGTAGGTCAGGGTTGACCTGGTTGACCTGATTCGGGAAAAGTCCAAGTATGGAGACTTGGCACGGAAAAGTCCAAGTAGGGAGCTTGGCACTGGAAAAGTCCAAGTATGGAGACTTGGCACGGAAAAGTCCAAGCAGGGAGCTTGGCACGCGAAAAGTCCAAGTATGGAGACTTGGCACTGGAAAAGTCCAAGTATGGAGACTTGGCACTGGAAAAGTCCAAGTATGGAGACTTAGGCAGTTGGAAAGTCCTGGTGAGTGAAGCCAGGTAGTGGGAAAGTCCTAACTGGGATGTTAGGCAGTGTGGAAATCCTGGTGAGTGAAGCCAGGTGGAAAGTCCTGGTGAGTAAAGCCGGGCAAGGGAAAATCCAGATGGATCAGGGATGATCGGACTTCTGGTGTTGGAAAGTCCAAGAAGGTCAAAGGGATTGACCGGACACTTGGCAGGGAGTTCTAGCAGGTCAAGGGAGTGACCAGATGCTAGGGATGAAGTACCAATAGGTCAAGATTGACCGGATATTGGTTTGGAAGTCTTGGGACTTGGTTTGGGCAAAAACTAAGCTCTGGATCGGTCACTAGACCGATCGGTGTCTGTTTGCTCGATCGGTGCGGTGACCGATCGGATCAAACTCTGTTGATTCTTGTCGATCGGTGGCCGATCGACAGCAACAGCGAAAGAAAGGCGGTGATCGGTCCGCGGCCGATCGGGCCATCTGATCGATGCAGGGACCGATCGAGGCGATGTCGCGGAAGCACGGAGAGCTGGGATCGGTTTGTGGACCGATCCGGTTGCTGATCGGTCCAGGCCGATCGAATGCCTGAAGGTTACGTGCACTAAGCGTCGATGCGGGGACCGATCGGCCTGAGCTGATCGGTCCATAGACCGATCGAGCTCCCTTTTCCCTTCCGCGTTATTATCACCTGATCGGTATAAGGGCTGCTGCTGCGCGAGTAGTTCTTTCTCTTCTTTTCTGCTACAGAGCTGCTGTTCTGGTGCTTGAGCTTTGTTGAGCTCTTCTTCGCAAGCTTCGCGTGAGCTTCATTCCACGACTGGATCAGCTGCTGCTGAGTTGCTTGTTGGCATCCGTCCGTGAAGTTGTTGCTTCATCTGGGACTTCAGTCGACAACGAGAAGGCAAGCTAGTGTTGTTGCATTCATATTGTCTTGTATTTCTTGTTGTATCTCGTGTACTCCTTGCTTGCTGTTGCAAGATTTTGTGGCGAGGTTTCTCCACCCAGAAGGAGTATATTTTAGCCGGGGATTCATCCACCGACGGATTGACAGGGCTCGTCCACCTTACGGACACGCCGAGGAGTAGGAGTATCATCTCCGAACCTCGTTATATGGTTTGTCTTTCTTCTCCTGTTTTCTTTCTACGTTGTATTTCCGCTGCACTAACCTAATCGTAGGAAGAAACGCGAAAGTTTGGGGTCGGCTATTCACACCCCCCTCTCTAGCCGTACAAAGGATCCTAACAAGTGGTATCAGAGCGAGGCCGCTCTTCGACGGATCAACACCCGTGGGAGCAAAGCTAGAGAATGGATCTCTATGGAGAAGATGTCACCATTCCACCTTTCTACGAATGCGGCGACTTCGCGTATTGGAAGGTAAGGATGAAGTATTTTCTTATGACTAACATAATGAATTGGTTTTGTGTACAAGAAGGTTTTACTCCTCCGGTGGATGAAGAAGGAAAACCACTTGAGAAGAAGGAGTGGACAAGAGAACAAATTCACAAATCCGAAATCAACGAAGAGGTAACGAGAATAATTGAATTTTCATTGCCTACTAACATTTTGTGTAAGATAGGATACAACAATGCCAAGGAGTTGTGGAACAACTTGGCCAAGTACCATGAGGAGAGCTCCACCTCAAGCCATGAAGAGGAGCCTAGTGAGCCAAGTAGCTCACATCATGGAGGGAGCGAATTGGAAGTTGAGGGCTACTCAATATCCAAGGAAGAAGAGGAGGAGAGTTCCTCTTGTTCAAGTTCGGAGCAAGAAGAAGAAGTTTCCACCTCCGGAAGGGTTGAAGAAGAAAGCTCACACCCATCCCCAAACCTAGGTAACTCAAGCATCTCAATTTCAAATAAGTTACATATAATATGCTTTGAGTGTAGGGAGTGTGGACATTACAAGAGCAAATGTCCAAAGAGAGTTAGGAAGACTCCACCGACACCAAAGGTCAAGGAAGCCGGAGTCCCAAACACAAGGGCAAGAAGCACATGGTGTGTTTTCAATGCAAGCAACGGGGACACTATAGGAGCCAATGTCCGAAGAGGAGGAAACCTCACAAGGACAAGGGATGCACATCGATAGGGGGAGCTAAGGCAAACCCTAAGGTAACCTCTAAGGTTCATTATTGCAATTCTAATAAAACTCATGCTAGTAGTTTTGTTGCAATTGTTAATAATGATAAGCATGTTAACTTTAGGAACCAATACATGTGCTTAGGAGCTAAACATGTTAGCCTAGATAGGGATACTACTAGGAATGCTAACCCTAGGATTAACACTTCTAAGGTTAAGAAAAACCTAGGAAGAAACCCTAAATCAACTAGACATATGCCTAGGAATACCTCAAGGAAGAGTGATAAATCAAAAATTGAGGTATTAGAAAAGGAGAATCAAGTCTTGAGGTCAAGGCTTGATACCCTAGAAAAGGCCCTTAAAAATTTAGAGAAGTCAACTCTAGGGCCTAAGGGTCAAAAGTCCAAGGACAAGAAAGGTTTGAGTCACAAACCTAAGTCCCAAATGGTCAAGCCCACATATCATGATGTTCCATTCGATTATGGAACAAAACCTAGGGCTAGGAAGACCAACACCAAGGTCACAAGGGGAGTCACCCCTAGAGTTGATCTTGATGAGTCCCAAATGGCCAAGGCTTTAAAGCCTAAGAGGGTCATTAGGAGGGTTGCTAGGGAAGTTATCCCTAGTGAATATTTAGTGAACCCAATGAGCTCAAGTAGGTATTGGGTTCCTAGGAGCATTTTCTCTACCCCATAGATGGGTTAGAGAGTGTCAACTCCAATAAGAAGGTAGTTAACCCAACTTTGAGGAAATTGACACTCAAGGAGCATTTTCAAGGTTTTGATAACCTTTGAAAATGAAAAGGAATTATTTACTCCTTAAAGAGTAAATTGTGCCATATTTGAAAATATCGATTTCAATCTTATTTGGCACAATTTAAGAAAACCTAGAGAAATACCATAATTGGGATTTTGGTTTTCTCTAAGGGATATATGGGCAATCTAGGGTTAGATTCTAAGTTAGCTAAGGCTAAGGATACTTAGATAGGGAATTTAGGCATTTTATTTGTGCTAACTTCCCATGATTGGTTGCCATATGCCATGCCATGACATCATACTTATTTTATTATCATTTGAAATGTCATGATAATGCTTAGGTTATCTATATGTCATGTGTTAGTTTCGTTTCAAACTTTATGCCATGACATCATGACATTGGCACATGTTTTCATTTATGTTATTAATTTATGTCATGTCATCATCTCTTGCATTAAGAATCAATGAAATTGATTTAAGGATAAAAACACATTTTGGTATTGAGATCAAAAGTGTAGTTTAGAAAATGCATGAGAACTTAGCCTAAGTTGACCTTAACCCATATCTCACATCAAATTGACTTGAATGTGGTTTGATACACCTTAGATGTGTGTGAGATATTAGGATCATGAGTTAGGATCAAGGTGCATAGTTTTTGTACCTAGATGAGCCTAATTCAAGAAAAGGAGGATCATAGGGAAAGCTTGTGTACAAGTCATGTACATATAGCCCTAAGATTGTGGTCCCAAATTAAAGGGTTTGAAATCATTTCAAAATTGTTTTGAAAAACCTTGATGAAGCTTTCCTAGTGATAGCATTCATCATTGAACATTGTGATACAAAGTTGACTTAACTTTGAATTATTTCAAAGTTTTTGAATTTTGTATCAAGATTTGAAAATGGAAGTTATTCTCATAGAAAACTATTTTTCCATGATAGTATATGTTATGAGGAATGTATCCTCAAAATTTCACATTTTTTCGAATTTCTGGAATTTTTAGGAGTTTCTGAATTTCGGAAGGAAATCAAAATCTACGATTTGAGTGTGGATCGGTCACGGACCGATCCGAAGATCGATCGATCCGGTGACCGATCGGTGACAATCGATGCGATCGATGAAGCGTGGATCGATCGGGGACCGATCCAGGGATTACGATCGATGCGGGGACCGATCGTGCGGTTCGATTTTTCAATTTGTTGATGTCGAAATTTCAGTTGGAAGTTGGGTTTTGTGGATTTCTAAGGTTTGGAACTCTCAAAGACATTGTTGGTGCAATGGTCAAGGGGGAGTTGACCTCTAGGGGGAGTCTTACCTAATTGTCAAGAGGAGTTGACTTTTAGGGGGAGTTTGTACTCCTTAAGACTCTTGAGGATTAGTGATATGGGATTATCACTAAGTTGATTGTTGAGTTTAGTATCAAGGGGGGAAATTAAGAGTTTCAATGAAAGGTATGGGACTTTCATTAGGAAGAAACTCTTGACCTTGATACTCTCCTTTGTCTTTTTGATGTGTGTCAAAAAGGGGAGAGTATTCATTGGAGAATTATTGGAGAACCCAAGTTAGGTTATCGGGTTAACCTAAGCTAGGGAAAGAATGTCAAGGAATGTTCAAGGAAGAACATTGGAATTCTTTTTGATGTGTGTCAAAAAGGGGGAGAATTATTGGAGAGCCCAAGTTAGGTTTTTGGGTTAACCTAAGGGGAGAATGTCCAGAGAATGTTCAAAGAAAGAACATTGGACATTGGAAGATGATTGAAAACCTAAGTTAGGTTATCGGGTTAACCTAACTTGATTATGGTTTTGTCAAACATCAAAAAGGGGGAGATTGTTGGTGCAACCTTAGGTCAAGGTTGACCTGGTTGACCCGACTCGAGTTGACGTGACTCGAGTTGTATTTTGATGTTTGACTTGGGAAGATTGTCGGTGCAACCTTAGGTCAAGGTTGACCTAGTTGTGTTGCATGTTGATGTTTGACACTCGTGAGAGAGTTCTATTCTTGATGTGGGACAAGAATAGATGTTTGGGAGATTATTGGTGCAATAGTCCCGGATTGAGGTTGACTTGGCTCGAGGAAAAGTCCAAGTATGGAGACTTGGACGGAAAAGTACAGAGCTTGGCACTGGAAAAGTCAAGTATGGAGACTTGGCACGGAAAAGTCAAGCAGGGAGCTTGGCACGCGAAAAGTCAAGTATGGAGACTTGGCTGGAAAAGTCCAAGTATGGAGACTTGGTGAAAGTCCAAGTATGGACTTAGGCGGTTGGAAAGTCCCGTGAGTGAAGCTGTAGTGGGAAAGTCCTAAGCGGGATGTTAGGCGGTGTGGAAATCCTGGTGAGTGAGGCCGTGGAAAGTCTGGTGAGTAAAGTCAGGCAAGGAAAATCCAGATGGATCGGGGATGATCGGACTTACGGTGTTGGAAAGTCCAAGTAGGTCGAAGGATTGACCGGACACTTGGCGAGGAGTTCTAGCAGGTCGAGGGTGACCGGATGCTAGGGATGAAGTACCAATAGGTCAAGATTGACGGATATTGGTTTGGAAGTCTTGGGACTTGGTTTGGGCAAAACTAAGCTCGGATCGGTCACTAGACCGATCGGTGTCTGTTTGCTCGATCGGTGCAGTGGTGATCGAGATCGAAACAAACTCTGTTCGATTCTTGATCGATCGTGGCCGTCGACAGCAACAGAGGCTAAAGAAAGCGGTGATCGGTCCACGGGCCGTCGGGCCGTATCTGATCGATGCGGGGACCGATCGAGAGCGATGTCGCGGAAGCACGGCGGGCGGGATCGATGCGTGGACCGATCGGTATGCTGATCGGTCCACGCCGATCGAACCTGCTGAAGGTTACGTGCACTAGCGTCGATGCGGGGACCGATCGGCCTGAGCTGATCGGTCCATAGGCCGTCGAGGGTTCTAACGTTGCGGCTAGTTTCTTCATTGTCTTCTTCGCGGTATAAAGGGTGAGGCTGCTGCTGCGCGACAACTTCTTCCTCTTCTTTTCTGCTATAGAGCTGCTGCTGGTGCTTGAGCTTTGTTGAGCTCTTCTCCAAGCTTCGCGTGAGCTTCATTCCGGTGGGTCATTTCTTTGAGTTGCTTGTTGGCATCCGTCCGTGAAGTTGTTGCTTCATCTGGGACTTCAGTCGACAACAAGAAGGCAAGCTAGTGTTGTTGCATTCATATTGTCTTGTATTTCTTGTTGTATCTCGTGTACTCTTTGCTTGCTGTTGCAAGATTTTGTGGCGAGGTTTCTCCACCCAGAAGGAGTATATTTTAGCCGGGTTTCCGGGGATTCATCCACCGACGGATTGACAGGGCTCGTCCACCTTACGGACACGCCGAGGAGTAGGAGTATCATCTCCGAACCTCGTTATATGGTTTGTCTTTCTTCTCCTGTTTTCTTTCTACGTTGTATTTCCGCTGCACTAACCTAATCGTAGGAAGAAACGCGAAAGTTTGGGGTCGGCTATTCACACCCCCCTCTCTAGCCGTACAAAGGATCCTAACACATTTCAGATTGCATTTACCTTTATTACGTCAGAAGACTGTACACATGATTAGTGCTAGATGTTACTTCTTTACTATGTATATCAGTTGTTACCCGCTGAGCGTTGGACTCACCCCCGCCTCCGTTATTATTTTCAGGTTAATGCTGTCAGGAGAGAGTTCCAGTCGCTAGTCCCTTACAGACCACGAGGATATTGTTGGTCTTTTGATTTTCTTATTTAGATTATGCTACATGTGTTCTGTTTGATGGTATGGACATTGTATGGATTTTGTGATGTCGATGGATTTGGTTTTGGATTTGCTTTTACTACATGTCTGCCTAGATAGCAGAAGAGGTAAGTTGGTTTTATCGTCGGATTTGAGCTTTACGAGTGTAGTGGAGTAGGAATATGTTTTGAGCTTTATGGGTGTAATTGAGTAGGGTTATTTTCGAGTCATCGTACTACTGTTCAGTTTGATTATTATTAAACTGCGTGGTTGTATCAGCCAGAGACTGAAATTTATATAAACTGCGTGGTTGTCTGTGTTGTTGTCTATTTATTATTATTATTATTCCAGCTGCTTGTGGCTGAGGTATATGGTGATGTAGTAAAGTTTCAGATTGTCTGTCGTATAGGGGAGATGCTGCCGCAATTTCTTCGGACAGGGACTCCTCCGGGGCGTGACACCCCCTCTAGCTACATTTTCGATCCCAACAAACCCCTCCCCGGCTCGGTACTGACGTTGCTGTGATTGCAGGCTTCATTGACGAGGAGTCCATCAGTGGTCAATGGGAGCGCCATGTTCCCAGTATCCATTGCCTCGACTCTCGAACATGATCAAATGCTAAATTTCTGGACTAACTGTTACGTGCACTTTCTTATTTATCTTAATTATTGATGAAATTTTTTTATGGAACATATTAATTATTTAAGAATAGTCAATAAAATTAATTTGAAAATATAATATTTTTCCCGTTAATTCGTGCTGTCACATTAGGAAGTAGTATGGTCAAGCCGGAAGTATAGCGGAGGTATCAACCCATATCAATGCTTAATTAATTATTTCTTTTAATTGTTTGCTTATTTATTGAACCAAAAATTGAGCGATTAGAGCATCGCAATTCACAATTCAATGGCTCCTCCTCTCCACCTCCTCCTCCTCCTCCTCCTCCTCCTCTCAGCGCCTCGGCCGTCGACGGCCCAATTACCCACCGCCACTCACCTCCACTTCTTCCTCCACGAGATCTTCGCCGTCGGGGACCCGGGCGCCACCTCCGTCTCGGCCGCCGGGGGCAACGATCCCTCAGCCTTCGGCTTCGTGGGCGTCTACGACGACGTGCTCCGCGAGGGCCCCGAGGTGGACTCCGCGCCCATCGGCCGCGCGCAGGGCTTCAACGCCGAAGCCTCCTCCCTCGCCGGCCACGTGGCGTTCCTCACGATCTTCAGCCTCGTGTTCACCAGCGGGGAGCTCAACGGCAGCTCGCTCGCTATCGCGGGACGGTCTGTGGTCGAAGGCGCTGCGACGTCGGAGCGGAGCATCGTTGGGGGCACCGGAATATTCCAGTCGGCGACGGGGTACGTGGTGAGCAGGCCGCTGACGGCGCCGGCGACGAGACTTCTGCTGGAATTCGATGCGTATATTTTACACCACTAATCGATATCATGTATCACGAGACGCTGAATAAGCAAATAAGTGCTTACTTTTAAAAAGCAGTAATATATAACCTTATTAGTAACGACAATTTACCAAATCACGCACCTAAATATCTTAATTGACCAAAAGACGTATGTTATTTTGGTATTTACCAAAGGACACACTTTTTCAAGTGCACTTCCCTTTTTATCCTTCTGACCAATTAAACTTTTTCTTTGTCGTTTTTCTTTTCTCTCTCTTCTCTTTCCTATCTCCTCTTTCATCAACGACATTTAAAATTTAGATAATTTTTTGATAACATTTTAATACATTTAGATAAGCTAAAATAAATTATGAATAGCAAATTTGAACTCCTTGCAACATCAGGAATCTACAGGAACTGAAATGGGTGTAATCTGAGGTCTCTAGGCCTATTAAGAGAGCTCCGATTGTACCCATTTCAGTTTCTATGGATTCCTGGTGTTGCAAGGAGTTCAAATATGTTATCCATTGTTTATTTTGACTTTTAGAAGGTGTTAAAATACAAGAAGAAAGAATCAGCAAAAAAAATTCATATCAGGCCTAACGTAAAGTTTTTTTGTTGATTCTTTCTTCTTATATTTTAACATCTTCTAAAAGTCAAAATAAATAATGGATAGCATATTTGAATTCCTTGCAACATCAAGAATCCATAGAAACTGAAATGGGTACAATCGGAGCTCTCCAGGTCCATCAGTAAATTTTGACCGAACCCACTTATGGACCTAGAGACCTCAGATTACACCCATTTCAGTTCCTGCGAATTCCTGATGTTGCAAGAAGTTCAAATATGCTATCTATTGTTTATTTTGACTTTTAAAATGTGTTAAAATATAAGAAGAAAGAATCAGCAAAAAGGCTTCACGTTAGGTCTGATATGAATCATATCAGGCCCACGTTGGGCCTGATATGATTTCATATCAGGCCCAATGTGGATCTCACTCTATTAGGAATGCTCAACTGTTTTAGGAACTCTTCATTTCATAATGATGTGTTTATGATTGCTCTAAGTAGAAAAATAGATAAGGGCATCAATGCATATCCTCCTACATAAATGTTTCAGCTAGTGATGAAATCAAGTGGAAAAAGGCAGTAGCAAAACGTTGAGAGTTCTCTGACAAATTAGAGAATGTATAATGTTTCATTACCTATAAGAAATACATATGCAAACACTTAGAACAAATAGTCATAGTATAGTTATTGGAAAAAGAGAAGATACGTATAATTCCAATAAATAGAATTGACACAATACCAGATAGACCTAATTCTTCTATTAGCATGTAACTGCAAATAAGTCATGACTCACTTATTTCTTCTTTCTTTGTAAAAGAAAATTAATCCAGAAAATGAGATCACTTACGAGAAATAAGGGAAAAGGACAAAGAGATACCACTCCAAATTCTGAAGGCTGAAAGAAAAGTGTGTCAATTATTTAAATGGGAAAAAAATACCAAGCAAAAGGTAGAGGAATTGCAAAAATCGTTACTTTTAAATATCCAATCCAGCATATTTGAAGAGGTATTTAGCAGTTAAGGTTTTTCCGCATAATTTTTCAAACCCCCAACAAAGACATACATCATGAACTGAGATTTAAGTCAAAATAAAATGCTACATTGGAAATGAAGAGTTCCTAAAACAATTGAGCATTCCTAATAGAGTGAGATCCACATTGGGCCTGATATGGAATCATATCAGGCCCAACGTGGGCCTGATATGATTCATATGATTCATATTAGGCCTAACGTGGAGCCTTTTTGCTGATTCTTTCTTCTTATATTTTAATACCTTCTAAAAGTCAAAATAAACAATGGATAGCAAATTTGAACTCCTTGCAACATCAGGAATCTACAGGAACTGAAATGAGTGTAATCTGAGGTCTCTAGGTCCATCAGTGGGTTTCGGTCAAAACCCACTGATGGACCTAGAGAGCTCCGATTGCACCATTTCAGTTTCAAATTTGCTATCCATTGTTTATTTTAACTTTTAAAAGGTGTTAAAATATAAGAAGAAAGAATCAGCAAAAAGGCTCTACGTTAGGCCTGATATGAATCATATCAGGCCCACTTGGGCCTGATATGATTCATATCAGGCCCAACGTGGGCCTGATGTGATTATGAGATTCACATCCTGATTGACCTGAATCGAATGGCACAGTTCCATCAGGCCTAAGTAGAATGTTTATAGATGATTCAACTCGTCCTTTCAAATAAAGCAATAACAAATTGCAGGAATCATATCAGGCCCAACGTGGGCCTGATGTGATTATGAGATTCACATCCTGATTGACCTGAATCGAATGGCACAGTTCCATCAGGCCTAAGTAGAATGTTTATAGATGATTCAACTCGTCCTTTCAAATAAAGCAATAACAAATTGCAGCCTCAACCAATTCACCTGATGAAAGAGGAAGAAAGAAACACCTTTACTAGTTTTGGTACTGCTACTTGCTTGTACGTCATATAGGCTGTAGCAAGGAAGCTAGTGAGGGAATGAAGGATTGTTGGTAGATTCTATTTAGCGACATTGACTAAAAATTTAGGGAGACAATATTATAAAAAGAAATGAAGGGGAGATCAGATATGTTAACAGAATTCTTCAGTTACTTAAATGTAGGTGCTGAGATCCATGCATGATATGTACTCTAGTTCGTGTAGTATGGCATCTAAAGGCATGCTACCATCTATACCTAGTGATTCATCCTATGAGAAATGGTCACAGTAGATATATGCTTTTGTATTCTAAAGATCTCTATTTATCCTCAAAAAATCAATTTAATTAATATGCCTCTGGAGGATTTTAAAACTATGATGTTGTAGGTTAGGGTGAAAAAAACATATGGATTTGCTATGCAAGGAGTCATTGACTAATCGTGTTATTGTTCAAAGATCATAGCTTTGCTTCTGTTATCTTATGTTGTTTTATTTGTCTCGAATGAATTGGCTTATTTGCTTGTTTTTCAAACAGGATATATGAATAGACCATTGCCATAACAATTTTCTTAAAATTACATAATTTTGCAGGCACTAACTCGTGCTAGGGTTCCTATAGTGAAGTTGATGGATCCAGTTACTGGTCTTTCATGTGATATTTGTGTCAATAACCTTTTGGCAGTTGTTAACACCAAGCTCCTGAAAGATTACGCACAGATTGATGAAAGATTACGGCAATTAGCTTTTATTGTTAAACACTGCGCTAAATCTCATCGTGTCAATGAAACATATCAAGGGACACTTTCTAACTACGCGTTAGTTACACTACTGATACACAATTATATCAGCAAAAACAATTCATATCAGGCCTAACGTGGAGCCTTTTTGCTGATTCTTTCTTCTTATATTTTAACACCTTTTAAAAGTCAAAATAAACAATGGATAGTAAATTTGAACTCCTTGTAACACCAGGAATCTATAGAAACTGAAATGGGTGCAATCGGAGCTCTCTAGGTCCATCAGTGGGTTTTGACCGAAACCCACTGATGGACCTAGAGACCTCAGATTACACTCATTTCAGTTCCTGTAGATTCCTGATGTTGCAAGGAGTTCAAATTTGCTATCCATTGTTTATTTTGACTTTTAGAAGGTATTAAAATATAAGAAGAAAGAATCAGCAAAAAGGCTCCACGTTAGGCCTAATATGAATCATATCAGGCCCACGTTGGGCCTGATATGATTCCATATCAGGCCCAATGTGGATCTCACTCTATTAGGAATGCTCAATTGTTTTAGGAACTCTTCATTTCCAATGTAGCATTTTATTTTGACTTAAATCTCAATTCATGATGTATGTCTTTGTTGGGGGTTTGAAAAATTATGCGGAAAAACCTTAACTGCTAAATACCTCTTCAAATATGCTGGATTGGATATTTAAAAGTAACGATTTTTGCAATTCCTCTACCTTTTGCTTGGTATTTTTTTCCCATTTAAATAATTGACACACTTTTCTTTCAGCCTTCAGAATTTGGAGTGGTATCTCTTTGTCCTTTTCCCTTATTTCTCGTAAGTGATCTCATTTTCTAGATTAATTTTCTTTTACAAAGAAAGAAGAAATAAGTGAGTCATGACTTATTTGCAGTTACATGCTAATAGAAGAATTAGGTCTATCTGGTATTGTGTCAATTCTATTTATTGGAATTATACGTATCTTCTCTTTTTTCAATAACTATACTATAACTATTTGTTCTAAGTGTTTGCATATGTATTTCTTATAGGTAATGAAACATTATACATTCTCTAATTTGTCAGAGAACTCTCAACGTTTTGCTACTGCCTTTTTCCACTTGATTTCATCACTAGCTGAAATATTTATGTAGGAGGATATGCATTGATGCCCTTATCTATTTTTCTACTTAGAGCAATCATAAACACATCCATTATGAAATGAAGAGTTCCTAAAACATTTGAGCATTCCTAATAGAGTGAGATCCACATTGGGCCTGATATGGAATCATATCAGGCCCAACGTGGGCCTGATATGATTCATATCAGGCCTAACGTGGAGCATTTTTGCTGATTGTTTCTTCTTATATCTTAACATCTTCTAAAAGTCAAAATAAACAATGGATAGCAAATTTGAACTCCTTCCAACATCAGGAATCTACAGGAACTGAAATGGGTGTAATCTGAGGTCTCTAGGTCCATTAGTGGATTTCGGTCAGAACCCACTGATGGACCTAGAGAGCTCCGATTGCACCCATTTCAGTTTCTATAGATTCCTGGTGTTGCAAGGAGTTCAAATATGTTATCCATTATTTATTTTGACTTTTAAAAGGTGTTAAAATATAAGAAGAAAGAATCAGCAAAAAGGCTCCACGTTAGGCCTGATATGAATTTTTTTTGCTGATTCTTTCTTCTTGTATTTTAACACCTTCTAAAAGTTAAAATAAATAACGGATAGTAAATTTGAACTCCTTGCAACACCAGGAATCCATAGAAACTGAAATGGGTGCAATCGGAGCTCTCTAGGTCCATCAGTGGGTTTTGACCGAAAGAGACCTCAGATTACACCCATTTCAGTTCCTGTAGATTCCTGATGTTGCAAGGAGTTCAAATTTGCTATTCATAGTTTATTTTAGCTTATCTAAATGTATTAAAATGTTATCAAAAAATTATCTAAATTTTAAATGTCGTTGATGAAAGAGGAGATAGGAAAGAGAAGAGAGAGAAAAGAAAAACGACAAAGAAAAAGTTTAATTGGTCAAAAGGATAAAAAGGGAAGTGCACTTGAAAAAGTGCGTCCTTTGGTAAATACGAAAGTAGCATACGCCTTTTGGTCAATTAAGATATCTAGGTACGTGATTTGGTAAATTGTCGTATTAGTAAAGAGAGAGGAGTAATTTAAAAATATCAAAAAATTACAAGGGTGTATTTTAGTATCACTTTTTTTAAAAAAAAAATATTTATTAAAATAGTATTTAATTTATAATTTAATTTCTTTGATATTTAGAATAATTTTAATTAAAATTCTATCACTGTAAAATAATTTTACCTTTGATCTGTTAAGTCGGATAATCATTGGATTTTTTGCTAATAAATTAAAGTTGAATATTTTTAATGGATTTTGACTAATAATTCCGCAATTAAAGTCGTTTCTTAAATGATTTCCTACCACCTAATTGATGCAACGTGCTGCCTAATCAAAGTGTCTAACTTTGCCTTAGGGATTATGGTACGACGGTAAAAAGTTAGACGGATTTATTAATTAATAAGATTTAATTCTCATATATGACATTTAATTTATAACGCTCGATTGTCCGTCCCAGGTTGCTTTTTTTTAATCGATAAATCTAATCAATCTTATTTATGAGATTGATATGGTCTTATGAAATATTTTTATTGATAATTAGGATAAATCAAAAAGTATATATGATTAATAGTTTAAAAATTTAGTATTTTTTGGTTGCATATGGTATTTTAAAAAAAAGTCTATAAATATTTCATATTTAAAAATTGAACTTTAGATATCTACATGATAATCTAGATATTTTATTATGTCCGTGGTACTTTAGTCCCGGGATTATTGTGATTCTTAATTAAAATATGGAACCGTCACATCAACGGTCCCCCTAAAGGCGGTCCCACGGATATGGAGGGAGGTAAATACAGGTACACAGCTGAAAACGTATAGCCGGGACGCTATTGTGATTCTTAATTGATCCTATGAAAGGTGAAAAACTTTCTTAAGATAATTAATTGTATAATAAAAGTTAGATAAGTTAAAAAATAGTCAAGTTAATAATTATAGACACTTTTACTAATTTACTCATTTTATAATTCTCATGTGGAAATTTAAAAAAAATCCAATTTTATTAGAATCGTGGGCCTCTTTTTCATTTTTTATGAAAATACCATCTCGTATATTTTTATTTTTAAAAATATTCTTATTTTAACATTTATAATTACTAACCTGACATTTTAATCCTGATCAACATAATACTATTTTATAGGTGTAGGAGTCGCTGTTCATAACTATATATATTTGATGAATAATTATCCATATTTTATTATAACAGCTACAAATAGTAGTTTATTATGGATGAATGATGATTATAACATCTACAAATACTAGTTTATTATGGATGACATAATTGCTATCAATTATAATAGACATTTTGGATGAATAATGATGAATATTATATTATAATAATTATAAAATTATAATTATTATATAATTATAACGCTTGTGGTATTATATTATAGCTACAATAATATTATCAGAAATAAAAATATTTTCAAGAATAAAAACGAGACAGGAGTCAGACTTGTTTTAATAATAAATGAAAATGACATCTTTGAGTATTTTAATAAAAAAGTGACATTTTCTCTGATTTATATGAGAATGAGAATAATTAAAATGAAAGAAATTTAAATATTTTTATAATGATATAATATTATTTATTTTAGATTTAAATTTTTATAATTTTATTTTTTAAATTTTACTCAACAGATTTTATACTAATAAAGATATCTTTTCTTTATAAGCCTATGATCTTTGTGACTACCTTATGGTAGTCTTGATGTAATCAACCAAGTCAAGTTAGGTCTTGTTATGATTTAATTCTTGTGTTTAAGTGTGTAGGAACTTAGGAGCACAAAAGTCAAGCGAAAGACACAGCTAGGGAGAAGGATGACACGAGAGAGAGTCGACGGTCTCGATGCATCTGAGGGACGATGTGCTGCGGCAGAATATGCTAGCGGACGAGAAGGAAGGGCACGACGGTTTTCGAAGGATGAGAAGCCGGAACGGAAGCTTGCACAAGGAGCTCCGAAAATGGGCTCAGACGAGCCTTATTCCGGATGACCATGATCACCCAAGCGACCGAAGCTGGAGCGGAATACCGAGACAAAAGTCAACTCTAAGTTGACTAGTGTCCGGGCACCCGGATCACTTTGGTCTAGGGCGCCTCGCACCTCGTCGAGTGGATCATTGCTGGGTCTAGGCGCCCGGAGCGGGTCCAAGCGCTCAGAAGTGGATAAAATTTTATCCCTTCTTCGTTGCGTAGCCATTTACGAGAAGATGAGATTTGTCAAGCTGGGGGCGCCTGGGAGAGGGTCTGAGTGCCCAGACTGTGTCACATCAACAAACGGTTAGTTTCAACTAGTGAGCTATAAATAGAATATTGGGATTCAATCAAAGTCTCATATTGAAAAGATTTGGTAAAGATCCTGTGTTTAAAAGGATGTAGGATATCTTCATTGACATGATGCCTTTTGGGGAAAGCCCAAGAGCAAAGTCATGAGGGCATAGACCCAAAGTAGATAATATCATATCATTGTGGAGATATGTGAATATCTTTTGGGCATAACAAATGGTATCAAAGTCATGGTCTAGACCAAATGTTATATGGGCTGACCTTCGGTGGTCAAGGTGACCGGATACTTATGGGGAGGCGAGTAGATAAGAGTGATCGGATGATCGCGGGAAGGCTTGAAGCAGGTCAAGGTGACCGAATGTTCGTGGGGAGGCCCGGAGCAGGTCAAGGTGACCAGATGTTGATGCTTGCGGGGAGGTCTAGAACAGGTCAGGATGACCGGATGCTCGCGGGGAGGCCTATACCATAAGACTAATTGTGGTTCTTCGTTTGAGAGGAGAATTGTTGGGATTCATTTAAAGTCTCACATTGGAAAGATTTGGTAAAGATCATGAGTTTAAAAGGATGTAGGATATCTCTATTGGCAAGGTCTAGGCTAAAAGTGGACAATATCATGTTATTGTGAAGATATGTGAATATCCTTTGGCACAATATAGAGCTCTGTTCTTTTTCATTTCAAACAACATACTTTGTACTTCGAATCTTTTTCTATTTTTCACTTCCAAACTTTATTTCGTGTATGAGACTTCTCCACATCCAACTTGCTGTTCGAGAAGGAGATCTTCATAATAAGCTTATCTTACTTGGAGTAGCAATCCTCTGATTGTCAATAAGTAAATTGTTTGTCTCGTACTCCTCTTTAATTTTATTATTATTTTTAAGTGTGTAATTGTTTGAAAGTCCGATAATTTGAGGAAGGTATTCGTTATTTTATTGTGCAGGGTAATTCACCCCCTCTTGTTGGCCGCAAGGGATCTACAGATCTTTCTCATGTGTTTTCAATGTGTGACTTTATTTGCAACCTTGTAACCCCAACAATGTTGTGGCAAATCTCATCTATTTCCTTTCTAATCTGCATACAATAAAGCACAATGCTATCTTCTCTCTCCTTTGATTGCATATAACAACCACTGTAGTATTGTTTTTTAAAAACTAACACCACAGCTTAAATACACTAGTTGTCGATGTGGTGCTATTTTTTAAAAACTAGCTCTACAACTTAAATACACCAGCCACCACTAGGGTGTTGGTTTTTAAAAACCAGCACCATCTTAGTGCTCTCTCTTTGTGCATCATTGTTAATTTTTAAAAATCAGCACCAAAACACTGAGATGTTTTTTTTTAAAAAGCACCAATTGATGTTTTTTTTTGTTGAAAAAATAGCAACAAAGTGGTGCTAGATTTTTAAAAGCTAACACCAAGGTGATGTTTGTTTTTTAAAAACAGCATCAAAGTGTGCTATTTTTTAAAAACTAACACCATTGTGGTGGCTGAGTGGTATTAGCTTTTACCATAATGATTGTTACATGCAATCAAAGAAGAAAGACGAATTTTTTATTTTATTGCACGTAGATGAAAGAGGAAAAGAGATGAAGTTTGCCACAACGTTGTATTTTGTTGCATGTAGATGAGAGAGAAAAAAGATGAAATTTATCACAACGTTATGTCAGATCGTCAACGTCAGAAGTCACTCATGGGTCTTTTTTAAACCAAGTGGTCCTAAAATTTTGAGACCGATTTATATTAAAAAAAAGCTATAAAAAACCATTTTTTAAAATTTATATTTTTATTAAATATTTGTTTGTTTTTACCGAATTATTATTATTTATATAAATAAATAAATATAGAAAATTTAAAATACTAATATAATTATAAATATTAAATTAAAATATTAATTAATATTATATATAGTAAATAAAATTGTAAATAAAGATAAGTGAAAAATATAAATAAAGAAAAAAAGAAATGTATAGTAGAGTCATAAAAACGTTATTAGAAAGATTTATAATAATAAAAAGAGATTTTTAAAATGAGTAAAATTTTGAACTTTTGACGTATAAAGATACAACGAATCATAAAATGATATAACGGATCATAAAACTATGTGATAGGTTTGTGAAATGAAAAACTTAAATAAAAAAAATCCTAATCATAGTAGAGGCCAGCTTTGAAATTTATAATTTAAGAACCGTATTAAAATTTATCTAAAAATTGATATAATATATATATAGTCATGTAATTATTATTATGATGAATGGGACCATATAAAAATTATTTAAAACTTTAATTGTTAAAGATATTTTAATAGATTATTAAAAGATTGATGTGATGTATGGTATAGTGAGATCATTAAAAAAAAAACTTTTATAGAATTTTAACCATTGGATGTCCAAAGTCCAATTCACAACACGTACGTGGCTGCTGGATGGATTGCATGGGCCACGCAGACTTTTCTTGCAGTGGACCACGTCACAGACTCTGTGCCAAACAAACCTCAGGTCATGTTGTTTTCTTTGGCACAGCCACAATATTTGACAGTTATCGAATTCAATAAATATCTTTCCTAACAATTTTAATTATCCCTTCAATTATTTCTTTTAAAAAATATCAATTAATTAATGCACACAAAATGCGAAGTAAATGCTAACTTTACTTCGACGGTCCATCACGTGAGAGGACCACAATAACACTAAATAAATTTAATAATAAAATAATTACTTATCCTTTAATTAATTTTATGATTATTTTTTCCTTGCCTTTATGTGGGCCCGACTAGCTTCAGCCAATTAGATTTCTGCAAGCATCGTCCATGTGGGGCCCGAGCTCTGACCAGGCGGGAACAGTTGGACATCATTGAACATGTACCCAAAACGTTACCCATCCGAAGCACGTGGCTCTGCGGGTTCACATGGACTCAGCTCACGCTCGTGACAGAGTCAGTAAACAGCTACCGGATCGATCCACGTGTCGTCTTATCCAATACATTGGTGTGGACCTTCGAGTCCAGCTAATAAGTGGGCGTGCAACTGTGAACGCTGTCCTCGCAGCGGCAGTTTGTTGGATGTGAGCGAGAATTTACCAATTTAAATTCAAAATTAGGAAAAGAATATTTTTTATAATTTATATTTTCCGTCCCTTGTTGGCTTCTTACTGTTCGTTCTCCGACCATCCATCCGTCAACCATCATCCCTCTCTCGCGCTTCTCCACAAATCGATCTCTTGTTCCCCGTCTGCGCGGACGCCTTCGTCGATCGAGTAGTTGATCGCACAGGATAGGAAGGAGTGGAGAGGAGAGGGCGGAGAGGGGTTGCTTGGTTTTCTTAAAAGGGGGCCGATCCCGTGCCGCTTGGTCGGCTTCGGTTTATCCGTCTTAACCAGGTGCGCTCTCGTTAATCGACTAGAATCCAAACATAAAAGTCGGGTTTTTTTTTAATAGGGAATTCTGTCTTGTGCTTGAGAAGAAAAGTCCTCGCAAATCCTTTCTTTGTGAAATTTCTTGGACGGATCTGCTTGTCTTGAAGACGTTTGTTTCCATCGATCATCGATTCGGTTTGTTGAATTTTGTTTCTTTATTTTTTTTTCCTGATGTGGTAGTTTGTTGGGGATTTCCTGGGTTTGTTATATTTTTTTTACGTTTCTTTTAAAATTCTGTATACAAGATGGACTTTTGACTCGGGAAGAAATTTCTAGCTTGTTATACTTATAGCAGTTTGTTGGAAAGGCTTCATCTTTTTTTCTTGATGGACAAAATCTTGAAGACGTTTTGTTATACTTATAGGGTTGCTTGGTTTGAGCTTGATTGCGTAGCGCGACCTCTCCTCTTTCGTGGCGAACAATTTTAACAGAATAATCTGCCCGTCACTTATGTTTTTTTTATTATCAAGCTTAACATGCATTTCCTTGATTGGACAAAATCTGGAATTTAGGGCTTGATTGCGTAGTACGGCATCTCTTTTTTTTTCTTGTGAATCATTTTAGCTGAGTAATCTGTTGGCGCCCTTGAGTTTTATTTTCAAGCTTGACAAATATTTAAAATTTGAAGCTTACAAATTTGAGAAGCAACTGGTATTGCTGAATCCAATTCATTCACACCTGTGATACCATATATTCAATATAACTTCACATTTTATCTGAAATTCTAAGCTGTCTTGGATTCACTGAAGATCACATTCATAACATAGATAGATTGCCATTTGAACCCTGGACAGTCCTTGCTTATAGATTTTTTGTTTTCTCCTGGTTTTACCTAGAAGAGAAGGTCTGCATTAATTCCTTATGTTCATCATAGATAATTAGTCTAATCTTGTCCATGATGCATACAACCCACCATCTTCTGATACAAGACAAGCAAGATAGGGCAACATGGTTCTAGGCGATGAATTTATCAACAGAATCTTTTAGAAAATCAGAAAGTGCAAAGGTTGTTGTGGCTAACTTGAACTTGTTCATTGTATGTGCAAAGAAGGCATAGTGAATCATAATTAAAGAATGGACTGGAAATTATATCTTTGGTTGCCATAGGCAAATTTAATTTGCTTGAGGTGTGAAAAATGGTGGGGTTACTTTTCTTCTACATATGCTGTTAATTATGTTCTGTTATTTACTTCAGCATACATGGGGGACACACTTTCATCCTCAATTGAGAAATTTGTTAACTCATGCAATGGTTCATTCACCAGACCTGATATGGAGCTTTTAATTTCATCGATGGACTTCTGTTTCTTCATGTTAACACCTCCTTAGTCTTAAACAAAAGAATTTTTTACATGATCTGTTTTGTGTGTATTTTGGTTACTAACATATTGATAGGAATTCTCAAAGATGTCATTTTCCATATATTTTGATTCAAGGCTTTCCTTATTTTGGCTGGTAGCTTAATCCTGTGTATTTTGGTTTATTTACTAACATCTTGATGGAAATTCTCATAGCAATCATTTTCCATATATTTTAAGCCAAAACATTTCTTATTTTAGTTCGTAGCTTAATCCTTGTCTCTATTGTCTGAGTGAATTGGAATATAACTATGATTGCACCTTTCATGTGATTTCTTTCATTGTGTCTATTTATGCCTAGTCGTTTCTAGGGGAGGTTTTTTGTTCAAATTTCAGTTTGTTAGATGCCAAAAAAACATATTGTTCTTTCACACATTTCTCTCTATATTTTTTGGTTCACAAGTTTTTTTTGGTTCACAAATTTTCTCTTTATCATGAATCATTAGGGTAAAGTTAACAACTCTATCACATGCTTGTTAAATTTGCAACAAACCTATGATGCCATTTATTTTATATTTAAGTTGTTAGTTGCTGACATGCCAACATGCCATGTGACACAAGAGAAGGAACTCTGGGTGCGACGTTCGAATTAGAGATTGCAGAGAAAGCGAAGGAAGAGGGGGAATTCGCCAACGAAGAGGAGCTACCTCTAGGTTTAAACGAAAATAAACTTTATTCAAATCAAAGCCAAACTCAACATTCATGAACCTCCACATCACCATCAACATGTTTTTTACAAGAGTTCTAACTCTTGTTTAAATAACCTAAGAAATAAGAAAAAGTCGCAATAGAAAAAGAAAAAGTAAAAAAAACTAATCTTAAAAAAAGATAAAAATCTAAACTAACTTTAAGAAAATAAAATTAATCCTAAAAAAGAGATAAAATCTAAATTAATTTTTAGAAAAGAAAACTAATTCTAAAAATTTGAAACAAATAAAAGAAAAGTTAAAAAACCAAATCTAGAGTTTTGGAGACCCAGTTCACGTGAACCATGACACCGCAACACGATCATTCCCTTGGGCATAACTTGGCGCGTGTCGACCACTGGAAAGCCAATTCCGCCTCGTCCGGACTCCAAATAGAGCACAACCACGTCAGGAGGTCACAGACAAGTCATCTTTCTTGTCAGTAGTCTCGATCATCCTTCATCAAGACCCAAAAGGGAGGTTGGTAGCGTCGTTTTCTTCTCGTCATAGCTCGAAGGGGAAGATAGCCGTATTAAAGGACATAAACTGGTGGTGCTGCTGGATGCTCTACATCAGACCCTTCGGGTTGAAAAGAACTCGTCCTCGAGTTCAATGTGTCTTCAAGATCAAAAGTCCTCGAATGCTGGTAAATCAAAAGTCGTCTTGTAAGTGGTAGGATGGGAAGAAGATCCTTTGACATTAACTCGGTCAAATTTATGGGCGGCTCTGATGGAACATGCACTGCATCCTCAGATAATTTGCCATATGGAATCTCAAGAATGACCAAAATCTCACAATCATCACCATAAAGTACCTCGTCATATATTGGCTCACTAGTTGACTCGATCTCGTCTTCATTGTAAATTGGATCATCAATTATTTCGATCTTGTCATCCATATCTCTCTCAAGGAAATTTTTATCCAAATTAAAATAAAAAAATTTATGACCTTTAAAAACTCAAGCACTATGTTCACAGTGTGAGACTTCCTCAGCCGGAACCTGCCTGTCACTACCTTGACCACGTACCTCACGATCTTCAAGATCTTGTATCGCTAGACGTTGTGATAACTTTGTGACTTGTCTCTATAAATCTTTAGGTATCTCGTCTTGGATGCTTTGATCTGACCATGACCACGACGACTATCCATTGGATCTAAGGCTCTGATACCAACTGACATAGGAGAAGGAACTCTAGGTGTGACATTCGAATTAGAAATTACAGAGAAAGCATAGGAAGAGGGGGGATTTGCCAACGAAGAGGAGCTGCCTCTAGGTTTAAACGAAAATAAACTTTATAGTTTATTCAAATCAAAACCAAACTCAACATTCATGAACCTCCACATTAACATCAACATTAACATGTTTTTACAAGAGCTCTAACTCTTGTTTAAATAACCTGAGAAATAAGAAAAAGTCGCAACAGAAAAAAGAAAAAATAAAAATAACTAATCTTGAAAAAAAGATAAAAATCTAAACTAACTTTAAGGAAAGAAAATTAATCCTAAAAATAGATAAAATCTAAATTATTTTTTAGAAAAGAAAACTAATTCTAAAAATTCAAAACAAATAAAAGAAAAGTCAAAAGACCAAATCTAGAGTTTTGGAGACTCGGTTCACGTGAATCATGACGCCGCAACACGGTCATTCCCTTGGGCATGGCTTGGCCGTGTCGGCCACTAGAAAGCCGATTCCGCCTCATCCGAACTCCAAATAGAGCACAACTACATCAGGAGGTCGTGGGCAAGTCATCTTCCTTGTCGGTAGTCTCGATCGTTCTTCTTCAAGGCCCAAAAGGGAGGTTGGTAGCTTCATTTTCTTCTTGTCACAACTCGAAGGGAAAGATAGCCATATCAGAGGACATAAATTGGTGGTGCTGCTAGACGCTCCTACATCACCATGTCATCAACATATCTACTTCACAATTCACATTACTTCGCAAGTAGTCATATCATTTCATTTCATTTTTTATACCTACACCAAATAAACTCCTTATAAACCTTACAAAACCTTTGTAAGGGATTTATTTGGTTAGTTTTAAAAAAAATAAAATGATATAATTGATTAGAGAGGTGATGTGGATAATCTGATGATGCGACTTGATGACTCATCTGCAACTAATAACAATTTGACGGAAAATGAGGAAGATGGATGTTATGAATTTTACAAATACTCGATAGTTTTTTTAAATTTTGAAAGTTCTTGATAGATTGTTAAAACAGATAAAGTATGTGGTAGATTTATCAATTTACCCAAATCATTATTCTCTTTTAATTGGTAACGCTGTATCAATCCATGATAGACATGTTGACCATGTTTCTATGTAGTTATCTGGGTAGTGCATTGTTCGATCAGGAGCCAGCTGATATGCAATATGCATATGTGTACTTGATCTCTTCTCAAAACTCCTTGTTAATTATTTCCATAACAGTTTATTTGGTTTAAGAAATAACTTATAAAAGTCAAGCTAGTCTGATGGTTAAATAAGTCATCATCATGATTAAGTATCAAGTAATAATAGAAGTATAAAGAGTTGATTTGCTTGATCATGATAAATAACAAAGGTTAAACAATGAAGTTGACTCCTAGGAAACAATGGACCAGATTTGATTCTTAGAGTGAGAATGGAAGAAATATAACTGATAGAGGCATATAATGTAGTTATGTAACCACTCACTGGAGCTACATATCCTCATTGGAGTTACATATCATGTTATTCCAATGTGTTATAGCATCAAAATTTGTTGGACTGCTTGTGTATCATGACATAAGCTTATTTTCCATCTCATTAATGTTTACAATTACCATGGTTGAATTTAACTATTTAAAGAGTTTTTGTTATTTTATGCACAAAAAATTTTGTATCTTCTCCACTGATGCTATTTTTCTTAAACAGGAGGTTCAATTTGCTTTAATGCCAGATCAAAAGAACTTTGCTCAACCCTATGACGATTCATTTGAATTTAAACCTGGTTCCAGTTCAAGCAGCGCGATGAATCAGCGAGTTTTGTGGAATAACATGCTTTTCAATCCAACAGAGGTTCAGAGTATGACAGGTCGGACAGCATCACCTGAAGATATAAATATTCCATGCCTAAACATGGCTAATCAAGATGATGCTCAATTGAGTATTTGGGGCTCAAGAGGCTCTAGTTCTTCTAGTCAACACCATCAACAAGGTATCCGTGAAGATAATAAAAGGGAGCATGGCTGGACACCATCTATAACAATTACTTCTCGAAGGGGGCCTACGATAGAAGAAAATCATTCTTATGGCTCTCCTATTCTTTCATTGGATACTGCCAATAGAAGTCTTAATGTTGCTCAGGTTGATGGTATCCCATCCTTTCCACAAAATAATCCTCGGTTCAACAATTTGCAGCAGAACAGAGAGATTGCTGCTGCTCAAGTTGGTTCAGGCAACGATCTCTCAGAGTCAGTACTATCCCATCCTCCTTATATGTTGGGTTTGTTTGATGGTGAAAGTGTTTCTGTGCCAATTGATTTATCCATTTCTGGTGAAAGTTCTGAGAATGTTGGTCTTTTGAGGGAAGATGATGACAGACCAGAAAATTTATTGGATGAACGACGCATTTCCTGCAAGAGAAAGAACAGTGAAGGTTTCCTTGGACAGTCTTCAGTAAGTGCAAATGCAAGCTCTTCTCAGCAAGGGGACAGTAGTTTTCTGTATTCTCATATATATAATCCTGTGACTACAAGCATTTCTAGCTCTGCAGAGTATCCTTCTATTGCACCTCCTCCTGAAGAGTATCCTGCTACTTTGGCAAGAGGAGTCGCCTCTGATTGCTATGCCTCACCAAGTACAGCAGGGCATGCAGAGACCTCACGGAGGAATCACCGTGTGAGAATTAACCCTGCTTTGGCACATCCCAATTCATGGTTAGTAAATACTACTAGGCAATCAGATTCCTGGCTATATAATCAACCACCTTCTTTTAGTATCTCACCAAATCAGTCTCTTGAGCCGACACAAGTACTACCTCCTACAAGTTCTCAAAACCAACCTCTTATACCAGTTGTTCCTGGTCTACCCCAAATTGTATATCATTTTCCATGGAGTGGACCTTCAAATTCAAGAATTGGTACATCATCAGGCTCATTTAGTGCGGAGGACAGAAGTTTTGCTGCAAGAGAGGCGAACCAGTCTAGTAATATGTTGGCTCGCAGCAATTTGGAACTTGTTCCTGCAACAAGTGTAAGGAACATGTCACAACATCGCACAAACAGGAACTTAGATGGTAGAATTGTAAACATGGCTATGAATTCACAGGCTGGTACAAGCTCAGGGTTGCATCCAACATTAGGATCTTCTTGGGTACCTCGTCAAAATCCTACACAATTTTCTCAACCCTTAGCAGAAGCTACTTATCGACCTTTGTTTCAACCTGGAAGCTCTGAATCTGGAGGCCAGGGCATTAACTTCCCTCCACAACATTCTGGTCATTCTTTGAGCTCACAGGAGGTAGCTCAGATTAGAGCAAGTTTGCGTGGCCCACCACCAACATCACATGCTAGGTCACCAAATTTGTTGAGAAGGCGCAATCATGGCCTTTTTAGTGCTCCCATATCTCTGAGAAATTTAACGGCTGCAGGGGAGGAGAGAAGTAGGATGTTGTCAGAGGTATTTGTTAATCGCATATTTTTTTATAATTCAAGAGAACTTTGATGCTGACTATCCTTTCTTGATTCTATTTTTATTACATTATGATTTCACTTTTGCTTTGTTTCTTTTGATCACCTAGGAAATAGTTTTCACTTTCAAATATAATTATTTCTTAACAATTTGTAATTCTATTTATCATGTCTACTGTTGAACAATATAGAATTAACAGTGATTCAACTCAAAAGAAAATAGAGATACAATTGACTCTTCATCTATTTCTGTCATGCCTATGCTGTGATACTTGAATGCTGATTACTACATTGATCTCTAATGGCCATGTCAAACCTTGATCTGTTTGACGTGTGCTGTAGTTTTTCCTGTTCACCTAGTTTGTTCTGGCGCATGTTTCTGCAAACAAAACCAGATTTACTTCAAGATATGATGAGAAACAGTTGGTTCTGCTCACTTAATATAACCAACTCCCCACTTTGTTTATTAGGGTGTTCATAAGACGATTCAATCTTCCCAAACATGGAACATATGGAGGGAAAAATGAGTCTCCTTGTTGTTAGGTTGTAGACATACTTAAATTATCTACTAGATAAATCACCAGTGGAGTCTATTGGCCTTTTAAGGCTATCTAAATTCTAATTGTTTAGTTACCCTGTTTGGGGTCAAATTGTGTGTGCAAGAGCACTAAAAATGTAATTCAAGCTTGCTCGATCTCCAAAGTATGCCCACCATTGTATGAGGCTGGAAGACTTTTAATTGAGCCAACCCAGGCTAAGTCCAGTTTGCTCAATCTTATTCACTTGTAGTTCTTTGTGATCAATTTTGAGTTCATATTGACATTGAGAATGTGGAAGGGTAAGGCAGCATGATGTTGAGTGGCAGTAGAAATCATAAGTTGTGGTTGTGAAGAGGAAAATGTTAGAATGCTATGGATGAAATAGAAGACGAGAAGACAATAATAGAACAAGAGAAGGATAGGTATAGTTCCTGCAATGTTGAAATGAGGAGGGAACTAAGATACAACATTTTTAATTGCTGACCATAGCATGAATTGAAGGTGAGAACTACTCCTTTAAGTTTGATTGATTGGTCACTTGTTGCAAAGCTTAAACTATGCAGGAAAGCTCAATCTACACTTTTATACTAGCATTTATAATTGATGATGCTCGCAGTGTTTATTAGTGTTAATGCTCTAATGGCACTATTATCTTTATGGCTGAAACATCTCTGTCGAAGTTATATAATTTTTTCACAATGTACTTACATATATTTCTGCTATCAGATCCGTCATGCATTGGAATCCTTGCGCCGAGGGGATGGTCTTCGACTTGAGGTGAGTGTTTTATCAATTTTATCATACAGTATCGAGTAGCAACTAGTAAGACTGCATTTTTTTTCAAAGAATAGATATGATTCAAATGGATAAGGTTATGAAGCCCAATTGTTCTATCACTCACCAAGTTTGTTACCATAAAGTTGGCAGGCGAACTAATAATGGTAATGTTGTTGTATATATAATGCATTTAACTAGCTTTTAACACGGCATTAACCTCTTTAGATTGGCACGTCGACAGCCACTGTATTTGAAAAGCCAATTGGTTTGAAGAGAATCAATCTGTTGTCCCATAGAATTTTTATCGCATGCTCTATGTGACATGATCATACTCAAATAATTAGCAAAGATTGATTTTCCTACATTCTTTGCATCTGTTAGATAAAGTGTGCTAAATTTCAACATTTGAAGATAGGTTTATGCAGTTTTAATATGTTCAGTCACCGATGTGGTTTGCGTAGAGGTCTGTTAGTCATGTTAATCTTTCTGTTATTTGAATTTGTCGATATTGACTTTATATCTCAAGGATTTTGCAAACATACCGTACGTTTCCATTTTGTGTGGTTTGATAGGCTTGATCTTAACTTTCCAGGATGTCGTTATCCTTGATCAGACTCTAATTTTGGCGGGCAGTGATTTGCATGATAGGCACAGAGACATGCGTCTTGATGTTGATAATATGTCGTATGAGGTATGAACTAATAGTCTGATTTCATCTGGCTCCAACGACTTTTCTTTTTCCTGTTGAGATATTTCGTTGAATCCAAGTTCATACTTGGTTATAGGAACTCTTGGCATTGGAAGAGAGGATAGGCGATGTCTGCACCGGATTGAACGAGGAAAAAGTTATCAAGTGTCTGAAGCAGCAAAAGCATTCATCAACTATGGAACATGATGAACCATGTTGCATCTGCCAGGTATTTGTCTAATTATTCAACCTTATCGAAAAGTACCCAGTAACTGATGGAATCTTACTCTTCGATCGTCTCAGGAAGAATATGTTGAAGGCGATGAACTCGGGATCTTGGATTGCGGGCACAACTTCCACACAGCCTGCATTAAGCAGTGGCTAATGCACAAGAATCTCTGCCCCATTTGCAAAAATAGTGCTCTTCACACATGATATAAAACTCGATCGAGGATCCTCCTCAAATAACTTGATTCGTCGCATTGGATTATTGTAACCTAAAATCAAGTGCTAAACTGCTTTATTTGCAAAGATTCCAACTGTCAAATTTTGCCAATGGCTCGAATTGGAGCCAATTGACTGAAACTACCCTACCTTTTTCAATAATCAAGCAAACTCTAAACTGTTCGAAATATGGAGAAATAGGTCTTTCGATGGTGGGTCTTTCGAGGTTGTATGTTTCATTGCCGAGCGGGTAGTAGGGTGGCTGTCGTCTTGCAATCCTGAAGACTGATGCTATTGAAGAGTTTGTGTTATTAAACTTTATAGCATTATGATTCGATAGAATGCAACCTTGTCGATGAATTCTATAACCGGACCATTTATCGGTTTGAAGTTGATATACCGAGTAATGTGGGGCCCTACAGTCCAACTCAAAGTTAGGAAAGCTTGGGATGTGGCAGTCAAAATAAAGGAGAGGCCAACACTCGGGGTAGGCACGGTCAGATGTTTTGACTGAGTGGTCTAGCCGATCGGATTAGAGGTCCAATCGAAACCCGAGTCCCTCAGGATTGATGAAATCTCGATCCATATAAGTGCCCTTCAAAGCTGAGTCCGTTAAGTCACTCGGGGTGGGCTAGCACGGTTACATGTTTTAGTCGAATGGCTTAGCCGCTCAGACCTATGGTCTAATTGGATATGCTAGGCATACAGCCAGACCGAACTCTTAAGCCGAGTGAAGAGGCCGAGCGGAGGCCGAATCCTCGAGAGGGTCATTATTCCTTAGCTGATTCGACTCGTCCGTGAGCGAGGTCCGATTGTACGATAGAGGATCCTAGTTAGCCTATCTACTAAGCATATAAATGATCCATCAATTCAATGACTTAATATTCCTTTTTTACATTTTGTATAACGATTATCAGAGGATCAAGGAAATATTTCCTGTACAATATGTGTGAGGAAGCGTTCACCCTGCAAGATATAGAAGTGGTGGACACATTTTTTGAAATATGTCAGAATGTCAGAAGGGCCGGTTCTTTTTTGAAAATGCATTGATATTCATGCACAGAAGAAAATTAGCACTATATAAAGGGTCTATTCCTAAAGATGCAAATACACGAGATTATGCATTTAGAGTCTATTGTTCGTCATTACTATTTCTTGCATTCTTTTTCCCCAGACCACCTATTTGACTTGAGTGTCAAAGTGCTTGAACCGGGACTCCTCCCTGATCCGGTTGCTGATACTTTTTCCCTCTACTTTCTATTTTTGGCACCCGGGACCGCTCGACGCCCTTTGCTTCCATCTCAGAGTCTTTTAGCAGTCAACGTTGGAGTCACCTGCCCAGCGCACTAACTTCCCCGATTTCACACAAAATCAAATTTGACATTGTCTGTGAGAATTTCACCTGAACCTGAAACACGAAGATGGAAGAGACTAGACGATTTACTACAATTACTTTGTCACAAGAAGACTTGAAGTTGCTAATAACCGCCTGACCGCAGAGACTGGTGCAAAAACAACAAGCAGTAGCTAAGGATTCTTTGCCAAACGACTCGGCTGTATCAATGACAAACCAATATTCTAGGAGGTACATTATGGTCATCGACATGATTTTATTTTGTATAATGGTTATATATTTCATGAGTTATAGTTGTGCATTCCAGACTATTCTCTAAGGTAACATATTATGAGCAAGCTTCATAATGAGAGACACTTCGGATGTGATAATACGTTGACCCTTATCTCTGTCAATTTCTATTGGCCTAAGTTGACGAATAATGTGGCTCACTTTGTTGACCGATGTTCTCACAAATGCAGGCTAGTACACTCCCCTACTCGTTCCTGAAGCTCCTTTGTTCGATGTCAACGAGGATTTCGTATTGGGATTACTTCGTACCCAACGAATCTCAGATTCAGTTCTTGTTGTGGTTGATAGATTTTCAAAAATTACACATTTAATAGCTTGCAGGAAGACTATGGATGCTGCCCAAATTGCCCATCTTTACTTCAAGGAGATCATGCGTTTACATGACATTCTTTAGTCCATGACTTTTTATCGAGATACTAAGTTTATTAGTCGCTTCTAGAAAAGCTAATGGTTAAAATTAAGTACGCAGTTGAACTTTAGCAATGCTTACCACCCTCAAACAGATGGACAAACTGAGATGGTGAATCGAAGTCGGGGTAATCTTTTGAGATGCCTCATAGGAACTAAACTAAAGCAATAGGACTTGATGTTACCCCAAGTAGAATTTGCTTACAACAGATCAAGAAATATGACCACATGATTAAGCCCTTTTGAGATTGTCTATGGTCAGAATCCATCGGGGGTTTTGGACTTTGCCCCTATTCCACGTGTAGGGAGAAATTGACCTAAAGTGAATGAGATGGCAGAGCATCTTTGAGGTACTCATGAGTAGGTGAAATTGATAATTATAGAAAGCAATACCAAGTATCATGCTCAGTTTGATAGTCATCATCGATAGGTACTTTTTGATATTAGAGATTTTGTCTAGGCTATATTTGTTGGGACCTTTATGTCGACTAGTGGGGGTGAATAGTCGATCATCCACTTTGATCGCTTTCTACACTTGTTAGTGTACAACGGAATACAAAAACAAACTAACAAGATGAAAGCTAACCTATAAATAATAAAGATAAAGAGACAATAAACCAAACGACGCGTTAGTTTACGCGGTTCAGTGATAACTTGCTCCTACTCTATGGCGTACCCGAAAGGTGGACAAAACTTCAATCCGTCGGTGGATTGATAACTATCATTTTGATGCACTGTTTTGACTCTTATACTTAACATTTTTACCCTCTCGTATGCTTAATTCCGCATTTATATCATATTTTACGAGTTGATATCTAATTAGAGTCTTGATATAATTTTTCCTATATTTTCTAAGATTTTATCTAAAAGGTGCATCTTGTTTTGTAGGAAAGCATCTAGGTCGTTGATCAGGATCAAATAATCCAAGGGTTCATCAAGAAGTGAAGCTCCAATTCAATGTAATTCCAAGTCCAATTTCAAAAACTCAACTCAATCCTCAAGCCTGCTCTTAAAGCCCAATTCCAAAAGCCCAATTTCATCCTCGAAAACCAAAATCAAAATCTAGATCCCATCAACCAAAACCAAAATCCAATAACCCATTAACCTTACCCTTTTTCTCTCGAGCCCGAACGAGATCCTCACGGTTTGCATTTTTCTCCTCGCGTCGGCTAGGGCACGTGACGCCACCACTTCTTCTTCCTCCTTCACCAACGGTCGTCGGCCACCTCTACTCATCACTCGTCGCCGGCCGGCCATCCCTAACCCAACTTTCTCTCCATCTTCTCCATCTCTTTCTCACGGAAGAAACTCGACGCCTCAAGTTCACGGAACGCAACCAAGCTTCGGACATTTTCTTCCCGCACCTCTGGCCACCTACGAGCTTCTCCGATTAGCCACCATTGGCCTCAGTTCATCCTTGTTCAGATCTGACCACTTCACTACAATCTGACAGCCCCTTCCTCTTCGGGTTAGAAGAGGAAGGTCCGATCACTATCCGCAACCGCAGTACATTCACGAGAGAACCTAATGACATGTTGGGTTGATTCTTTCTTAGGTTGTTTTATGTTTATGGTGTTTTTTAAGTGTTAATGAATGCTTGTAATTAGGATAGGTTAGATTAGATTTCTTTAATGCTATAGATTTCATTCAATACTTACTTTATATTACTTTAATTTCCTTGCAATCATAGTTTAAGTTAGACTAGATTTTCATACTTGCATTGCTCTTTTGTTCATTAGATTTAATTTCATACTTGTGTTGTTATTTCATATCATAGTTTAGAACTCAAACTCAACCCCTCCATTTTCATGTTAAAAATTTAAAGCAATAATGAATCATGAAGATATCATCCTATCATTACATTCCTTGTGTAACGCCCGAAAATTCTCAAAACTATATTAGAAATATTCTATAATTTTTCTGGAATTATTAGATATTTTTCTGGAATTTTTAGAGTATCGGAAGTAGCAAAAATGAATAGAAAAGTAAAATGGTTTAAGCGGGAATCGAACCCGGGAACTCTCGGGTCCGCTAAACCTTTAGTTAGCCTTAGTAACCGGTGAACCCAACAGGGCCATGCTGAGAGAAAGGAGAATCAAATATATTTATAATTGAGTTGGGCCAAAATACCCACTTAATATAAATAGGAAAACATAAGTTGGTTTGGATTTATTCTTTGATTCGGCAAAAACCTTCTCCACCGAGACCTCACGCCGCCCCTCTCCTCCCTCTTCCTCTCGGCGCCCAAACAAACCACAAGGAGACCTAGGGTTCTCTCCCTAGGGCCCCAAGGACACCTTCCGGCGACAACTCCGGCACGAGGACGCACTCCTTCGCGAGAGGAACGCATAAACGCGAGAAGTTTGTCGAAGGGGGTCACCTCCACCGGAATTTCAGCGATTAGAATCGTAAGAAACTTCATATACGAGGTAAGAAACCCCTCACCTGCAGTATAAGTAGTTCCGTTTGGTTTTATACGCACTAGTTTAGCTATATGCAGTTTTTATCGACGCATAGGGTGAATTTGACCCTCCTCACAGATTTAGGGATTTAGTGAGTACTTTTAGATGGGCCGGACACGTATTCCCTCTACAGTGGGGGTTCCTAGACGTTGTCGGGTGCCTAGAAGTGGTCTCCCTAATAGAGGGGAGAGTTGGGGCACACTAGGTGTTCGATAAAATAGCTAGTTAAGTTAAAATGCAAATTAGGCATTTTAATAGCTCAGTTAAATGCAGTAGAAGCATTTAAATCAGTAAATCAGTTTATTTTAGCTTATATGGGACCACGGTCCAATGGGTGGGTTCCCACAGTCGCCTCTAGGTTCAGACAACCTAGCTCTAGGTTCAGATAACCTAGAAACAGCAAGTTAAAACAGTTAGCTATATTCAGTATTTTATTTTCAGTGGCACTGTACTGGATCAGATATCCATTGGGTTGGACTCCCACAGTCGTCCCTAGGTTTAGATAACCTAGTTAACCCTACTAAATTCGGGACTTACAAACCCGGACAGCAAGTACAGTTGCCGGGCCCAAACAGCATGATTATGTATTTTCACTTATTATGAATTAGTTTTCAAAGCTCAAATTAGTTATGTTAGTTGAGTTGGAATTCAGTATCAGTTTAGCTACAGTTTAGCTTATTATATGTTCAGTTCAGTTATCTTTATTGATTCATATGATTAGTTGTCATGCCATGTTCAGTATGCATGTTCAGTTATTTCAGTTTATGCTTGCAACCAGAGTATGCCATGCCAGTACATGTTTTCAAATAGCATTCTTTAAAAGCATGTTTGCATCGTTGCATGTTTTAGTGAGGTAGTTGGTTTCTTACTAAGCTTTAAGCTTACAGATTCTACTTTCCTTATACTGCAGATAAAGGCAAAGGGAAAATGGACTAGCAGAGGAAGCTGGAGTTCAATGCAAAGATGGTGTGTGTGGCAGGAACTGGAATAAAAGATCCTTAGGGGATCTAGCAAGCTTAAACAATTGAACCTTTAGTATTTCTATTGTCATGCACTTTTAATTGTTAAATGCTACGAACTAGTAAACCATGCTTTACATCCAGTTTAGAATGCTAGCTTTATGTCATTAGAATATATTCTATGGATTGTATAAGTGAAATGTGAGATTTTGGCACGCCCAAGTGCTGAAATCAGAGTTTCAGGCTGAAATCAGAACTCTGATCGGTCTACAGACCGATCAGAGAGTGGGTTGTGCCGCTGGATCGGTCAGCTGACCGATCCGTGCCCGAACAGAGAGTTAGCGCCTGCGAACAGTGAGCACCGAAGCTTACTGATCGGTCAGCCGACCGATCAGTAAGCCACTGGATCGGTCAAGCCGACCGATCAGTGTACTCCTGGATCGGTCGGCAGACTGATCCAGCCGTGCACAGAAGCCATACAACTTATGGATCGGTCAGCCGACCGATCCAGAGCTTCTTTCCGTGCCAGTATTAAGCTGGATCGATCACTGGATCGATCCGACAGCCCAATCGATCCATAGATCGATTGAAATGCCTGATTACAGGTAGCAGGTCATCCGAGAGGCATAGATTCTCTTCCCTAGCATGTGTACAACTCCTAGGTACACTTAGAATGTTAAGTTCAGATTTTACGATAATTAGTTTAGCAAAATTTTAATAAATCCAGATTTCCGCAATAGTAATTTAGCACAGCATAACTGTAGCGATCGGCCTCGCAGCCTAGTCAGTAGGAGGCGGGTCGTTACAGAATGGTATCAGAGCAGTGTTCCATACTTCCTACACACACATCAGCATTGAACCTGCAGCTTCCAAGTAAGAATACCTCTACTTTATTTATGCTTTCTGTTTCCTTGTTATAGATCATGTTTATAGATAAACTGCTGCATGATAGTATGTGATAGTATATAACATGATAACGATAGTTATACAATTATGATTGTAATAGTTATTCATGTTCTGTCCTCTATGTCTTTAGCAATGGCACGAGGACGCCCAGCTAGAAGGACACTAGCTACTGAGCCCCAGCAAGAGGCAGGCAGTTCAGTGCCTCCTCCCGACCTTACAGCATTAGTGGCTCAGTAACTAGCTGAACAGCAACAGGAAATAGCCACCTTAAAGGCTAATCGGCAGAATACCCCCACAGTCACCCCGGAACCGAATTTGACGACTCTGGTAGTCTTAGAGGTTCCACCAGCTCAGCCTACAGCACCAGCACCAACACCAGCAGCCCCAGCAGCTGAGCCAAGAAAGGAAGCCTATCTGATCCAGTGGTAGCGAGTAAAGCCAGAGAACTTCTCAGGCACTAGTGAACCATGGGATGCACAAGCCTGGTTCAAAACACTGGAGAGCACGATGGACTGGCCAGAACACGAGAAGGTGAAGTGTGCCTCCTTCTGCCTGACAGGAGACGCACGCATGTGGTGGGAAAGAATCAGAACGAAGCGCCCAGTGAACCAGATGTCATGGGCTGACTTCGAGAAAGAATTCTTCGAGGAGTTCTTTCACATACGGGTTACAAACCGTCACTACGACGAGTTCACTGAGTTTCGTCAGGGCAACCTTTCAGTTGAGGAAGCCGTGAAGAAATTCAACAGGTTGGCTCGTCTATGCCCAGAGCTAGTCAGCACAGAGAAGGAACGAATCCGGTTGATGCTCAAGATGCTGAGGCCAGAGATAGCAGTGAACGTGGCTGGTGGCATACATAGGCCACAAACCACAGAGGAGTTAGTGAGCAGTGCCTTGACCACAGAGCATTACCAGAACAGCATAAAGCAGCAGAAGCAAGTCTCCTCAGAGTCCAAAGGCCAAGGAAACTCTCACACTCAAAAACAGCAAGGCCACAGCTCTAACTGGAAAGGGAACTCCAACAGCAAGCGCAAATCAGGGAGTGACCCAAAAGGAGGACCATCTAGCAAGCGACCCAGTTATCCAAAGTGTGCTACTTGTGGGAAATTCCACCCAGGGGTTTGTCGCAAGGGCACACGAGGATGCTTTGAATGTGGACAAGAAGGGCACATGGCCAAGCAGTGCCTGAACAAGACCGGTCTTCCTCAGCCACAGCAGATTCAGTATGCAGGCCAGCCAGCTCAGTTATATCAGATGCAGGCCGCTCTAGAAGGTCCACTTATCAGCCAGGGCAGATTAGAAGCCCCTCCAGCTATGGCGAATGCGAGGATCTACTCACTCACCAGAGAGGACGTAGCCAATGCCTCGACAGTTGTCACAGGTCAGATTAGCATTTTATAGTATAGTGCTACTGTTCTATTTGATACTGGGGCAACCCATTCATATATAGCCAGGATGTTCTCCGAAAAATTAGAAATACCTCCAGAGGTACTCAGTGGTCAGTTTCTGACGGCACTACCTTCAGGAGAGATCATGGCATCCACGCACTGGCTCAGAGCAGTGCCGGTCATTATAGCAGACAGAGAGCTCTTTTGTGATCTGATAGTGCTAGAGATGACCGACTATGACGTTATCTTTGGAATGGACTTTCTGATCAGATACGGTGCTACCATAGAGTGCCGTAAACAGAAAGTCATCTTCCAACCTGAAGCGGCAGTGCAATTTGAATACAGCGGGGAACCAAAGAGAAAGGCCAAGAAGTTTCTCTCAGCTATGAAAGCACAGAAGCTACTGGATTCAGGATGTACAGGATTCCTAGCACACGTAGTCAACGCCAGCCAGGACAAGAACCAACAGCTAGCAGAGGTTCGAGTCGTATGTGACTACCCAGCAGTCTTCCCTGAAGAGTTACCAGGCTTAGCACCAGACAGGGAGATTGACTTTGAGATAGAGCTCATTCCCGGTACAAATCCTATCTCCAAAGCGCCTTATCGCATGGCTCCAGCAGAACTGAAGGAACTTCAGGAGCAACTACAGGAGCTGCTTGACAAGGGTTTCATATGCCCGAGTCACTCACCATGGGGAGCGCCTGTATTGTTCGTGAAGAAGAAGGATGGAAGCATGCGACTGTGCATAGACTACAGATCACTGAACCAAGTCACGATCAAGAACAGGTATCCCCTTCCCAGAATCGATGACCTGTTCGACCAGCTGAAGGGAGCAGCAGTGTTCTCTAAGATAGATCTCAGATCAGGTTATCATCAAGTGAAGGTTAAAGAAGGGGATATACCCAAGACAGCCTTCAGAACCAGATACGGACACTACGAGTTCGTAGTCATGCCCTTTGGCGTGACCAATGCTTCAGCTACATTCATGGATCTCATGAACAGAGTATTCAGGGAGTATTTAGATAAGTTTGTTATTGTGTTTATCGATGGCATCCTTATCTACTCAGGAACTCAGGAAGAACATTCAGAGCACCTGAAACTAGTATTGCAGACCCTTCAGCAGAACCAGCTATACGCCAAGTTCACGAAATGTGAATTTTGGCTAGATCAGGTGTCCTTCCTGGGTCACATCATCTCAAAGGATGGTATTATGGTAGATCCCAGCAAGATAGAAGTAGTAAGTAACTGGAAGAGACCTAAGAACGCCAGCGAAATCAGGAGCTTTCTAGGATTAGCAGGATATTACAGAAAGTTTGTAGAGGACTTCTCCAGGATAGCCTCCCCACTGACAGCTCTTACCAGAAAGAGCAGGAAATTTCAAAGGATGAGGAAAGGAATATCCAGCTAAAAAGGAGATTGACTAGTGCTCTCATTTTGGCTCTACCACAACACCAGCTTTGACATCTATAGTGATGCCTCTAAGTTGGGACTAGGAGCGATATGATGCAAACGGCAAGGTGATCGCCTATGCCTCCGACAACTCAAGGATTATGAGAAGAATTACCCTACTATGACCTTGAGCTTGCAGCAGTAGTGTTCGCTCTCAAAATTGGAGACATTACTTATATGGAGCTCAAGCAGAGTGTATACTGATCATAAAAGTCTCAAGTACTTCTTCACTCGTAAGGATCTGAACATGCGACAACACAGATGGCTTGAGCTGGTCAAAGATTACGAAATAGATATCCTCTACCATCCAGGGGAAAGCCAATAAGGTAGCCAACGCACTTAGCATCCAGTACTACCTTATTATCTCTTACAGTCACCCCTACAGAAGGAGATCCAGATTTCGGTCTTGAACTCATCGTTGGACAGCTCTCTACTATGACCTTAGAGTCTACCTTGCTTGGTGATATTCACTCGGCTCAGGAGGACCCTGAAATTCGAAAATCAAGCAAGGGCTACAGAATCGAAAGTAGAGAATTCAGAGTGTCCGATAGCGGGTGTTGTATTTTGGTGATGGACTCTGTGTTCCAGATCGGGAGGAGCTACGAGACAGATTTTAGATGAGGCTCACAAGACTCCCTATGCGATGCATCCAGGTTCCACCAAAATGTATCAAGACCGAAGAACCATTTTGGTGGCCCGGATGAAGCGAGACATCGCCAGATATGTTAGCATCTGCCTCACCTGTTAGAGGGTCAAGGCAGAACATCAGCGACCAGGAGGAGTTCTGCAGCCTATACAGATTCCAGAATGGAAGTGGAGGATATCTCTATGGATTTCATAGTGGGACTGCCCAGAACCACGAATGGTTTTGACGCCATCCGGGTAATAGTCGACAGGTTGACTAAATCATCCCACTTCTTAGCTATCAAGATATCCTACTCCATGGAGAAGCTAGCTCGATTGTATCTCCAGGAGATCGTCGGACTACATGGAGTCCCACGAACCATCATTTCGGATAGAGACAGAGATTCACATCACACTTCCGGGAGTGTGTACAGACATGGGCACTAAGTTAAAGTTCAAGACAACATTCCATCCTCGCATGATGGTCGACGGAGCGAGTAAATCGTGTACTCAAGATATGCTTCGAGCGTGCCCTAGACTTTAAGGAAGTTGGTGCAAATATCCGAGCTTAACACAATTTGCATACAACAACAGCTATCGGGCCACTATCGGCATGACACCTACGAGGCTCTCTAGGGCGAGGTGTAGATCTCCAATCTGCTGGTATGAGAGTGGTGAACAGAAAGAACTAGAACTTCAGATGATCTAGTAGCAGATACCACAGCCGCCAGCAGATCCGCCAAAGCATAGAGACAGCTCAGAGCCGCCTGATACGACGCAGACCCTTAGAGTTTTCGATCGGAGATATTCCTTCGAGTAGCTCCCATGAAGGGAGTGATGCGTTGGGAACAAGGGCAAACTTAGTCCCATATGTGGGACCATACCTTATCGCAATAAGAGTGGGCAAGGTAGCATATGAGCTAGAGCTATCCCAGAAAATGTCAATCGTCCACAATGTATTTCATGTCTCTATGCCGAAAAGCATACCCCGATGCCACCTGTGATTGAGCCCCACCAGACATGATCCGCAAAGACCTCAATGATGATGGCTTATTCAGATAATAGACCGAGCAGTTAAGAAATTGCGGAACAAGGAAGTACCATTAGTCAAAGTCATTTGACACAGTCACACAGCAGAAGAGGCAACATGGGAGACAGAAGCCAACATGAGACAGAAGTACCCAGAATTATTCTAAGTTCGAGGACGAACTTTTTATAAGGTATGGGGGATTGTAATGCCCAAAAATTCTCAAAACTATATTAGAAATATTCTATAATTTTTCTGGAATTATTAGATATTTTTCTGGAATTTTTAGAGTATCGGAAGTGGCAAAAATGAATAAAAAAGTAAAATGGTTTAAGCGGGAATCGAACCCGGGACCTCTCGGGTCCGCTAAACCTTTAGTTAGCCTTAGTAACCGGTGAACCCAGCAGGGCCGTGCTGAGAGAAAGGAGAATCAATTATATTTATAATTGAGTTGGGCCAAAATACCCACTTAATATAAATAGGAAAACATAAGTTGGTTTGGATTTATTCTTTGGTTCGGCAAAAACCTTCTCCACCGAGACCTCACGCCGCCCCTCTCCTCCCTCTTTCCTCTCGGCGCCCAAACAAACCACAAGGAGACCTAGGGTTCTCTCCCTAGGGCCCCAAGGACACCTTCCGGCGACAACTCCGGCACGAGGACGCACTCCTTCGCGAGAGGAACGCATAAACGCGAGAAGTTTGTCGAAGGGGGTCACCTCCACCGGAATTTCAGCGATTAGAATCGTAAGAAACTTCATATACGAGGTATGAAACCCCTCACCTGCAGTATAAGTAGCTCCGTTTGGTTTTATACGCACTAGTTTAGCTATATGCAGTTTTTATCGACGCATAGGGTGAATTTGACCCTCCTCGCAGATTTAGGGATTTAGTGAGTACTTCTAGATGGGCCGGACACGTATTCCCTCTACAGTGGGGGTTCCTAGACGTTGTCGGGTGCTTAGAAGTGGTCTCCCTAATAGAGGGGAGAGTTGGGGCACACTAGGTGTTCGATAAAATAGCTAGTTAAGTTAAAATGCAAATTAGGCATTTTAATAGCTCAGTTAAATGCAGTAGAAGCATTTAAATCAGTAAATCAGTTTATTTTAGCTTATATGGGACCACGGTCCAATGGGTGGGCTCCCACAGTCGCCTCTAGGTTCAGACAACCTAGCTCTAGGTTCAGATAACCTAGAAACAGCAAGTTAAAACAGTTAGCTATATTCAGTATTTTATTTTCAGTGGCACTGTACTGGATCAGATATCCATTGGGTTGGACTCCCACAGTCGTCCCTAGGTTTAGATAACCTAGTTAACCCTACTAAATTCGGGACTTGCAAACCCGGGTCTAGTTAGGGATGCGCGCACAGCAAGTACAGTTGTCGGGCCCAAACAACATGATTATATATTTTCACTTATTATGAATTAGTTTTCAAAGCTCAAATTAGTTATGTTAGTTGAGTTGGAATTCAGTATCAGTTTAGCTACAGTTTAGCTTATTATATGTTCAGTTCAGTTATCTTTATTGATTCATATGATTAGTTGTCATGCCATGTTCAGTATGCATGTTCAGTTATTTCAGTTTATGGTTGCAACCAGAGTATGCCATGCCAGTACATGTTTTCAAATAGCATTCTTTAAAAGCATGTTTGCATCGTTGCATGTTTTAGTGAGGTAGTTGGTTTCTTACTAAGCTTTAAGCTTACAAATTCTACTTTCCTTATACTACAGATAAAGGTAAAGGGAAAATGGACTAGTAGAGGAAGTTGGAGTTCAATGCAAAGATGGTGTGTGTGGTAGGAACTGGAATAAAAGATCCTTAGGGGATCTAGCAAGCTTAAACAATTGAACCTTTAGTATTTCTATTGTCATGCACTTTTAATTGTTAAATGCTACGAACTAGTAAACCATGCTTTACATCCAGTTTAGAATGCTAGCTTTATGTCAGTAGAATATATTCTATGGATTGTATAAGTGAAATGTGAGATTTTGGCACGCCCAAGTGCTGAAATCAGAGTTTCAGGCTGAAATCAGAGTTTCAGGCTGAAATCAGAACTCTGATCGGTCTACAGACCGATCAGAGAGTGGGTTGTGCCGCTGGATCGGTCAGCTGACCGATCCGTGCCCGAACAGAGAGTTAGCGCCTGCGAACAGTGAGCACCGAAGCTTACTGATCGGTCAGCCGACCGATCAGTAAGCCACTGGATCGATCAAGCCGACCGATCAGTGTACTCCTGGATCGGTCGGCAGACCGATCCAGCCGTGCACAGAAGACATACAGCTTATGGATCGGTCAGCCGACCGATCCAGAGCTTCTTTCCGTGCCAGTATCAAGCTGGATCGATCACTGGATCAATCCGAAAGCCCAATCGATCCATGGATCGATTGAAATGCCTGATTACAGCTAGCAGGTCATCCGAGAGGCATAGATTCTCTTCCCTAGCATGTGTACTGTTAGGATGTATACTAAAAGCCTAGCTTTTGGTATAAATATTTATCTAGAAATAAGAATCACATTGGTCAAATGTCTACTTTTACGATAAATGTAGTTGCTCAATTAATTTATATTGTAGATAACATGGTGTGTGGTGACACACACAGAAGATCATGTTATCGGTTCCTTATAAATTATAAACAGTAGCTCACAACCAAGATGGAAAGGAACAAACCATTGGAAGGTCGTAGTGTAATTAGGTATTAGTTTATCTTAACTATATAATTACACTAGTACACTTAGAGTGTATTGAGTAGGACCATTTGAGGTCGTTCCTTTTATACTGACTTTATGAAGGAACAAAGACCTCAGTTATTATGGAAGTGTGTGCTCTTAATCCTAATATAATAACAAGCACATATATTTGATATTTATTTCTTTAATTTATCAATGGGTGAGATTTAGTTCGATGAATCAATAAGCCTGATAAGTTGGGAAATGATATCACTTATAGTGTGTGTTGTTGATTATAGAAGGAAATTGTGTCCTAGAGATACTAGGTTGATAATGTCCCCAAGAGGAGCTCATAAGGATTGTCATGTTAAACCCTGCAGGTGGACTTAGTCCGACATGACGATAAGGTTGAGTGGTACTACTCTTGGACTAAGATATTAATTAAATGAGTTGTTAAACCCTGCAGGTTAAACCCTGCAGGTGGCCATCCTCTCTTTCTTTCTTCCTCTTTGTGGTGGCCGAATTCTTTATCTCCCTTGGAGCTCTTGTGGTGGCCGGATACTACTTGAAGAAGAAGAAGAAGAAGGAGAGAAAGCTTGCATCCTTTGGAGCTTGGTTGGTGTTTTTTTCTTCTTCCTTGGTGAAGCTTTCTTGTTTTGGCCGAACCTAGCTAGGAGGAGAAGAAGGTGTTTGGTGGTTTCTCATCTTGGAAGATCGTTGCCCACACAACGTCCGAGGTTAGAAGAGGAATACGGTAGAAGATCAAGAGGTCTTTCTAAAAGGTATAACTAGTAATTTTTCTTTCCGCATCATACTAGTTATTTTTGGAAATAATACCAAATACAAGAGGCTTACGATTCTAGTATTTCGAATATGTTTTTCGATGTTGTGTTCTTTTGATTTATTTTTCCTTGTGATTTGATTGTTCCTTTCGGTTAACCTAAAGTTATTTTAGGAAATTAAATATTAGCTTTCCATAAAAGGTTTTGTCTAGTCGGTGGTGGTTGCTCCCATATCCAAGAAGGTCATGTGCCTCGCCACGTCAGTACTGGGAACCAATTATGGAAATTAATATTTAATGGAATTAATAACTTAAGGTGATTTGGATCGAACGTGTTAAGTTCCGCAGGAGATCCAAGTCTAAACCTAAAAGAACAAATAGATTAAGTTTTGGATCAAACGTGTTAAGTTCCGCAGGCGATCCAAAATTTAATTTAAAAGAACACATGGTAGCTAGGAAAAAGGTTCAGACCTTTGTACAAAATTTTTGTACAGTGGAACCTCTAGATTTTCCGAGTAGCAACCAACAATTGGTATCAGAGCTAGGGTTTTACCTCTGTGTATTTGGTATTAGTTTAAATTATGCACATGTCATACATAATTTAGGCAGGTTAATAGTAGGATGTGCTAACTTTGTGGATGCAGGATCCAACTATTATGGCTTATAGTTTTTATGTGTGTGATTGGACCCTTGGACAAGTCAAGGGCAATTATATGTGTGTGCATGATTGTATTATAAAATACAGCAGGAGCTGTATTTAGTTTTATTAGGATTTTATTTTTGATCTAGTTACATGTACATTCCTTTTATGGAATATATGATTGATGGATGTAAATTTTTTATTTTATGTTCGATCTAGTTTACATGTACATTCCTTCGAGGAATATAGGATCGAAAAATGTAAAATTCTATTTATGTCGCGGATCGAATCTTGTAAGGCGTGGAACCTTTTGACGACCAGAGGCGCAGCGGAACAAGGAGCAAGATGGATGCGACATCTAGACCCGGTGGCGGTGGCCAAATATGGCAGCAGCTTGGGATGACAACACGCGGAGGACAACCATAGATAAAAGCCATAATAGTTGAAAATTAGATTTTCTATTTATTGCTTTTATATTGTGCTGTGTGTGTATGTTAGTATACAGTTTTAGTAGGCTAGCATAGTTAAAATTCCTCACTTTAAATAACTAAGTGGGAGAGGAATTTATTTTTAAATAAATTCCACGATCTTCATTACTGGTTTATAAGTGATGCAACAAGCTTGCGCGTTGGCTCTGAGTGCCTTCCTCCATATCGGATGAGCTTGTTTGCGGATCACTAGCTTAAACTTCCATTTTGGATGACTATAGGAAGTTAATTAAGAGCGTGTGATCTTCCCCATCGGAAGGGGCACAATCTTATTAATGGACTTAGTGTCAAGTAATGGTATACACTTAGGCACGTCTAATAGTATCCTCCCCATCGGAGTCACTGCTATTATTTGTGTGACCGAAGAAAACCAACTATTAATTTGTCAAATAAATAGGTTGACAAGATAATAAAAACTCCTCTAACAAATGTTTGATTTTGTATACGTCCACACTATCGTGGCATACAAAATTCACGGTGTTTGAGGTAATTTTATTTTGCCATAAAGACTTATTGACAAGATAATTAATGGGTAAAACCCTCCTCTTACAAATGTTTAAATTTTGTATACGTCCACACTATCGTGGCATGCAAAATTCACGGTGTTTGAGGTGTTGGTGAATTTAAATAATATTGTTTGAGGAATCAATGTTATTTTAAATTCAAAAGTTTTGACCAAATATTTGATCAAAGACAGATCAACTATTAATTTTATTCGTCATAAAGTAAAGTTGATGAGATAATAAAATTAATGGATAAAATCTCCTCTTTGTTTTTGTATACGTCCACACTATCGTGGCATACAAAATTCATGGGGATTTAAGGAATTGATCTTGACCAAATATTTTTGTGATTCTTATGATTTAGAATGTTTGTGAATCCCCTAGTTGTTATACTATAGAAAAGACTTAGTAGTCCCAATTGTAATGATTGGAAATAGGACTTGGACATTAAGGTAGTCTGCCTTCTTAGAACTAAGAACAATATAGGTGTATTTAATTCATTAGTTGAAACATGTTTAGTGGTGTTATCTACCAGAACCTGGAGTGTAGATACAGATGCCATTAATCATGTCCGCAATTCATTGCAGGGTTCCAGGAAACCTGACAACTAAATGAAAATAAATCACCGTTCACATGGGAATTGCTGTAAAAGTAGCAACTGTTGCAGTGGGAGATGTTTATCCTTTGATAGGAATAAAACATGGATTTTAAGAAATTGTTTTTAAGTACCAACTTTAGAAAGAAATTTATTTCAGTTTCTAAAGAATAAATATTGTGTTTATTTTGATAACAAAGTTGTTATCGAGAAAATAGGAAAAATATCTATTCTGGTACGTTGGTTGGCAATTTATAAATCCCACGATGCAACAAATGGAAATTAGTAACACATCTTCTAATTTTAAGAGAAAGCAACCTTCGGAAATGAACCATTTATATCTTTGGCATTTAAGGCTAGGTTATATTAACTTGAGTAGGATTCATTGGTAGCTGATGAACTTTTGGGTTCATTGGTAGTGGAAATCTTTCCAACCTGCGAGTCTTACTTGGAAGGAAAAATAACCAAGAAGCTTTTAAGTATAAGGGGTATGGAGCCAAAGATACATAGGAATAGGTTCATTCTGATTTGTGTGATTCTATGACAAGAGTTAGTATCGAATATTTCGTCTATTTTATAGACAACTATTCAAGATACGGATACATTTACTTGATGTGTCGCAAGTCTAAGTGCTTTGATTAGTTCAAAGAGTACGAGGCTGATGTGGAGAAACGTCAAAGTAAAATATCAAGACACTACGGTGAGATCGTAGTGGCAAGTACCTCTTGGGAGAATTTAGGAGTCACTTATCAAAAGTAGAGATTCAATCCCAACTAACTACACCTGGTACACCCCTACAGAATGGTGTAGAAAAAGGAAGATATAGGACTCTTATGGAAATAAGTAGATTGATGATGAGTTATTTGAAAAATTACCAAATTCATTTTAAGGATATACTCTGGAAACGGAAGTGAACATAGTACCTTCCAAAGTCAGAACTCTCTACTCACATAGAATTGCTAAATAGGCATAAGCCTATTTTGAAGCATATTCGGATTCAGGTAGTCCAGCACATATGCTGAAGAGAGACAATGATAAGTTGGACAGGAATTCACTTGTTTGTAAGTTATCCTAGAAAAATGAAAGTAGGTTTATAGTCTTAAAAATCAGAAGGTTATTGTTAGCATCAATAACCGATTTTTAGAAAAGGACTATGTAATAAACCACAAGCTCATAAGTAAATTTGTTCTTAAAGAAATTATAAAGGACATGTCTAATCTAGTACCAACTGTACAAGATGAAATATCACAAGAAACTGCAACACGTATCAAAATTGATACACAATTATAGACAATGCATCATCGTAGTGGGAGGGTTGTCAAACAACCAAAAAGATTCATGTTTTGGGAGAGTTTTTGGACTTGATCCCAAATGAACATGAGTCTGATCCCAGAAATATGATAAAGCACTCCAAGATAAAGATGCAGCATCTTGGCAAAGAACAGTGAATACAGAATTAGAATATATGTATTCTAATCAAATCTGGAAGCTTATAGAACCACCAGATGGTGTAAAAGCCAATGGGTGAAAATAGGTCTACAATAGGAAAAGATGGATAGACAGGAAGGTGGAAACTTTCAAAGCAAGGCTTGATGAAAAAGGAAACTTTTTCACTGGTAGTCATGCTTAAGTCTATCCGGATTCTTTTATCTATTTGGCAATAGGATGTCAAGACAACATTCCTTAATAGAAGTCTTGAAAAAAGCATCCATACAAAGCAACCAGAAGGGTTCATTGCAAAGGGCAAAGAGCATTTTGTGTGCAAGTTCAATCAGTCTATGGACTGAGGCAAAGCTTCAAAGTCTTAGAACATCCGGTTTATCAAAGGAATCCAGACCTATGGATTTATTTAGTAACCGGATAAGTCTTGTGTATACAAAAGGTGTGATGGAAACGTGGTGATATTTCTTGTACTATACGTAGATAACATTTTTGGTAGTTGGAAACAATATCAAAATGTTGTCAGAAGTAAGGGTATGGTTGCCCAAACAATTCGATATGAAGGACTTGGGAGAATGAATATATTCTTGGGATCAAAGTAATAAAGGATCACAAGAAAAAAATATTTTAATTATCCCAAGCTTCATATATCGAAAAAAATCCTTGCTCGTTTTAAGCATGCAAAACTCCAAGAAAGGTTTCTTACCTTTTAGCATGGAGTAACTTTATCTAAAGAAATGTCTCCGTAGACATCAAAGGAGATAAAGGACATGAAGGCAGTTCCTTATGCTTCGGATGTGGGAAGCCTAATGTATACAATGCTGTGTACGAGACTAGATATCTATTTTACCGTGGGCATAGTTAGGAGATATCAAAGTAACCCTGGACAAGGACATTGGACTGCAGTAAAGCATATATTGAAGTACCTTAGAGGCACTAGAGATTATATGCTAGCTTACAAGGCAGTTAATTTGGACCCTGTAGGTTGAACGGATTTTGACTTCCAGTCGGATAGGGACAATAGTAAGTCAACCTCGGGGTTTTGTGTTTACTTTAGGAGGTAAAGTCATAAAAATGGAAGAGTGAGAAGCATAGGTGTTTTTCTGGACTCCACCATAGAAGCTGAGTATATGGCAAACCTCTGAGGTAGTCATAAAAGCTGAATGACTCAATAACCTCAAGATAGACTTAGATATGATTTCTGGTTTGTCCAAAGATTATTACAATTTATTGTAATAATATTGGTGCAGTAGCAAACTCGAAGAAAACATAAGTCTATAAGGCAAGTAAACACAATAGAGCGCAAGTACCACCCAATACGAGAAATCATATAAACGAGGAGAAGTTGTTGCTGCCTAGATTACATTAGGTGATGACCTATAGATCCTTTCACTAAGGTCCTTAAGGCAAGAGCTTTTGATGGGCATGTTGAAGGGTTGGGAATCAAATGTATGGCAGCAGATATGGTAGCTTAGTCTTTTAGTATAAGTGGGAGATTGTTAGGATGTATACTAAAAGTCTGCTTTTGGTATAAATATTTATCTAGAAATAAGAATCACATTGGTCAAATGTCTACATTTACGATAAATGTAGTTGCTCAATTAATTTATATTGTAGATAACATGGTGTGTGGTGACACACACAGAAGATCATGTTATCGGTTCCTTATAAATTATAAACAGTAGCTCACAACCAAGATGGAAAGGAACAAACCATTGGAAGGTCGTAGTGTAATTAGGTATTAGTTTATCTTAACTATATAATTACACTAGTACACTTAGAGTGTATTGAGTAGGACCATTTGAGGTCGTTCCTTTTATACTGACTTTATGAAGGAACAAAGACCTCAGTTATTATGGAAGTGTGTGCTCTTAATCCTAATATAATAACAAGCACATATATTTGATATTTATTTCTTTAATTTATCAATGGGTGAGATTTAGTTCGATGAATCAATAAGCCCGATAAGTTGGGAAATGATATCACTTATAGTGTGTGTTGTTGATTATAGAAGGAAATTGTGTCCTAGAGATACTAGGTTGATAATGTCCCCAAGAGGAGCTCATAAGGATTGTCATGTTAAACCCTGCAGGTGGACTTAGTCCGACATGACGATAAGGTTGAGTGGTACTACTCTTGGACTAAGATATTAATTAAATGAGTTGTTAGTAACTCACTTAATTAGTGGACATTCGATATCTTAAACACAGGGAGACTAACACACTCATAATAAGAAGGAGCCCAAAAATGTAATTTGGGATTGGTGCGGTAGTTCAATAATAGTTCTCTAGTGGAATGAATTATTATTGATAAAATTATGTTGTGTGTTCGGGGCGAACACGGGATGCTTAATTTTATCGGGAGACCAAAACTAATTCCTCCTCTCGGTCCCTATCGTAGCCTCTTATTTATAAAGTACTATACCCACCTATACCCACCTTCTATACCCACCTAAAGGGGGCCGGCCAAGCTAGCTTGGGAATCAAGCTAGGGCCGGCCTAAGCTTGGTTTATGGGTGGCCGGCCCTAGCTTGAACCCAAGCTAGAGGGGGCCGGCCATTATAAAATTAAAAAGAATTTTAATTTTAATTTTTATTATGTGGAAGATATAATTTATTAAAGAGAATTAAAATTAAAATATCTCTCTTAAAAGGATCTACAAAAGATTAAAGAAAGAGATTAGATCTCTTTCCTTATTTGTAGATTGGAAAGATATTTTATTTTTTCTCTTTGAAAATTATTCACATGTTGAAAAATTAAAATTATAGAAATTTCTTTTTATCAACCATGAAGGGATTATAAAGGGAAATTTTATTTTTTAAAATTTCCAAAGACAAATAAGGAAGTTTTAATTGTTGATTGAAACTCTCCTAATTTTTCTATTTAAGGTGGCCGGCCATGATTAATTGATTAAGAAATTTTATTAAATTTTTCTTAATTAATTGTTGTCAAGGAAAGTTAAGGAAATTTTATTATAAATAAATTTCCTTATTTGCCAAAGCCAAGGAATATAAAAGAAGGGGTAGGGGTGCCTTCATGGGTGACAACTTCTATTGTTCTCTCCCTCTTTTCCTTGGTGTTGTGGCCGGCCATCCTCTCTTTCTTTCTTCCTCTTTGTGGTGGCCGAATTCTTCATCTCCCTTGGAGCTCTTGTGGTGGCCGGATACTACTTGAAGAAGAAGAAGAAGAAGGAGAGAAAGCTTGCATCCCTTGGAGCTTAGTTAGTGTTTTTTTCTTCTTCCTTGGTGAAGCTTTCTTGTTTTGGCCGAACCTAGCTAGGAGGAGAAGAAGGTGTTTGGTGGTTTCTCATCTTGGAAGATCGTTGCCCACACAACGTCCGAGGTTAGAAGAGGAATACGGTAGAAGATCAAGAGGTCTTTCTAAAAGGTATAACTAGTAATTTTTCTTTCCGCATCATACTAGTTATTTTTGGAAATAATACCAAATACAAGAGGCTTACGATTCTAGTATTTCGAATATGTTTTTCGATGTTGTGTTCTTTTGATTTATTTTTCCTTGTGATTTGATTGTTCCTTTCTGTTAACCTAAAGTTATTTTAGGAAATTAAATATTAGCTTTCCATAAAAGGTTTTGTCTAGTCGGTGGTGGTTGCTCCCATATCCAAGAAGGTCATGTGCCTCGCCACGTCAGTACTGGGAACCAATTATGGAAATTAATATTTAATGGAATTAATAACTTAAGGTGATTTGGATCGAACGTGTTAAGTTCCGCAGGAGATCCAAGTCTAAACCTAAAAGAACAAATAGATTAAGTTTTGGATCAAACGTGTTAAGTTCCGCAGGCGATCCAAAATTTAATTTAAAAGAACACATGGTAGCTAGGAAAAAGGTTCAGACCTTTGTACAAAATTTTTGTACAGTAGAACCTCTAGGTTTTCCAAGTAGCGACCAACATGTACAACTCCTAGGTACACTTATAATGTTAAGTTCAGATTTTACGGTAATTAGTTTAGCAAAATTTTAATAAATCCATATTTCCGCAATAGTAATTTAGCACAGCATAACTGTAGCGATCGGCCTCGCAGCCTAGTCAGTAGGAGGCGGGTCGTTACACCTTGTGAGATGACCCGAGTCATCTCTATTCTACTTTAGTGTAGAGGGGTTTGGTGACTTTAATTATAATTTGATAAGCTCCTGTAGCCCGACACTAGAGCCCGTAATCAAATTTTGGCGCCATTACCGAAGAATTGTAGTGGTGTTTGATAATTTTAGGATTGCTTCTTATATTCTTATAAAAATTTTAAAAACTGTCAGGGGTTTTAATGTTCATATATCCATGTATTTGATATCATATGCTCCTGTGTCTTCTAATCTTGTCTGTTAGAGTTTCAGTGTAAGACCAAGACAATTCTTTCAGTTTAGCATGGATCTTTATTCTTAGCAATTTGGGGGTTTCAATGAATGTCACAAATTGGATATTGGGTAAGTAAGGCACATATGTACTAATTGTGGCAGTCCATCGCATCCAGTTGCTATATGCCATCTCATTCAAAAGACTGCTAGATTTCCTATGGAACCCTAATATTTCCAACATCAATATCAAGAGGCATATGATCTAGCTCCTAGTACCTATAGTCATGACTGGGGTAATTATTCGACTTAGTACTTTAAACCCCAGCTTCTACCCCAATACTATCAACCCTAAGAGATTCCTGAGCAGTGTGGGAATACACAACAACATGCTATTGAGCATCCTCAGTGTTATAATTCAGATCGGATGGACCATAAAAATTTCATGTATGGGAATGAGAAACAACAATTGGATCAATCTTTTCCATCATATCAGAGGCCACAAGGATTTCAGGATGATACTATGCCCATATAGTCACATTCGGTCCAGCAATTCGATCCAGTACCTTGGAGAACATTTTAAGGGTTCACTGAAGAAGTTCATGCCCCTAGTCAATCAGAATTTCAAGATCTAAAGGAGGTTATACAACAAATGCAGCAACAACAAGAGGCATATATCTAGTCTCAACAAAGAAATGAAACATCACTACAAAATTGTCAGATGTACCTAGATCAAATTGCAACATCCATCAGCCAGCGACAAGCACAACTATCTAGTGAAGAGATGGATTATAGAACTTGTGACAACCCTGATCCTAATCCTAAAGCTCTACAAAACTCCTCTGATTTTGTGTGCTGTGATAATATAGTTGTAGTTGATCCTAACTCTGATGAAAATATTGTTGTTGCAGATATTGTTGATGTAGGTGTTGGTGGTGATATTGAGGAGGCAGCTGAGCATGATTATACATTTGTTGATAAGGAAAGTGTAGGGACTTGCATGGTGGAAGCAATGTCCCAAGAATCACCTATTTTTATTGCACGACCACCTGATGATAAGAGTGTAGGGACTTATGCTATAGAAGCATAGCCCTAGGAATCACTCCCATTGGTAGCAGAATCACTAGAGCCAGTACTTGAAGAGGAAGTCACATCCATTATTCTAGAATCTCCAGGTACATTTCAGCACAGCAAGATTAGTATTTCTTGTGATCTTTTAGAGAATTCCATAGAGGTTCCTAATATTGATTTTATTGGATGTGACTCATAATTGGATTCATGCTTGTCTAAGTTTGATATTGTTTCATCTCTTCCTTACCCCACATGTGTGTGGAAGGTGCGTTCTGTCCTTGGCCTTGCAGGTTTTTACAGGCCCTTGGATTGGATACTTTTACTGAACCATCTCCAGCCACCAGGAACTAAAGAGAAAATGGTGGAAGAAGAAATTCTCTCCTTAGCACGAATCACTCCACTTCCGGGTTGGATGCTCAAATTGAATCTTCTCCAACCGCCATGATGAATTTGTCCTCAAGTTGTTACCGCATTGCAGAGGTGGCTTCTACTTCTGAATCGTCTTCAGCCACTAGGAATAAAGGGGAGTTCATTTCTTTCCTTTCCTTTTCTTGCTTTCCTTTGTCTTTATACTTGCATGCTTTTTTGCTTCTATAGTTTGTTTCTATACTTTGTTTTCTTATTTTGCACTTTGTTTTGTCTTGTATATACCTTGCTTGATTTTGATTCATATCTCCCTACATGTCCCTTTATAATACTTTGAGAATCGTAAAAGACAGTTAAGTTGGACTATCAAGTTTTGGTTTCCTTGGTATGGTTGGGTACATTAATTGCATTAGTCATTTGTTGTGGCGATGGACTCTATCTTATTAGATTATGTATGATATTTGGTTATTCACCTAGTGAGGTTGTTGCCATGCTTATCCTTAATCCTTTTGTGTGTGATAGCAGTTGTGATACTTGACACTCTAGAACTTGCTTTGATTCTTTTTGAAATTATGGTAACATAAGCTTGCATGAATATGATAGGGGCAAATTTTCTTGTTGATCTCTTAGTTGTTCCTCTACTTTGTTGTTATTATGTAACGACCCAGCTCCTGAGTACTAAACTGTGAGCCGGATCGCTACATTAACTATTGAAACTACTGTGCTGTACTGTGCGGAAACTGGGTAAAATAAAATTTTACTAAACTATTGTAGTTGCCTCTGTTAACTCTGTGAGAGTGAGATTTCATATCCAACTACCTTCTAGATATTCATAGCTATACTGAGGAGGAGGTGAAACTGGAGCTTTGGATCGGTCCGTGGAACGATCCACTGACCCCCACGCGAACACTGGCTGGATCGGTCTGGGGACCGATCCAGTAGAGGCTGGATCGGTCTGCGGACCGATCCAGGTGTGTCTGGATCGGTCTGCAGACCGATCAGATAGCATACAGTAGCATACTGTATGCCTCTGGATCGGTCGGCTGACCGATCCAGAACCCTGATACTGCAACGGATCGGTCGGCAGACCGATCCAACTCTGATATGAAATCAGAGTTTCTGATTTTAGAAATTTCAAGCACTGGAACGTACTACAACTCACAGACATAGGTTCTAGATATATGAAAAACAATCTAACATTAATCTACATGCGTCCTAAACTGGACGAACTGAATAGTGCATAGTTTTACTGGATTAAAACATTTAACTAGCTAAGGACTAAACCATAAATAAACTAACAACGTAAATGCTGAAATTAAACTGTTTCGACCCCTAGGATCTTTATTCCAAACCCCTTGCACACACACACCTCCATAGCATTGTCATCCAGCCTCCGCTAGTCCACTTTTCTTTTACCTGTATCTGCAGTATAAGAAAAGTAGTACCTGTAAGCTAAAGAGCTTAGTAAGAAACCATCTACCTCACAAAAACATGCAAGCGATGCAAATATGCTTTGGAAATCATGTTATTTGAAAACATGCATTGAGCTTATTAGAGCATGGCATACTGAAACATGGTATAAACACAGAAACATGGCATGCATCATAAACTAAGCATATAATCATATCATAGCATCAACTAGAATAAACTATGCTGAAAATCGAACTGAAACTGAAACTATACTTGAGCTAAACTAGTGCTGTTCTGATGCTGTAGTCACATATCTGAATAAACTTTGAAAGCTAATAGATATAAGTGAAAATACATAATCATGCTATTTGGGCCTGGCAACTGTACTTGCTGTGCGCGCATCCCTAACTAGACCCGGGTTTGCAAGTCCCGAATTTAGTAGGGTTAACTAGGTTATCTAAACCTAGGGACGACTGTGGGAGTCCAACCCAATGGATATCTGATCCAGTACAGTGCCACTGAAAATAAAATACTGAATATAGCTAACTGTTCTAACTTGCTGTTTCTAGGTTATCTAAACCTAGAGCTAGGTTGTCTGAACCTAGAGGCGACTATGGGAGCCCACCCATTGGACCGTAGTCCCATATAAGCTAAAATACACTGATTTACTGTTTTAAACGCTTCTAATGCATTTAATTGAGCTACTAAACATAACTGAGGTGGTATTTAGCTACACTAACATTTTACCGAACACTTGGTGTGCTCCAACTCTCTCCTCTAATAGGGAGGTCACCTCTAGGCACCCGACAATGTCTAGAATCTCCAACTAAAGGAGAACAACGTGTCCGGCCCGTCTAGAGGTGCTCAACTAGATCCCTAATCCTCGAGGAGGGTTTAAACACACCCTAAGCGCCGAAAAAACTGCATATAGCTAAAACTAATGCGTAAGAAATCAAACGGAGCTATTATACTGCAGGTGAGGGGTTTCTTACCTCCTATTCGTAATTTCTTACGATTCTATTCGCAAGAACTCCGGTGGAGATGATCTTCTCGACGATCCGCTCGCGTCTACGTGTTCTTCTCGCTAAGGGGAACGTCCTCGTATCGAAGATCTCGCCGGAAGAAGTTCCCTTGGCCCTTGGGGCTTGGTGTGCCGTGAGAAGGAGGAAGAGGAGGGGCGCCGACGTGAGGGTTTGAGAGGAGAAGGTGGCGTGAGGTTTTGTGAGGAGAGTTGCCGAACCAACACAAAATAAAATCAAACCAACTTATGTTTTCCTATTTATACTAATTAATTAACTCGGCCAAACCAATTATAAATATAATTGATCCCCTTTCCTTTCAGCACGGCCCTGCTGGGTTCAACTGGTTACTAACATTATCCCTAAACTATAGGTCTCGGGTTCGATTCCCGCCTAAGCTATTTTGCGGTTCTATTTATTTTTGCTGCTTCCGCTACTCGAAAAATTCCGGAAAAATATCTAAAAATTCCAGAAAAATCATAGAATATTTCTAAAAATAATTTGAGAATTTTCGGGTGTTACATATTACCCGTAAACATTCCATCTATTGCTTTCATGTTTCATTATACCTCTCTTGTCATATCTTTTCATTGTCATTATATTTTTACTATCATATATTTATCGATTCATTCTTTCCTTGGTCATGTGATGAGAGCATTGGGTGATTGCATAATGAGTTATATTTTCTTTATCACATCTTTATTGGTTTATTTTTAGCCCCCTATTGTTGTGAGTTTTAAATGATTATTTATATTGTCCGAGATGGACAAGTTTTAGTGTGGGGGGAGGCAAATTTGTATGGATGATTGCTTGTCGCAAAAAAAAATCTCTCTATGTACTCAAAAAAAAAAAAAAGGAAAAAAAAACAAAGAAGAAGAAAAAAAATTGGAAAAGAATAAAAAGAGAGGAAAAAAAATTTTCTCAAGCATTTGTTGTTTTGTTAATGATGAATAAGGAACATCTCCATGAAAAGATTGATGTATACTCATTTGACATTGTTATCGAGAGATTCTCATGATTTAAATTGTTAATATACAGATGTATTTTGGAGATGTTATAAATGGTTGATGTATATCGCATTGAGAATGTGCAAGGAGAGTTGTGTGTTGGATGTTTGGATGAGTTTTTTAGTATAGTATTTGATTGTATTCTTTATGTTGATTACCCCAATACTCTCATATTCTCTTTGAATTCCTTTGTTGTCTATCCTTCTTGTTCTATTGTTTACATGTGAGGTTTCATTATTATTCATGATAAGTCCTCTTGATTTATGTGTACTTATGTTTACAGTAGTAGAAAAGTAGAAAATAAGCAAGCATATGGTAGTACAATGTCATGAATGCTTTGGAGAGAGCTCCACTTCCATATTTATTATTTATGTGAGCATTAATGCATATATCCACCTTGTGAGGTTCTATCGTGCTTAGTCTATTCAAGTTCATTGAAATTTCTATGCTTATTGACTTATGTGAGAATTGGAACCATGAATACCTTGATTCTTAAAACTTGATGATCCTAGGTAACTTTCTTTTACTGTTTTCAGAGTATTGCTAGGGAATTAATAGGGAGATGAGTTTTTGGTTGCTTCATATTTTTATTTCACTTGCTTGAGACGTGCAAAAATAAGTATGGGGGAGTTGATAACTATCATTTTGATGCACTATTTTGACTCTTATACTTCGAATTTTTACCCTCTCATATGCTTAATTCCGCATTTATATCATGTTTTGCGAGTTGATATCTGTTTAGAGTCTTGATATAATTTTTCCTATATTTTCTAAGATTTTATCTAAAAGGTACATCTTGTTTTGTAGGGAAGCATCTAGGCCGTTGATCAGGATCAAATAATCCAAGGGTTCATCAAGAAGTGGAGCTCCAATTCAATGTAATTCCAAGTCCAATTTCAAAAACCCAACTCAATCCTCAAGCCCACTCTTAAAGCCCAATTCCAAAAGCCCAATTTCATCCTCTTAATAGATCTAGATCCCATCAACCAAAACCAAAATCCAATAACCCATTAACCTTACCCTTTTTCTCCTGAGCCCGAACAGGATCCTCTCGATTCGTGTTTTTCTCCTCACGTCGGCTAGGGCACGCGATGCTACCACTTCTTCTTCCTCCTTCACCAACGGCCGGCGACCACCTCTGCTCATCACTCGTCGTCGGCCGGCCATCCCTAACCCAACCTTCTCTCCATCTTCTCCATCTCTTTCTCACGGAAGAAACTCGACGCCTCAAGCTCACGAAATGCAGCCAAGCTTCAGACATTTTCTTCCGCACCTCTAACCACCTACGAGCTTCTCCGATCAGCCACCATTGACCTCAGTTCATCCTTGTTCAGATCCGACCACTTCACTGCACTATGACTACCCTTTCCTTTTTGGGTTAGAAGAGGAAGGCCTGATCACTATCCGCAACCATAGTGCATTCATGGGAGAAACTAACGACATGTTGGGTTGATTCTTTCTTGGGTTGTTTTATGTTTATGGTGTTTGTTAAGTGTTAATGAGTGCTTGTAATTGATGATCTACCATGTTCATTTTGCATGCACTTTGTTCAACTCAATTTATGCCTACGATGTGTTTGATTAAATGTCTCTTCCATTAGATAAGTTTTAGTTTATGCAATTTCTTTAGTTTAATTCCATGCAATGCTTGTTAGTTAAATATTTTATGTTTCCATGATTGTTCTTTAATTGAATGTAATTAGGATAGGTTAGATTAGATTTCTTTAATGCTCTAGATTTCATTCAATGCTTACTTTATGTTACTTTAATTTCTTTGCAATCATAGTTTAAGTTAGACTAGATTTTCATACTTGCATTGCTCTTTTGTTCATTAGGTTTAATTTCATACTTATTTTATTATTTCATATCGTAGTTTAAAACTCAAACCCAACCCCTCCATTTTCATGTTAAAAATTCAAAACAATAATCACTCCTGAAGATATCATCTTATCATTACATTCCTTGTGAGACGACCTGAGTCATCTCTATACTATTTTAGTGTAGAGGGGTTCGGTGACTTTAATCATAATTTGATAAGCTCCCGTAGCCCGACACGATAGCCTGTAATCATGGATCAATCTCGACAAACTCCGGCTAGCATAACCTCCTTGTCAGTGGAGAAACCTCACCATAACTCTTAACCACAAGCACTTGGATCACAAGGACAACTTTAGATACTCTAATAGGGGTTAACCACCGCTATTATCATCACCTAAGTCAGTCACCCGAGCTCTATTAAATAGAGCTCGAGAGGAAAACATCAAGTTATTTTCCCGCCACCAGTCGACTGGTGTATTCACCAGTCGACTGACCTTTAAGTGAAGCAGACTGTTATGCCCCAACGATCGGCTACCAGTCGATTAGTGTTAGGACCGGTCGAATGATCCACTTTAGTTGAGAGAATAGAAATATTCTGTTATCTCCCAGCTCAACCACCAGCTGACTGATACATACACTAGTCGACTGGTAAACCTTAAACCTAGGATTTACTCAAGTATATTCTCTCAGCACTCATTCTCGTCGGCACAACCTTGATCTTGTCTTCTAGCCTCCTCCATCAGTTTTGTGTCCCTCAGATGTTTCCCCATCCTTCACGCTTTGCCTTCAAGAGCTTCCTTCCGTCCAGTTCTTATTGTCGGGTCTTCCATTGCCAAGAGCTCCTCGCCTCGGGATTTCAACCTTGCTAAGTCACACTTAGACTTACATTGCCAAGATTTACCCATGGATTTTTCTTTTGCCAAGATCCCACTTGGACTTTTACCTTTGCCAAGATCCCACTTAGACTTTCACCTTTGCCATGATCCCACTTGGATTTACATGTACCTGTACATTCAAAGGAATATCAAATACAATGATAAACCTAACTTAGATATTTGTCTAAAAATCAAAACCTAGGGCACCTATATTACTCTAACAGTATTGACTCACGACCGTTTCCCTATTGAAGAGTATAATAGCCTAAAGGATAAAAAAATCGGACAATGTGAGGTACTGCAGAAGATTAACAACAATGGCTATAGATTGTGCCTTCCTAATCATCTAAAGACTTCTGATGTCTTCAATGTGAAGCACTTAACTCCTTATTTAACGGATAATGATGAAACTAATATAAACTCGAGGGTGAATTCTTTTCAACCCAAGAAGACTAATGCAAGCCTAGATGAAGCCTAATATGACCCTTCAAACTTCAAAAGGATATAACTTTTGACTTAGGACTTAGAATTATGCTCTGTCGGTGGTCGTACGTGCAGAATTCAAAAACTTACGTTTGTTACTGGTGAAACTATAACCGTCAAATTTTGATCCCAAATTCCACCCATTAAACCTTTTTAAAAGCCTTTTTTGCTATTTTTCATAATTTTTATTTTTAGGATATTTAGGATAATTTTGGTATTCCTGGTATTTATAGGAGAGGATTTGTTTTGATCCATATCCTGTTTTGAATTAAGATCATTCAATTATAAACTTTTCTTTTCAGGTAAAAGATCTATTTCTTTTCTTTACGAGATTGAAATTAAGATTTGTTAATTGTAATTTCTTTCCTTTATGGGTAAAAAATCTATTTCTTTTCCTTACAAGATTAGAATTAAGATATGTTAATTGTAATTTCTTTCATTTATTTGGGTTTCAAGTTGTGGTCTATATAAAATTCCTATTTAGATGTTGAGGAATTATCCTTTATTCATAATAAAATTTCTTATTGTTGTAAAACTTAGAGAATGACATGTTCTCTTCATTTTAGAAGGATCCTCTTTTTATTTTCTCTTCAATCTTTCTTTCTCAGTAACCCACAGGATAATCGCTATCCTGTCTGCTGTCAAGTCTCAACACACCATCCAAGCTACAAGAACACCTCCAGTTGGGGATATCTCTCCTGGACTCTTACCCCTTCACTTATTGTAATTCATCATTCTTGCTAATGTCTCTTTAACTAACAATATCATAGGCTATGAGAGCTTTCCTACTTGTGGAGATCTCTCTCAGACCCTGACTATCTTAGGCTGCAAGAGTCTCCTTGCTTGTAGAGATCTCTCCTGGACTGCGATTGTCCTAGGCTACAAGAGCCTCCTTTTTTATAGAGATCTCCCCTGAACCTCAACTGTCCTAGGTTGTGAGAGCCTCCCTTCTTGTGGAGATCCTTCCTGGATCAATTATCCTAAGCTACGAGAGCCTCCTTACTTATGGAGATCTCCCATGGACCCTAACTGTCCCAAGCTGCGAAAGCCTTCTTACTTGTGGAGATCTCCTTTGCACACCACCTATCCCAGGTAATGAGAGCATCCCTACCTACAGAGGTCTCTCCTAAACCTCAACTACTTTAGGTTGCGAGAACCTCCCTACCCGCGAACGTCTCCCCTGGATCATAATCCCTATGATCATTTTAGTATGCCACTCTTATTAACATCCTTTTGGCTAATAGGCTAACAAGGGGCATTGTATCCCTGGCTGCAAAAATATCCTCATTTGCGAATATCTCTCGTTAACTTCGAGTTTGCCAATTACTTTACTTAATTATCACTACTAACCATACTTAAACCAGGAGTTGAGCAGTGAGCAATGGACTACATATGGGCAAAGTGGAGGTTGACCAATTGAGGTGACAACAATAGTAACAACAGTATGGACAAACAGGAGGCATGATATTGTATGGAGAGGTCCATGTACCCTCATCAATGTTTGTCAAACATGTCAAAAGTTGTCTTAGAGAAGAAAGGACATCCACTATACTTCTTCCCATGTAGGTAGTTGACAACAGTAAGCATGTGAGTTGGTGATCAAGGCATGGGGGAGTCAACGGGAAGAAGCTTTAGATCTATATAAGGTAAACGAAGTTCACTAAAAGAAAGGTTCTCTCTTCTTTGCTCTCTCCCAAATGCAAACTCTGTGAGTATTTTTTAGTCAACACAGTAATTAACTGATTTTAACACTATTTTTTTTCTTCCTCCTTGCTCCATCAAAAAGCCCTTCCTCAATGGGACATCGTTGGATCGAGACCTACGTGAGAGGGGGGGGGGGGTGAATTACATGGTTTTAGATAATTGACTTTTTTCTTGGTTCTGAAATACAAAGCACGCAGCGAAAATATTAATAAAAATAGAAAAGATAAATTAAGTAAAAGACACGGTTGTTTACTTGGAAGTTGTCGAAAAGTCTAACAAACGCGTAGAAGCTCGTATGGAAGTTGTTGTTTAAAGCTTGGTCAAGATGCCCTTATAAAGGGTGTGGAAGACGCGTTCCATAGCCTTGAAGGCGCCTCCAACTTGAGAAATCTGATCCCGAATAGCTCGGTCCTTATTTGCAATGAACTCTGAATTTTATTCTACAGAAGGCACCTTCCATGAATAGTATGCACCTCAGGTACTATTCACCCAAGACCTTTTGTGCTCCTTTTGCCTTGCAAAATATATTAGTCTAATAATACAAAGTATATGTTGGAACCCCATGATAGTTTTGATGTGATCAACCAGGCTAGGTTAGGTACTGTCATATTTGATCCTTATGTCTAAGTGTGCAGGAGCTTATAAACACAAGAAGTCGAGTAGAAGACATAGTTAGTGAGAAGGATGGTACGGGAAGGGAGTCGACGGGCTCGGTGCATCTGAGGGACGAGGTGCTGCGAAAGAGTACATCGACGAACGAGAAGGACGTGCACGACTTTCTGAGGGATGAGAAGTTAGAGCGGAAGCCTGCTCGAGGAGAAGATCGGGAAATGGGTTCAGGTGAGTCATATCCTAAATGGTCACGATCACCCAGGCGATCGGAACAACAGAAGAGCAAAAAATGGTTGTAAGTGCTGTTGGAGGCACCTTCAAAGGGAGTTGAAGGTGCCTCCACGCGCCTCCGCACCTTCACTGTGGAAGGCGCCTTCCATGGCTGGAAGACGCCTTCGATGAACAGTACGAAGGCACCTTCTAGCCCTATGGAAGGCGCCTTCAACCAGACTGATATTGTCGTTGCCAAAAGATAAAGTTTTATTTTTTAGCACCTCACTAGAGGCGCCTTCCAGCCACGGATAACTTTTCCCAGGGGTTATAAAAAGACCCTTGGACCTAGGAAATAGCTATCAACTTTTGTAATCATTTCCTAGCAACTATCTGAGCTTTTTAACAAGTGTAAGAGGCTTCTCCACCTTCAATGAAGGAGATTTTCTTTTCGTGCTTTCATTGGTCTTGGATTAACGACCACCTAGGTTGTAACTAAGTAAATCTAGTGGCTCATCTTTAAGTTGTTATTTTCATTTATTATTATAGTTACTTTTAATTAGAGTTGAAAGAATGAAAAAAGTTTTTATTTATTTATTTCAAGCAATTCACCATCTCTTGTCGGCCCCACTGTACCAACAAGTGGTATCAGAGCTTAACCACCTTAGAAGGACTAATCGTCGACTGAAGCACCGAAACGATGGCTAGACTGACAATATACCCGCCAAAATTCGAGGAAGAATTTGCATCTTGGAAGAAACATATGGAGGTATTATTTTAAAACTGATTTTGATTTACTGTTAATATTAAAATATGAATTTGTAGCACCGAAAGACAAAGAGGAGTATCAATGGACCAAAAAGGAGAAAGCAGATTTCGTGGCAAATGGAAGAGCCGAATTTCATCTACTAAGCGTGTTACCTCCGCAAGAAGTCAACAGAATCGGCGACTACAAATCAACAAAGGAACTTTGGGAGAAGTTTTTGGAACTGCACGAAAGTACGTCCGAAGTCAAACTCGTAAAACGGGATCTACTCTGGAACCAAATCAGTGATCTCTGAATGGAAGAAGGAGAATCAGTTGCTCAACTACACGGAAGAATCAAGGAGTTAATCACCAGCCTAATAAATCTTGGAGAAGTGGTAACCAATGGGGGCACACTAAGGTATGCTTTAAATGCGTTCTCGAGAACACCGGAATGGACATCTATAGTAAACTCATACTATATCTCCAAAGATCTCGAGGTGAGTACTTTAGAGAATCTTTTCTCCAGGTCGAAGTTATATTTTCCTAGACATGCATAGACAGAGTTTTCCTAACCTACTATCATCCAAAACTTCTTCAATACTATTTATCAAGTTAAGCTTTTGTTCCTATTTAGTCTAGTCCTAATTACCCAGTCAAGTAAATTATTATTTTTGGAGGTGCCAACTATTTTGAAACCTCCCCTTAAATTATTAGATTAGGTTTTAACTTTGTGTCGATTTACTTTATAGCTATAATAGACTTGGTTATAGTTTAAGTTTAGATTGATTTTGTTTCTGTTTAATTTAGGTTTATTTGATTTGATTTTATTCTTTATATTTAAGTTTATTTTTGAAAATTTAGTTTTTGAAATTGAAATTGAGTTATTTGGTTTATTTATATAGTGAATTTTACTTTTTGGTATAAAGTGTTAATTGAGTCCTACTTGCGTGGTTAAGCACGTTTTTTAAATCCACGCTTTAGTTAATTTTGATTTTTGAGTTAAAGTTAAAATGATTTGTATTTTATGTTGGGTTTGTATCCGAGTCTGAATTTATTATACACTGCTCTTTAGGATCCAAGCATCATGTTTAGGTACTTGGTTCCCGAGGAAACTTTTCCAACTGCCCTTTGAGCTCGTTGATTTGACTTTTCAGAACAAAGTTTTCTTCCTCAAGTTTTTCAACTTGAGTTAAATCTTTGTCTTGAACTTGGCTAATCATCGAGTTCATTTTCAGTTGTTCCTTAAAGATGTTGTTTTCCTTTAAGAGTTGTTTAGAGTGTTCCTGAGTTTTAATTAGTCTTTTATTTAGGCAGACAATTATTTTAAAAGAATTTAGGCTGATAAAAGAATTTACCTCAGGTCAGCCTGACCCGGATGAAGATTCATGGCTCGACTCGTATTCAGACTTATTGTCTTGATCTATTTCTCCTCCGGTTGCCATCAGTGTGAGGTAGCTTGCTTGCTTCGGTCTGCTGCTCCGGATTCGCCCAAAGACTTGTCCCAAGTTGCTTTTAATGCTTTCTTCAACTTTTTCTTGATTTGGTCTTCATTTGGGCATTCATGTTTGAAGTGCCCCTTCTTGTTGCAACCGGAGCACATGATGTTTGCTTTTGTGTTTTTGCACTTAGACATCTTCTTTATTGTCCCATTTGCTCCAAAGGATTGAGTGATACTTTTGTTATTTCGTCTATAGGCATCTGGTACCCTCGTCAGATGATGAACCATAGCTCATTGTCTATTTGCAGGTAAACTTCCATCATTTTCTTCTAGAACGAAAAGTCATTTCCGTTGAAGAGAGGATGATGTGTTAGTACCCCGTGATAGTTTTGATGTGATTAACCAAGTCAAGTTAAGTCCTATTATATTTTGATATCCTTATGTCTAAGTGTGCAGGAACTTAGGAGCACAGGAAGTCGAGCGAAAGATGCAGCTAGCGAGAAGGACGACATGAAAGAGAGTCGATGGATTTGGTGCATCCGAGGGATGGGGTGCTACAGAAGAGTAAGCTGGTGGATGAGAAGGAAGCATGCGGCGGTTCTAAGGGATGAGAAGCTAGAGCGGAAGGACGCTCAAGAAGGCCGAAAAATGGGTTAGGGTGAGTCCTATACCGGATGACCGAATCACCTAAGCGAGCGGAGCTGGAGCGAAAGATCCTAAGGAAAAGTCAATCGGAGGTTGACTGTGCTCTAGGTGCCCGGACTACCCAGACCGAGGGAGCCCCAGGTGCGCACCCTGGTCGAGCTGGAACAGCTCGTTTCGGGCGCCCGGGCATGAAAGTTTATCGCTTTGCCAACTGTCGTGATCCGTTGTGATGAGGATAAAATTTTATCTCCCTCTAGGTACCTAGAACCCTTCCAGGGGCCCCTATCAAACTATAAATACAACACTGATTTCAGAAACTAAATACAACATTTGTAAACGATTCCATTTGAGTTTAGCTTTGTAATTGTGAGCTTTGACTAATGTAAGAGACTTCTCCGCCTGAAGGAGACTTTAGTGGGCTTTTCAACTTCTTGTATTAGCAATCATCTGATTGCAAACCAAGTAACTCCTTTTGTGCCTCTGTCTTTAGTTTACTACTTATTACTTTTTATTCAAGTGTTCATCAAGCTGTAAAGTTCGAGAAATATTTTATTTCTTTTATATTTGTGCAGGGCCTCTTGCTGACCGACAAGGGACCAAAAATTGGTATCAAAGCGAGGTCACTTTCGAAGGACTAACCGTCGACCGAAGCACAAGAAATTGCCGGAGCTAGCATCTACCCACTAGTATTCGAGGGGGAGTTCGTGCTTTGGAGACGCCGAATGGAGGTATACTTTAAACCAATTTCAATATTTTTCTAAGGATTAAGTACAATTTTGATATGCCTAAAAGTGAAGAAGAAAAAGAACTTGAGGAGCATCGATGGACTAAGAAGTAGTGCAACGATTTTATGACAAATGGTACGGCTGAGTTCCATCTTTTGAGCGTTCTGCCTGCCTAGGATCTTGACAGAATCGACAAATACAAGAGTGCAAAAGAACTTTAGAAAAAGTTCTTGAAGCTCTATGAAGAACCAAAAGAAGCTGAATCCAGCTCCTCAATGGACACCGAGCCGTCGTCAAAAGAATCCGAGACCGAAGAAATTACCGGAATAACTCTTATAGCTTAATACCTACCTGAAGACAATGAAAGTTTGTTGGAAATGAGCATCAAGAACATCGATAAAAGGGGAGGAGTATCAGAAGAAAGCAGCTCTACAGGGGGAGCATCAGATTCTGAGATTGATAAGGTAAATTAGGTACGATCTCTACCTCTGGATAAATTGTTTGAATTTATAAAAATATTATCGAAAAGTTCTTGTAAATTAGAAATAGAAAATAAAAATTATTAAAAGAAAATAATGAGTTAAAAGGAACTTTAGCAACGTCTTGTCGATAAGAGGATTTCGACAAGATAAAAATTAAAAATAGAAATAGAAAATCTAAATAATTTTGCATGTTCGAATATAGCTATTTCTAACTTCAAAAATTATCAAAGACTAAACTGACACTTTAGATATCATAAGGTTTAATTTAGAAAATTGTCAACAAAATATATCCCTAAGAAATTTTTTATTAACCCAGTTGGAAGGAACCTATATTGAGTTCTAAAATCATGTTTAAATTGAAAATTCATTATGTATGTTTTATTTTTAATTTGATTTCATATTCTTGCTTAGAATTATCAAATAAATTGTTTTGCATAATTTCTATTAGAAATTAATTAAAATTAAATTTTTATGAGAAAGAAAATTTCATTACTCATCTATAGAATTTTTTTTACCATTATATTATTTTCTATGAATTTTTTAATAAAATTTGTATTCTTATATTTTAAAATATCTTGCGGTGATATTTCTTGCAAAATTTATTTTTCTATGAAACTTTATTCTTTTCTCTATCTAAGAAATTTTTCTTGAAATTTTTTGACATTTGGTGAATTTTCTATGAATTATTTATCCAAATATAAATTTTTAACATTAAAAATTTAATTATTTAAAATTTATTTTTCTGAAAAATTACTTCCTATTATACATTCTCAAAAAATATTTCACGAATTTTTTAAGTTAATAACTATTTTTAATTATTTATTTTGAAAATTATATATTTATGCCAAAAAAATTATTTTTACTTAAAATAATTTTAATCTCTTATGAAAAATTTTATATCTGCTTTAAATATGTTTGTTCAACCGTTATAAAACTTTTAGAATTTTTCAAGTTAAAAAATTCTTTTTAAATTATCTTTTTTTTTTTAAATAATTTATAGATTTAAAAAATGTCTTTATCTAGAATTTAAAAGTTCATTTTTTTATATTAGTCCACGTTTTTTTATCCCTTCAATGCTCCTTTTTCAAAGTTATATTCTTGTTTTACCCTTATTTTTAATGTGATAAATGAGAGAGAATTAAAGATTAAGTTTAGGGAGGGTAACATTGATTTTTTTTTCATATTATTAAAAATTACAATATTTATACTTATTACCTTACTGTTATTTATGTTTGATTTATCCTAACTTAACTTGGGTTGCTCACATCAAAAAGGGGGAGATTGTTAGTACCTCGTGATAGTTTTGATGTGATCAACCAAGTCAAGTTAGGTCCTGTTATGTTTTGATGTTCTTATGCCTAAATGGGCAGGAACTTAGGAGCACAGGAAGTCAAGCGAAAGACGTAGCTAGCGAGAAGGACGACACGGGAGAGAGTCAACGGACTCTGTGCGTCCGAGGGACGAGGTGCTGTGAAAGAGTACGCTGGCAGACGAGAAGAAAGCGCGAGACGGTTCTGAGGGATGAGAAGCTGAAGCGGAAGGACGCTTGAGAAGGTCGAAAATGAGTTCGGGTGAGCCCTATTCCGAATGGCCAAATCACCCAAGCGAGTGGAGCTGGAGCAGAAGACCCGGAGGAAAAGTCAATTGGAGGTTGACTGTGCTCCGGGTGCTCGGAGCTATTCTGGGCGCTCGGACCTAGGGCGCCCCAGGCGTGCGCCTTGGTCGACCTAGAATAGCTCGGTTCAGGCGCTCGGACCTGGTCCAGGCGCCCGGACCAGAAAGTTTATCACTTTGCCAATTGTCATCATCCACTGCAATAGGGATAAAATTTTATCCCGCTTCAAGCGCTTGGAATCCTTCCAGGCACCCCTATCAAAGTTATAAATACATCCCTGATCTCAGAAGCTAAATACAACTCTTGTAAATAATTCCATTTGAGTTTAGCTTTGTAATTGTGAGCTTTGACTGCTGTAAGAGACTTCTTTACCTAAAGGAGATTTTACTGGGCTTTTCAACATCTTGGATTAGCAATCATCTGATTACAAACTAAGTAACTCCTTTTTTGCCTCAGTCTTTAGTTTACTACTTACTACTTTTTATGCAAGTGTTCATCAAGCTGTAAAGTTTGTGAAAGGTTTTGTTTCTTTTATATTTGTGCAACACAATTCACCCCCTCTTGTCGGCCGACAAGGAACCAACAAGACGAACAGTGCTGAATCCCTCAACTTGGGTCATTTGATTTGCTGAAAGAGAAAACTAGAAAAAATGTACCAAGACTTGGTCATGAATTAGTAGTATTTGAGAAAGGAAAATATGTCGACAACTCGAGTGGTATTGCACCAATTTTGAAGAGTATAACAAGCTCACGAGAATTTGAAGAGTATAACAAGCTACACTTTCTGTTTACAGAAATTAAGTACAACAATTAAATTATCATTCTTGTAGATAGGGGTGAGCAAAAATTCGATAAAACCGAATTAACCGAACCGAACCGACCGAATTTAGGAATTCGGTTCGGTTAATTCGGTTTTCAATTTTTTAAAAAAAAAATCGGTTCGATTTTCGATGAATTCGGTTCGGTTTCAGTTTTAAGTTTTGTAATTCGGTTAAACCAAATAAGCCGATTAAACCGAATAAAAATATTTATTAATTTATTTTTATTTAAAAATATAATAAATAAAATAAAATCTCTTCTTTTTTTAATTAAAATCAAATAAAGTTTTAAAATTTGGTTAATTCGGTCAAAAACCGAATTAACCGATCTTTTATCGGTTTGGTCGGTTCGGTTTTGTAGAGAATTCGGTTGGTTCGGTTGGTTGAAAAAAAAATCGGTTTATTCGGTTCGGTCGGTTCGATTTTAACCGAATGCTCAGCCCTACTTGTAGATGGTTAGCTTGAGCTCGATGTTTGGATGGATTCTTAACGGTAGTCGGGCGTAGCAGAGTCATAGTAGGGCAGCAACAGCAAGAAGGAGCAGTCAGAAAGTCAAACAAACACGTAGAAGCTCGTATGGAAGTTGTTGTTTGAAGCTTGGTCAAGATGCCCTTATAAAGGGTGTGAAAGGCGCCTTTCATAACCTTGAAGGTGCCTCTAACATAAGAAATCTGATCTCGAACAACCCGGTCCTTATCTGCGACGAAGTTTGAATTTTATCCTGTGGAAGACATCTTCCATAACCTTGAAGGTGCCTTCCATAAACAGTGCGAAGGCGCCTTCTATACCATGGAATACGCCTTGAGCATTGTTCACCCGAGACCTTTTGTGCTCCTTTTGCCCTGTAAAATATATTAGTCCAACAATACAAAGTATATCCTACAAGACAAAGTTTAACACAATTTGTAATTAGATTCTGTCTCCCTGAGACCAGGATCGAGTCAGGGTCTCAATTTAGGTTTCTGAAATATACCTAAATTAAATTGACGCCTACCGTCCCTTCGAATGGGGACGCATTCTCACATAGTCATTCTTCTCCAGTGACTTACCTCTGCTTACCAAGTGTATAGTTACCTCCAGAATCACACATCCAGACTTCGAGAATCAAAATTCCGACCTACCGGAATCGCACATCCGGTCTTCTCCAATAGGAAATCGTACATTCTGACCTACTGGAATCACACATCCAGTCTTCTCCAATCAAGAATCGTACATCTTGACCTTTGCCAGAATCTCACATCTGGACTTGAACCTATCAGGAATTGAATATCACAACTTGCCGGAATCACACATCTGATCTTCAACCAATCAGGAATAGAACATCCTGACTAAGTTTAGTCAACTCTGTACACTCTATAACAAGATTAGTCTCCAACAACACATAACTTAACTTACTTATCATTTATTAAAATTTGAGTTAGACCGCTAATACAAATTGTACTAACATACACCTACTTTTGTAGTGTGCTAGAACTCTTCCCCAATGGAAGATATTTTCTTTTCCAGCATAAGTCCTTCCCTTAGAGAAGGTAGATTCTATTTGTCAACCTTGTGTCGGCTTAAGCATCGATAGGGTAAAGCTAGCAATTAGCATTGTTGGCCCCCCACTAATTTGTGTTGACATCTACTGTAGACTGCTGTTAGAGGCCAGCTTTGGTGCATAATAGGAGCTTATTTAGTTGTGTCGTACTGTTATTGGAGGCTAGTTTGGGTGCAAACTATTGATATCTCAGATTGAAAGCTTGTTTAACTGTGGCCGATTGTTGCTGGAGACCAGCCTCGATGTAGAATAGAAGAAGCTCTATCAGTGCGGACTCGATTTAAGTGGTGCGGTAGAATAGGAGGTCAACAACCTTGGAGAAACAAATTTTGACCGCATCACATATAAACCTTCAACCTTAGCACACCATACCCTAAAATTAATCCAACATTGACATTTTGTTTGACGTCAAAGTCTAATTCGTAAACTAGAATTACATATCGTTGGCAAGTGAGCAAATCCAATGATGGTTAAGATCTTTTAGATGTACAATAATTGTGGTAAAGACACACATAGAACTCATTACAAAGAAAACTGAAATAGTAGGAGATAAAAAAAAACTTAATTTTTTGGAATCCCATGCTTTCATCATATATGCATACATTTGTCTTTTATTTAGGTCTTTTGCATATTATTCCCCAAGCTTTAGATGAACTTTTTTTTAAAAAAATAAAAAAAATAAATAAATGATAATTAGAGGAATATATCTACATATTGAAACATAAACTTTACATATGCACAATTTTGCAATCAATAAATAAGAAAAAAAAAGAACTTGAATTTTATCCCACTTCATAAATTTGGACCACTATATAAAATACATTAAAGAGCAACAAACTTAGCTTGTTAATCAATCAATCAATTATTATTATTTTCTTGATTTTTTAACCTTTATTTTGAAGGCCTAATTGTATTTTTTTCCTAATGACTAATAAATTATATGCTTGTTTTAAATTATTTCCTAATTAATTTATTAATTTTATCAATATCATTTCCTTGACTTTTTAAGCTTTATTTTAAAATCCTAAATGCATACCTCCCTAATGAATAATAAACTATATGCTTGTTTTTAATTATTTCCTTGTCAATTAATTAATTAATTTTATCATTATCATTTCCTTGAATTTTTAACCTTTATTTTGAAATCCTAAATGCATTTTCCCCTAATGACTAATAAATTATAGGCTTGTTTTTAATTATTTCCTTGTTAGTTAAATATTTTTATGATTATCATTTCATCGACTTATTAACCTTTATTTTGAAATCTTAAATGCATTTCTCCCCTTAATGACTAACAAAAATAGGTCCAAAACATGAATGTACATTTAATTGGTCAAATGTTGTAGTCAAATATGTTAGGTTTAAGTAACAAGTGTGGTCATAAAACACTCAATGATGTTTATAATTTTGAGAAATTTATAGGGAAAAAAATTAATTTCACTCATTTTATGCATATAAATGACAAGGAACAAATGAAAAAAAAACAAAAGTTGTTTAGATAGAATGTATTTTTCAATCATCTACTTAGTAGATTACTTGTAGGTGAGCTTTCACTAGCAATTTTATGGATGTTTAGCCTAATCCTTCTTCCATTCATATCAATTGATTAGTGCTTCCTTCATATAATAAATACTTTTTTTATTGTTGGTTTTATAAGTTTAATCCAAAAAAATTTTTGTTTATGAGAGATTTATACGTCTAATTTTGGAAGAATAATTATGTTTTTTCCCTTTAAAAATAATAGGGTAAAAAAAAATTAAAAGGACACCTTATATATTATTATTATTATTATTTATCAAAAGGGCATCTATTTATTTTTTTCTTTCCTAAATATTCTTATTCTAATATTGCTATATCTTCTTTAGCTAAACTGCTATAGCGTGCTTACAATTATTATAAGTAATTTTGATTAAAGTAGTTTTAATATTGATCAGAACTGCTCAAATATTTGTTGAAATTACTCTAATTTAGTCAAAACTGATCAAATAATATTGTAGTATAGTTTTAATCAAAATTGTTATAATGTCGAGCAGTTTTGAAAAACCTACTATATTGAAATAACTTTGACCAAAATTATTACAACATAGAGCAATTGACCAAAATTATTTGGAGTAGCTACTCCATATTGAAATAATTTAGCTAAAATTATTTTATGTTGGAGCAGTATTAACTAAGGCTGCTTTATGTTGTAGTAATTTCGGCCAAAATATGATAGTAAAAAGTGAAATCTGTCATTTTAACAGTCTCATAGGTCGACCTCATGACCATTTGTGAGGAAGTAAATCGGGAAATTGTAGTTGATCAGCGCGGAGGAAAACTTTTTTTCCTCGACTTTGTCAAGATTCAAACACGTGCTTTATGATAGCAACTCTACTCCATGCTAGCTAACTCAATCTTACCCTGGGACAATTTTTGGCCAAAATAGTTCCATATTATTATGGTTTTAATTAAAGTTGTTTTAATTGTAACAAGTTTAGACAAAACTACTATAACATGACTTAAAAAAGAATATTTTTATAATAAAAAAAATAGAATGAGATGTCCTTTTAATATTTTCTTAAAATATAATATATCCTTTTGATGATAATATATATATTTTTTTAAACACTCTTTTAATTATATTTTTACCCTAATGATATATTAAAAACAATCAACATCCTCCAATATGAAAGTGCCACCAACTTTTCAACAATATATCTACTTGCCAAACACATTCCTCAATAACTAAAAACACATTGAACAAAAAACAACTAAATTCTCCTAAATTTTAATTCAATATTCTTTTGTCTCTAAGTTTACCTAATTTAATAGGTGTGGACAATTGAGTTCATTATCTCCAACTAGGTTAGGTTTTCCCCATCACTCACATGACAACAATACTATACCTACCAAGAGACATGCTTCCAATTAATAAAAGCTACTTTAATTAAACTATCTACTTTCAATTTAAAATAATTATCTCATTATATTGTGATTAGCATAGGTACAATTTGAATTAATTAATTAATTGTGTTAAAATAATGACATGAGTTTATAGCAGAATCATTGCTATTAAAATTTTAAATTGGAGCGTGCATTCAAATTGTTCCAATTATACACAAAATTTTCTCCAAATGACTTAATAAATAGTTAAATAATAATATTTCAATAAAATAAGTTATAGTAAATCATGATTTATATAACATAATACCTATGCTTAGACCTATATACTTTGAATAATGGTGATTTAATCTCTTAGCTCTTGACTTATTTTAATCTAAGTTATGCTTAGCATAATATAATAACTTGGATCGAGCATGACCTATTGACATCTTTATTTATTTAATGGACAAAAATTAAAAGGATGTCGGTGCTCCTTAAACAAAAAAAGTAAAATAAAATAAAATAATATCAAACATATTTTTTATTTAAAAATACTCTTATCTCAATGTTATTATAGTAGTTACGGAACATATTAAGATAAATTGATTACTATGTATGAAACACTTTTTATATATATATATATATATATATATATATATATATATATATATATATATATATATATATATAGTTGTTAGCTGATACTTTTTATAAAAAAATACTCTATATATAATATTTTTCACCAAATTGAATTAAAAAAAAAATGATTTACTTTAATACATTATAGTATCTATTCCATGGATATTACAACAACAGTATAATGGGAATATTTTTAGGACAAGAAAAAAATTAATATTATTTTAAATTTTTTAAAAAGAAATTCCCTTTTAACAAAAATTATAATTAGAGATTTTATTTTAATTTTTTACTTTTATTTATTTACCATAAATGCAAGTAATAAATCTAGTCCGTACCCTTGCCCTATCTAATAATAGAGGGAGACCAAAGTCAACCGGGCTATGGGGCCCATCCAACCCACCAATGGAATTCCACATCTCAGCTGTCCTCTGCCGGCACGGATCCAGGCCATCGCCCCTCTCTGCATGTCTGCAGCGACCGCCGACACTTTGCTCTTCCTATCAATTTTCCAGTCGCTCCAGCCAAAAGGCATCAACATCATCAATGGTGGTCTCAGCTTTCACTTCTTCTTTCCTCTTTATCCTCTCCGCATTTACATCTCTACCCTCCTCTCTCTCACGCACACAAATCCGTGCACCTTTCCGTGTCGCCCCACCTGTCCATACAAAATACAAAAAGCAGAAAGAAAAGCAACCAATATCTGTAAACAATTCAATATAAATAGATAAAAAAAAAAGGCTATGTAGCTGAGCTGGCGTACCATTACTACATAGCTTCTTCACCTGTGCTTTCTTCCTCGCTGTGCATGTAGTCCTGGTGGAGGCTGCTCTTGCCGCTCTGCTTTTCGTTCTCAGAATGGAGCTCTGAGGTCAGCAAATGGGCATTTCCTCTTTGTTTTTCTTCTTGCTGGCTTTGTTCTTGATGGTGTTTGTCTTATTGTCCTAGAGAAACTTCAAAGTTTGAATCTTTGTTGCAAGTTCTGCTTCGGATTTAGACTGTTTTTCTTTTGTGCTCCAGAGAAACATGAGTAGATTTTTTTGAGGCATGGTTGGTTCATCCATGGAATGAGGAACCCTAAATTTGCCTTGGTGATTTTGTGAATGGTCCCTAGAACAATCATTTCTGCCATGGATGAGCTTTCAGTTGTCTTCTTGTGTCACTATTAAGCATCTCCCTTAACTGAAGGATGTTTACTTCTCTATAATAAAACCTGAAATTGGTGTTTTCTGATTCATTTAATGCCATTTGAACTAATGCATGATTGCAACACTGAAATCCTTTGTTGTGTAATAGTTAGAATGTAGGTCATTTGAGGCCTTTCTTGCAGCAATTTCCATCTGAAATGTTGGCATGTTTGTTTCAGTGTGTGATTTGAAAAATCTAACCTCAATTGAAGGTTTTCTCGAAAAATATTTCCTAGTTTTTCAGGGTTTAGCTTTACTGAAGAGCACATTTAGCTGAAAAGTTACTACCGTGTGACTTTGAGGTCACGTGTTCGAATTGTGGAAATAGCGTCTTGCAATGCAAGGTAAAGCTATGTATGATAGACCCAAAGTAGTCTGATCCTTCATTGGGACCCCGCATTGGCGAAAGCTTCTTGCACTGCCCTTTACCTATCAACAAAAAACAACTATTTTTCAACTTTCACTTCCAGCATCACACCTTTCATTGTTGATTGTGAGTGCCCCTTTGCTGTTCGTCACATTTTCTCTTCACCTTTGACTATGATTCCCTCTCTACACTCAACTACAAGCTCCTTCTTCATTCTACCATTATAGATGAGCCCCTTGCCCTCCACTATTAATTGTGAGTCTTTTTGCCACTCTTTGCCATTGTACACGAGCCTAGCTCTACCCTTCCTCTATTTATTATCGACTGTGAACCTTCTCTATCCTTTTCCCTTGCCCTTCACCTTCCTAAATTTCTCTATACTATGAGATTGTCAAAATTATATTTTTAGTCTTGAAAATGGATATCATTAACCATTCATGGATCATCATCGTCAAATTGTGGTAGCCTCAACTACTTAGAATACTTGCTCTTTTGATTAAAAGTTTTCTCGAGGATAGGACAAGTTATGGACATTGAGACATCGATGGATTACTTTGGTTGGCATGCACACTAGAAATATAACCAATCACTCATGGGCTTTCTTGTTTAATATTGTCAACCCTCTTTCATGGCATACTCAATCAAAATGGTTTCTGTGATTGTGAATCAATAAATAAAACACCTCCATTTTGAATTCTTTTCTTCTTCTGTGTGCTTTTACAGACTTGTCCAAATCATGGATAACACGACATGGCTTTGGAAGAAGAAGTCCTTGGAAAAGAACATCGAGGTAAGAAACTATAAAAATTGCTGCTTAAATAACAAGTTTTCTATTATCTAGCTCATAACTACTTATCCTTCTTACGCTTCAAATGTGATGTACATCTAGTAATCACCGGTAGTTGAAAAAGTGATTTTGTAATGGTTTGCATGAATTTCATTTAGAAAGAGAAGATCCTCGAGCTAGAGAGACACTTGGAAGATTTAAATGAACAACTTTCATCTATTCGCTCTGAGTCCAATGCTAAAGATGATCTTTTGACAAAGCAATCCAGAGTATCTGAGGAAGCAACTGCAGGTTAAACATTTAATCGAAATTCACATTAACATGTCTTACTTTACCCCAGAACACTTTTTTTTATGACTGTTCCCTGGCTGATTTTTAAGGATGGTGTAAAGCAGAAGCAGAAACTGCTTCATTCAAACAAAAACTGGATGATGCTGTACTCCAAAAGAAAGCTGCCGAAGAAAGAGTAGCTGATAGAGATATAGCGTTGAAAGAATGCATGCAACAGCTACATATTACTAAAGAAGATCAACAATTCATTGTTAACAATGCTGCCTTTAAGATATCGAGAGAGCAGGAGAAGGTTCGAACATTAGAACAGAAGTTATCGGAGACAAATAAGAGGCTTACTGAGGTAGTCGTTGAAAATGGCAACTTGAATAGAATTCTAGAGGTCAAAGAAGACTTATTCAAAGAAGTAAGCGAGTCGAAATCCAAGGTAGAAGCAAACCTCACGGAAGTGTCGAGTAGGCTTGATTCATCTGAGAAACTCAATGCTTCTTTAAGGTACGAGCTATGCATGCTTCAAAAAGAGATTGAGATTCGAAATGAGGAGAGGGATTATAATAACAGATCCTCGAATGCTGCTCATAGGCAAAACCTAGAGAGTGTTAAGAAGATTGCTAAGTTAGAAACTGAGTGCCAAAGATTGCGTGTCATGGTCAGGAAGAGACTTCCGGGACCAACGGCTTTAGCTAAAATGCGGAGTGAGGTTGAAATTCTAGGTAATAATTCCACTGAAACAAGGAAGAAAAGGTTGGGTTCCATGAATGAAGATTTCAGCTTGAAGAATATTCTTCCCGATGACGACGTATCAAGCAAGGGCACCTTTTCATTTGTTGATAGACTACGCGCCACTGAAGATGAGAACAAGATTCTCAAAGAATCATTGATCAAGAAAAACAATGAACTTCAGGCATCACATGCCATGTTTTCACGTACCGCAATGAAGCTATCACAGGTTGAGAAACAACTTGAAGAACTCTCGAAAGGACAAGTTTGTGAGCTAGCAAGGGGAAGTCCATTGTCTTGTGACATTCCTCTTTCATCGATTTCAGAGCATGGTGCGAATGATGACAGTGTCAGCTGTGCTGAATCGTCGGCTTCTGCTTTAGTTTCTGAGCTGGAACACTTCAGAAGTGGAAAATCAACTGCTTCATCATTCAGAAATGCCAGAATGTCAGAATTGAGTTTGATGGATGATTTTGTTGAGATGGAGAAACTTGCGATAGTCTCTGCAGACAAATATTTTGAAAGTTCATCGAGTGTGTTCGGTGATAATAATTCATGTGTGACGACTAAAGATTCTTGTGCAGGACTTGATTTATCAGAAGCAACCGGCAAGGACTTGGTTCTAGTTAAAGAAGCAAACAATGAGACGCAATTCAGGTACACTGCATTCGAAAATCACCCTAGTTGGCTTCAGGATATTCTGAGGGTCATCATACAAAAGCATCATATCGTGCAAAAAAGTTTTAGTGTCATTCTCAATGATGTTAGAGTTGCATTGGATGTCTTGAACTATAATATCGAAGGAGATCGTTTCACTAGCAAAAGCAGTGCCCAACCATGCCAGTCAAGCCTACACGAATCAATTCGTAAACTTATTGAATTGGTTGAGGGAATTGTTCAGAAAAATACCAAAAGTAATGGACTAGAGATGTCATCTGGAGATACCAAAGCCAATGCTACTGAACAAAGATATCCTTCTGCAAATGGATATGTTGCCCGCTCATTTCTATGGGAAAATTCTGAACTTTCTGCTGTCCTACAGAATTTTATTTCGGTGTGTACTGAGTTGCTGTGCAGAAAGGTTGATTTTGAACAATTTACTGCTCAAGTAGCTTTGACTCTGGAGTGGATCGTAAACCATTGTTTTTCTCTTCAAGATGTTACAGACATGAAAGCAACAATAAGGAAACACTTGGATGCAGATGTGACTTATCCATCTAAGGAGTTGGATAAGTTAGATTCAATTGAAGAAACCAATACCACCGATGGAAGAAAAGATGAAAATGAACTCCTGAGATATAAGATCATGAGTATGGATTCAAGGAGGAAGGATTTGGAGGCAGTGCTAAAAACATCCACCGATAAGAATGAAACACTGACGGCTCAACTTAGGAAGTCAGAAGTGAGCATCACCAATTTACAGCTAGAATTTGCTACTCTTAAAGAATCGAAGGGGCAGATTGAAGACCAGATCATAAACCAAAAACTGATTAATGAAGATCTTGGGACACAGCTTTCAATTGCAAAGACTGAATTGAAAGAGGCATATCAAAAATTCTCATCCCTTGAAGTTGAACTTGAAGAAAAAAGCAATTGCTGTGAGGAATTGGAGGCAGCATGTCTCGAATTGCAGCTTCAAATTGAAAGGTGTGAACAATTTTCCAGTTTTTGAGTTTTGTTCTAAATAGTCTTGTGACTAAATTAACCTTCTAAAATTTTCAATAATGTAGCAGTGCTGCATCCAAGGAAGCTCCAAAGTATGTCCTGCAACAAGAAGAAAAGCAAATCCAGGCAGTAAGGATAATGGATCATGGTTCGACAATCACTTGAATTGTTTTTCAGCCACTTATTACAGTATGATCATGCAGGACTGTGATATCGCTGCTGCTTCTGAAAAGCTTGCGGCTTGTCAGGAAACGATTGTAAACCTGGGGAAACAGTTGAAAGCATTGGCCTCACCACAAGATGCACCTTTATTCGACAAGGTCATATCCACTCCTGCCGCTGCAAAATCCAGACGCCGACTTCAGTTAGTTGATCATATGAGAGCAGAGGATCAGGTAACATTGCAATCTCCAAACACAAAGGAAATTATATGCACTGAACCGCCGAAACCACCAACAACTGCAACTTCTACGACGCAACACTTGCACGAAGGTTCAGCAAAAAGTATCATGAATCTGTCACCAGTGAAGTCACCGGCTAGCAATCATAGAGGTGGAACTAGTGCTGAAAGGCTTATGATTGTACCAAAGAAACAAAAAGGAGGGGGTATGTTCCTGAGGAAGCTTCTTCTGCGACGAAAGAGAGAACGGCAAGAACCTCGATGCTATGATTTAGCTCACAAATAACAGAAAGTAGTTTTGGCTGCAAGTGCTGCTTTTGAAGATTGTAATAAGGGAGAAGGAACTAGGTGAGGTGTTTGTAGGTAGAATTGGTGGTTCCTTTATTTCTAGTTTGGTCGATGTCGTGTAATGCTCTATGTAATTTTTTCCATTTTGGTGTAACTCTAATAATATTATTATGTTGAATAAGAGTGAAATCTTTGTTACTTGATGATGACAGTCTAACTTATCAGCTGTTGAACTTGCAAATCATGCTCATGCTAATTTTTCTATTAATTGTGTTGATTCTGATCGCTGAAGAAAAGGACTTATAAATATCTGAAGAACTTCAGTGAAGTAATGATCCTTAATTTTCATCTTAAAGCTGAGATTTTGAATTTTTTTTTTCTTTCAAAGATGATGATGAACTCCATAGTATTTCATTTATTTGGCATTTTAGGTGTCTTCACACCTCCTTGGTAAAATTATTTCTAATGTTAAATATAAATAATTATCTCAAACCACTCTCTTTAATATCTCTGATGGCAAGTGCTCTCGGCGAGTAGCTGGGTGTTTGTCCTTGTCCATGCACTATTCAATTATCCAAGGTTAGTACCTATCTACGATTTACTTCTTTCGTGTTGACTTGTTAGGGTGAGCGAATTATTTTTTGCCACCATAATGACAAGTACTCTTTTTAGCCGGATGTCTGTCTTTCTCCATGAGCTATTCAACTCTCTTAGATTAATAGTCATCCGTGATTTACTTTATTCATGTTGACACGAGGACGGGAGGTGAGCGAATCGCCTTGCCATTATAATGGCAAGTGCTCTGGATGATTTACAGACAAACTACTCAAAATCTCCATGGGCCTCAGGTAATGTTCACTCTTGAGATCAGGAAAGGCAAAAGACCCTCAAACCATCCGCGTTTTTCTCATCATACCGGTTATGCCGACGAGTTTTCTCCGTCTGTCTCTCCGTCAAGACATTTACGAAGTCTGTAAACTTTCTCGAACCTCAACTGTTGCTCTTGAGTAATCTGCCACATTCAAAGGTACCTATTCCTCTGGCTACAATATGAGCGTCATATCTAAATGCCACGAATGGAAACTTCAATTGCTGAACATTTTCATATACAAAATGGATTGCCAAAGATGGTTTTTTTCTTATTTCCACATTAGCATTACACCAGCACCGGCAGCAAACAAATTGATATGAATGGAGGGAAAAAGCAAAATATTAGGAATTGACAATGTGTTGCCATATGCTATTCGACAACACAAATGATAGAATGAGTCACTATGTAACACCAAACAGATGAAAACATGATGAATTAAGATCACAAGCCTGCTGAAACCAGTCCATGCAAGGTGATGATACCAATCACAACATTGCGGGCATCGACAACGGGTAAGAATTGCACGGCAGAAGGGGGTGATTCCATCCTCTCCATTGCCTCGACAGCCATAGCTTCTGGGCTGATTGATCTTGGGTTCCTGTTTCAGAACTTCTTTAATCAGCATGGTAAAGCAAAACATCAGAACAGTTGTCGATAAAAGAAGATAATATCCATATAAGCAGCTAAAGGGATAATAATTCAGAAACTTGAGAAAAACATCATTAAATATTCAAGAACATTAGAAAAGAGAAAATACCTGTTGCACATCTCGCCAACCGTGAGGTTGAAGATGGCTGCACCATATGCCTTGAGTGTGCGCCGCAGATCACCATCAGTAAAGGTCCCGATCAGATGAAGCATCTCATCAACAACAAGCAAACACCCACATCCTTTGCTTGTTAATTCTGTTAATTGTTCCATTATCATGTCTTGTTCCTTGCACAATGGAAGATCTTCTTTCTTCTTCATCACATCCCTCACCTGCGTTTGGATGGGAGAAAGATTCAAAATTGGTTTTAAGTGTGATCAAAACGTGCCTCAGCAACTCAAGTGTCGAAGTTCCTAGTTAGTTGAAACTGTTGAAGTATAGTGTGAAAACTTATCATGTAGCCATAGATGCATGCGACCGAGATGTTTTTTAGCTCCATTTCTTGGTAGTCAACACTGAGGCAAGACACTTCTTGCCGAATTCCGACCTCACATTGGATAGGTTGAATTAGAACTGGTGTAATTGAGATGTTTGAGCATGATTTCTCAGGTTATTGACTCTAGGAGGGTCAAAATTGCTATGTAAGCATGTAAAACAATGGGAGCTCCTAACAAAAAGTACTTAATTGGAAATCAACATTTTAACATAAACAAAGAACAGATCAAGCTAGCGATAAATATATAACTCTTCTAAATGCATGTGTTATGTATGCCTCAATTTTCTTTCAAGAAAAGAGGTGGATTTGCATTTTTGGAAACGAATGGATTAAATTTTCCAACAAAAATCTGATTTTCATCTGTTGAACAACAAAATGAGCACACCAGATCGGAGTTTACCTTGAAGATGAGGCTTTTCCCAATCTTTCCGGCAGGGTGGTTCCTAGCATACTGCTCTTTGGTGAGACGCCTGGCCGCCATTAGGGCAGCAACAATAGTGTCCCCAAACACCATCTGGATCGACGCCGAGGTGACTGGAGCAAGGCCGAAGGGGCAGAGCTCGCGCTGGAGGGGAAGGTGCACATTGACGTCGCAGAGATCTGCAAGGGGATTGCCGGAGCCCACGCTGGCGGAGGTGAGGGAAAGGAGACGCACGCCCTTTGCACGGGCGCAGGGGGCAAGGACGAGAAGCTCCTCTGAGGCGCCGGACTTAGAAATGAGAACGAGGAGGTCCCCTGGGAAGACGGCGCCGAGATCTCCGTGGAGGGCGTCAACGGGGGAGAGGAAGGCGGCACGAGCAAAGCCGAGGGAGGCGATGGTCTGAGCGAGCTTTTGGGCGACGATGCCTGACTTCCCGACGCCGGAGAAAAAGATGGCGCCGGGTGCGTCGAGGAGGGCCTGGGCGAAGTCCGCCGCCTGAGCGATGTCGAGGTGGTCGAAAAAGTGCTCCATGTGGAGACGCTGCGCCTGGAACAGGCGGCCGAGCTCTGCCGCATCGATCTTGACGCAGGATCTGGGAACATCCATCGGCAGTGGAGGTAAAGATCCCATCTTTGGGCGTCTTCTTGTCTCGCCGGAGTTCGCCGGAGAAGAGCAGAGGTCCAGATTTCTTATTGCCAAAGCAGGAGACTCCAAGTCCTATTTATTTTCCAGAAAAACCGCACGCTGAAAAAGTGTGTCCCAAAGTACCCTCGAATCTCAGCAGAAGCTGGACCGTGGCTACCGATATCGTTAACCCTATAGCAAGAAAGGTAATGTCCTGGGTTGGATAAACATTGTAGCATCACCGTGGGAGATTAACGTGGAAGTGGGTTTAAATATCACGTGATAATAAAAGCGATGGCGATCGGCGAAATGTAGGGACCTGGTTTTGAGGATCTCGTCCAACGAAGATTGTAAAAGTTAGGCGAATTTCTCGCTACACTCGTCGTAAGTTATGGACCCCACTTTGAAAACGTGAATCCGTTAGAGATGCTTGAATTTTCATAACTTAGATGCTGTTGTGGTTGGAGAGGATCCAGTCTGTTTGTGTCGGTGGCGAGTGACAGCTCGGGAGCATGACGCCATGGCCCAACTCGCTGCGAGATGACACGGCAGCACTGCTGGCACTACTTTGACGCTTGCTTACTTGGAGGGGGAGAGGAGCTGAAGACGTGAAACGAAGAGTGGGAGGAGTAAAGCTGTCAATTTGTGTTGGGCCTGTCGGGTTGGTCCGTTCTGTCAAATAATTTAAGCGAATTGAGTTGGAATTTTATCAACCCAAATTCGTCGTGGGCCGACCCACCTAGGCTCGCGACCCGTGCGGGTCGGCCCGCTCAAGCTTGGGTTGGCCCGCGAGTTGAAAAGCATATGTAAGCTAAGTTTTAGACCAATTTATTATCGTTCTTTATTATAATTTTAAAATAAAATAGTACTTTTCATCCAACATAAATACTTATTTGTATTTATTTTATATTTAAAATACATGTTTATGTATACATTTAATTGTAGAAAACTTTTTCGAAGTAAAATGTTGAAGATATAAAATATTTTTTTATTTTTTTAAAAATTTTTGATGGACCCGCGGGTTGTCCCCCTAAACCCCCAACACACCTTAGAATGAGTTGGGTTGGAAATTTGTCAACCCGTCAAGTTGGCGGGTTGGCCCGCCCCGCCCCGCCCCGTCCCACCAAATGATTAGCCCGCCACGGGTCGACCCGCCCCGCCACGGATTGGCTCATCTGATAGCTCTAGGGAGGAGGGAGGGAGGGAGGGAAAGAGAGGGGAAAATATTATTTACTAAATCACTCTTTCATTTAGAACACCTATATCAATTATTTTATCTACAAATTTTATCTTAAATTTTAAATTGGGTAGCTAAAAAAATCTTTACATCAATTATCTATCTATTTCCTAAATTTAGATTGGATGAATAGTGATTCTCTAAATTTAAGGAATGAAATCACTACCTAAAAATAAAATAATATTTCTTTTTAATCTCTCTCCTTCCACTCATTCCATAAATATCTTACTATTTTATTAAAAATCTCTCACCTTTACTAACTAACTTTGGTGAAACCTAAAATGAATTTACGTTAATATCCTTTTTCTATTCACACTTAAAATAATTTCAAAGTTTATTAGTAATTCCACAAGCGAAACAATCAGTGATCTAGATTTCGAGATTCAGCTGCGGTATATTATTATGAATTTTTCTCATCATTAATTTTTTTCTGGTTGTTTTATATAAAAAATATAGTTCTATTTAGTCTCATATCTTAGAATTGACAATACTACGATCAAAGAAGATTTTATAAATATTTTAGACCGACAATGTTAAAAAAATATATATTTTTTAGTTTTTTTACTAAGATAAATATAATATTAAATTAAATTAATTTTTTTCATAGGGAAACCGTAAGAGTGACACTCGAAAATACAAACAATTCGGATTTTCAAAGACCCAAATAATTTAGATTTTCAAAAGTCAGGTATTTTATCCTAATAACTCTACTTTAGTATTTTAATGCTAAAATATTTTAATTAATATAATTTAATTATAAAGGGTCAATATAATTTCAATATATTATATTACACACGCGACGTTTTAGGGTAGTTGATATAGTATATAGTGAAAAATGATTATCTAAATTTAATAAAGTGAGTCATTCTCCATGATATATTTCTTCGAAAAATAAAACCCCTTCCATTTAGAAAAATCACTCAACTCCTTCCATTTAGAAAAATCACTTCATAAAATATGTTTAAGATGAACGTGTCAATCTTTTATCATATAAATGAATTAAATATTTATGAGTAAATATTATTAATAAATGTCAATTTATGAATTATATTTATTAATAAAATTTTAATTAAATTTATAAATAGATTATGGTCTTAAAATAAATAAATAAATAAATAAATAAAGATTATAATATTAAGCTGACTAGTTGATAATATAAAATATTTAAACATGGTACTCAAGCCAAATTCAAAACAATCTCAAGCTAAAGAAAAAAACAAAGGGAGAGGGAATGGATCAAAATTGTTCACCTAATGAAAAGAAAGGGGGTAAAGGAATCCTTATCTATCAATGGTTGTTTGCTTGCCTGCCCTGCGATGCACACCCACATTGCTGTCTGATTCTATCTTGCTCGTTGGTGAAGACTAATTCAAAGTCCTCTTTACAGGTAGTAATTGGGTCAAGTCGTCCGTGACTTAGCCTGAGATTGATGGCTCATGTTTGACATGGCTTGAGAATAATTGGGCTGTGCCATGTGAGGCCCAACTTGGTCGATGGGTCGGCTTGGATCGTGGGTTGGGACCAAGGATGATTTGAAAAAGGGTATGCATGCAAGCTAGCCCAATTGTAAAACTAATAGTATTTTGAAGAACTAGAACTCTAAAAGGATCAACGGCAATTTACCAAAAGGCGTACTATAGTTAATGTATTTACCAAAAAGCGCATTACGGTTTTGTATTTACCAAAAGGCGCAGGTAAGTGATGTATATTACCGAATATAATCATACCGCCAACCAACACCTCTGATCAGTCATCAATTCCCAGGCATCCGAACCACATTTTTAAAAAACTTAGATATTAAAAAAAAACGATCATTAGGGTACTTCCCTCCTTCGTGACATGCGAGTGCAGCTCGGTCTTGTGAAACCCTAGTTTAGTGTTCGTGAGCCATCAGTTCGAGTTTTTCTCAAGCGCCATCTAGCTAGCATTTCAGTTTAATTAAAAACCAAGAGTGTTCGTGAGCCATCAGTGAAGGATTCTAGGGTTTACATTACATTAATCAGCTAGTATCATAATGGCGCAAAGACGTCAATCGGATGAATCATCATCCTCGCCACATCAATTAGCTGTAAAGGTTATCATTTTACAAACTCTGTGATATTGAGAAGCTGAACTAGTATGATTTAAAATTTTTTATTTTTATAAAGTATAGGGTTCAGTTGATGTTGGACAGAAACTGCATTGGAACAGTGTCCTCGGTCACTTTAAAAGTTTTTTTCAACCATCCACGAAGAAAGGAACGCATGGAGGCGGTGTTATTTTACATGACCGATACATAGTGCTGATCAAACAGTCACCCTTTCGTATTTTTTTGGACATAGAAGATATGCAGCACATCCGTGGGATTTTGGTAAATATATTTGAAAATTGGGATTCAAGTAGTCAAACCTTTAGATTCTCAGGTACAATTTATAAATTTGTATTTTAATTACAAAGTAGTTGTATGGTAAAATTTAAGCTTTTGCTAAACGTGGGGCTGATACGATGCCGTATCAGGCCCAACGTGGACCTGATACGGCATCTTATCAGGCCCAACGTGGGTCTGATACGATGGAGTATCAGTTCTTGATATGACATTGTATCATGTCCACGGGGTTCCTAATACTTTTGTATGTGTTGGTAGAATTCTAATAATAATTTAACTTGGTCAGGTGTTCCGGTTTGCTTCACAAGAGGAGACGTTTCATTGCTGCTCGGTATTGCAGACCGAGGAGCTTCAATTCCGATTGATTCAGCTAAAGCATCCAGTGACCTTTTTCTAACTTACTTCTCAAACAAAAAAGAAGCTACTAGATCAAGAATTGAGGAGTTGCTTAAATTTTATGGCAATCGCGTTGAAGTCGAAGATGATGTTTTATTATTTTGCAAATTCTATATTTTGTATATATTTGTTTGTGTCTTATTTTCTTCTAGTACATATAAGGTCCCGTTAAGTCTTATAGATATAGTAGATGATTTTGAGAATCTTGATAGGTTCAACTGGGTTGAATCAATCCATGAATTTATGGCTCCACAATTACCTAAGATTGGGGACATATTTTCATCAACTGAGACAAAACATGCTAACACCAACCTCCCTTACCTAAAGGGATTTGCTGGTCTTTTGGCAGTAAGTGTTTAATTTGTGTGAAAATTTTTAATATTTTGCGAACAATTATAAAATAGTTAACCCTTGTCATGGTGAATCAGACATGGTTTTTGGAGCATGTTTCAATCCAAAAACCATACAAAATAAAAGGAGCCAGAATAAATAAGTGGAGGAATATTCCTTCACATATTAGTAAGGTGAGAGAAATGAATAACCAAGTTTCATCTGAAGAGGTAAATTTAGAATACTTTGACTATAGTTTGGTAAAAAAGTATGGTTTTAACATGTGGTTTAATATTCTTACAGGTTGTGATTAACCTAATCCCTAACCAAGATGAAAGATCATTGGTTGAGAACCTTGCTGGCGTTGAGGACAGTCCACATGCAATGGAGGCATCACAAATTGAAGTGAGTGTAGGAGGAAGGCAGATTAATAAGGATTGTTGTAATTGCATTATTCAAGCAAACATAAATAAAGAGCTAACAATGGAGAACATGCAATTGAAGGAGATGGTGAAAGAGTTACTTAAAATAGTTGAAAAAAAAGGCATGGAATCTCAATATAGCGAGCCTGTAGACGATCCTCAAATTGAACCTGTAGGTGTTACAACAAGAAGTAGGAGAGGACGTGACAGAAGTCGCTATGATTACAGGGATACTCCAATTGATAGTCCATTGTGGCTCAAAACTTTACCTAAGAGGCAGCGTAGAAATATACATATAAGTGAGCTTGCGGAAAAAGTTACAAGTATAGGAGAAGGAAAAAAATTTGTCAAAGAATATGTTGTTGTGGACAAGGGGAAAGGAAAAATAGGTTTGGATGAAATGGAAGAAGAAATTAATATTATACAAATGATGGAAGATAAATCTGATGAAGAGGCAGACAAGGATGTAGAAATGTTTGCCAAATATGACAAAATGAGGAAACAAGCAATTGCTGTAAGACGATATATGCAAATTTCTTTGTAATTTGTTAGATATAATGGATTATCTAATTGCCTTTTTTGTTTGTATGCATAGTATGTGAAGAAGCAATTTAAGTCTTCCAAGAAAAAAAAACAAGACGAAGAGGTGGCGTACTTGTTAAAAGCCTTGGAGGAAATAAAGTATGTAAATTAAATAGTTGAATAGTAAAGTATAATATATGCATATCTGATTACATATTTGGGCTAAGGTTATCAAAAAGAAATTTGTAAAAATAATCTGTGATTTGTTTACTTTGTAGGTTTACAAATGATATAGTTTGGGAGGAACCACCCTTTTGTTTAAATTTGTATTCCCTTTTATCTGGTGTGAATGGAGAAATGTTGACAAGAGGGGATGTAATCGACACGTATTGTAAAATTTTATTTAGGGAGGCATTCCCGTCTGGAAGCACATGTTAGGACCGAAAAGTAGCTAGAGGGGGGGTGAATAGCTCTTCGCGTTCTCGTTGCTCGGCGTTGCTTGTTTCTTCAAGGATGCGCAGCGGAAATACAAAGAAACAAATACAAACACGCTAACACTTGGATTTTACTTGGTATCCACCTCCAAGGGAGGTGACTAATCCAAGGATCCACACAACGCACGCACCCTCCACTAATGAAACTCTCCTTTATGGTAACTACCAAGGGCGGAGAAGCCCTACAAGACTCAATACAAGAAGAAGAAAGGGTAGTAAAGAAATACAAGCTTACAAGCTTACAATGAGTGCACAAACCCTAACCCTAGTTTCTTCTTCTTTCTTTGATCCGCCTCTTGACTTGGAAGAGCCTCCAAGAACCTTCAAGAACTGGCGATCTCGAGCTTGAGAAGAGTTGTGGAGGAGCTGGTGAAGATCTGAAATGAATCGGTGAAGAGATCCTGAAGGAATCGCACGCCAACAGCTATAAACGACGCCAACGGTCGAATCCCAATCGATTGGATTGCTCCCAATCAATCGGGGAGGCTTTGGATCGATCCACGGATCGATCCAGAGCGCCTCTGTGCTCTGGAAAAATGCCTGGATCGATCCACGGATCGATCCAGCGCTTATCGCGCGAAGCAGCAGCGTCCCAATCGATCCACTGATCGATTGGGACCTCTGGATCGATCCAGAGGGGTTCTGTTCGCGGGGACTCACCGGATCGATCGGCGGATCGATCCAGATCTTCTGGATCGATCCACTGATCGATCTAGATCTGCTGGATCGATCCACGGATCAATCCAAACCTTGCTGGATCAATCCACGGATCAATCCAAACCTGCTGGATCAATCCACGGATTAATCCAAACCTGCTGGATCAATCGGCTGATCAATCCAGATCTTGGTTTTTGTCCAAAACCAAGTCTAAAGCCCCCTAAACCAACATCTAGTCAACCATGACTTGTTGGTACATAAGACCTAGCATCCGGTCACCCTTGACCAGCTAGGACTCTCTCACCAAGTGTCTGGTCAATACCTTTGACCCACTTGGACTTTTCTCTTCTTGTCAAGTATCCGGTCAGTCCCTCTGACCTACTTGGACTTTTCTTTCTCGTGCCAAGTATCCGGTCAATCCCTTTGACCTACTTGGACTCTCACCAGATGTCTGGTCAACCTTGACCCATTTGGATTTCTCTTGCCTGGCTTCACTCACCATGACTTTCCCAATTGCCTAGCTTCACTCACTAGGTCTTTCACCTGGCTTCACTCACCAGGATTTTCCTCCTGCCTAGCTTCACTCACTAGGACTTCCCAATTGCCTAGCTTCACTCACTAGGTCTTTCACCTGGCTTCACTCACCAGGATTTTCCTCCTGCCTAGCTTCACTCACTAGGACTTCCCAGTCAAGTATCCGGTCATCCTTGACCTACTTGACTCTTCTTCAATCAACCTTGCATTGTCAAACATCGAAACCCAAACCAAGACTCAAGCTTGGTCAACCAGGTCAACCTTGACCTAAGGATGTTGCACCAACAATCTCCCCCTTTTTGATGTTTAACAATACCAACACTATCACTTACAATACCACATGTAAGTTAAGCTAATCTCATAGCCTAAACCTTCTTCATGCCACTAGGTAATGAATACATAAGTTAAGCCATTCATTCTCCCCCTAAGAGGGCAAACTCCCTCTAGATAATGAAAGCCTAACTTACTCCCTTTCATTCTCCCCCTATTGGCACACATCAAACCATGCCCCATTTTTGGGCACATATCAACAAATTCACTTGTTGAAAACTCTCCCCCTGAAGAGTTGTTCATCGTTGTTCACAACTTCACTCGTTGTGATCAACACGATAATGAAGGTCACATACCCTTCATTAACCTTAACCCTACATTCTCCCCCAATGTAGGCAAATGCCCATCCTTGAGCATTATCCACTTGAAGCCACTTGAACAATGAGGATATCCACTCCCCATTAAAGTTCAAACGCTCAACCTTGAGCATGTTCTTAACGGAAGGTTGACCACCTTCCAAGGTTCATGAAAAATAGTTTTCATGTCTTTAAAGAGTCCCTCCCCCTAAAGACATGGTGGTAACTTCTGTCATTGCACCAACAATGACTTGGAATCTCCAAAACTTTAGGAAACCCAATTTTAGAAGTTTTGAGGTTCAAATATTCAAAATTTGAAACAAACCTCAACCTAAACTTCAACTTAGCCTTCCTTAACCAATCCATCCTTGTTTTCCACACGAAAACACCCTTTTTATGTATATAAATGTATTTTCAGGGGTTTGGAATGGTTACCTAGACTAAAATAGGTTCAAAATGCTGAAAATAAGCTTTCCCAGCCAAAATCAGCATCTTCGATCGATTGGAGTTGGGTTCCAATCGATTGAACCCTGCTGAATCGATCCACCGATCGATTCAGTCTTCTTGGATCGATCGGCTGATCGATCCAGCGAGCTTCTGCTCGCTAGAATTGCCTTCTGAATCGATCCACTGATCGATTCAGACACTCCAATCGATCCATGGATCGATCGGAGCTCTGATAGTTGCTGAATTTCAAATTCAGCCAACTTCAGAAACCCCTAGAAAATCTACAAAAATCCAAAAATCATGAAATTTCGTGCAGACATTATTTAGGGCATACTTTATCATGGAAAAATAGTTTTCTATGAAAATATATCATATCTTCAAAGATTGACACAAGCTTGAAAACTTGCTAAAACTTTAGCGTTTTCTTCAAGTTTGTGTCTAACTATTCAATGGTGATTACTATCAAAAGATAGCCTTCACCAAGGTTTTCCAAAAGTCTTTTAAAATAATTTTCAAAACCAATATCCCATCACATTCCTTGGGCTTAATGCACATGACTTGTACATTAGCTTTCCCAATGATGGGAAAACACATAACTATGTGTTTTGATGAACCTAAAACTCAAAAGAATGCACTAAATCAACATGTTGAGTTTTGTTCATCATCCTAACATCTCACTTGTATCTATTGTGGACAAAACACATACAAGTCATCTTATAGGTCTTTGTGAGATGTAAAATTTGGTTTTGCCCTATTCTAGGGATCATGCATATCTATCTAGGCATTTTAGAGATATTAGACATCCACCCAGGATGTCACTTGTTAATAAGTGTTGTTAAATGTCATTTGTCCTTAATTACAAGGAATTAAACTTAATGCATGATTATGCTATGGCATACATCTAGATAAAATAATTTTCAAAAGAAAATATCCTATAACTACTTGATGTATGAATGTCATGACATGGTATTTTTGGATTTTTCATAATAAAACATAAATGTAAAAATAGACATGATGTCATGACATATGATGGGCAAATAATCATGGCAAAGTTTAGCATAAATAAAATATACCTAGATTACCTATCTAAGTATCCTTAACCACTTAGCTAACCCAAAATATATCACTTGTTTTAACTTAAAATGTTAAACCTAGATTGCCCTAAATGCTTCAAAGAAATGCCAAAACCTAAATTGACATTTCTATTTCTCTTGATTTGTTTATGCCACTTAAAAATTAAGCATATCCTCAAATGTTGGCATATTCCATTTTTCCTCAAGAATAATCACATAAATCAAGGCCCGGATTGCCTTAAATTTCTAAGAGAATACCAAAATCCCAACTTGGTATTTCTCTAGGTTTTCCCAATTTATGCCATTTTAAGATAAAATCAATTTTTCACCATTAGGCACATTTTACTCTTTCAAGGAGTAAATAATAATTCAATTTCATTTTCAAAGGTTAACAAAACCTTGAAAATGCTCCTTGAGTGTCAATTTCTTCATGATTGGGTTAACTACCCTTTCACTTAGAGTTGACACTCTCTAACCCATTTATGGGGTAGAGAAAATGCTCCTAGGAACCCAACACCTATTGGTGCTCCTTGGATGCTCTAGGTATTCACTAGGGATAACTTCCCTAGATACCTTCCTAGTGACCTTGTTTGGCTTCTTAGAAGCCTTGGTCACCTTTTCTAGGTCAACTCTAGGGATAGCCTCCCTTGTGACCTTGTTGGTGACTTTCTTAGACTTCTTAGAAGTCTTAGTCACTTTGGTTGCAAAGATACTTCTAGGGATATCTTCCCTTGTATCCTTGACTTGACCCCTAGACTTAGGGTTTGTTCCATAACTATATGGAACCCTATGATAACTAAGCACATCCTTTTTAGCTTTGGGTTTGTATCCCAAACCTCTATGGTCATTGTATGTCTTTTGTACCCCTAAACCTAGGTTATGCTCATTTTGCCCTAATAGGATATTTTCTAATCTTTTTAGGGTCTTTTCTAATTTATCAAGTCTTGACCTCAAGACTTGATTTTCCCTTACTAAGTCCTTAGTATTTGATTTTTCATTTGATCCATGAGCATTTTTATTCTTGGGCTTGTATCTATTATCCTTAGTGTTTTTGCCCAAATGTCTATCTACCTTCCTAACCTTAGGTTGGGTAGTCTTGGCATGTAGGGCCACATGCTTTTCCTTAATTCCCTCATGCTTTCTATTCTTATGGTAAATTGCATTAAAATGATAAAAATTTGAACTATCATGCTTTTTACCATAACGTAAAGGGGTAGGCTCAATAAATGTTACCTTCTTCTTTACCTTGGAGGCTCCCCCTTGACTAGTGCCTTCTTGAGCCTTGACCATCTTCTTCCCCTTGGGGCATTGACTTCGGTAATGCCCTTTTTGTTGACACAAGAAACACACAATGTGCTCCTTGCTCTTCTTTGTCCCGGGGGTGGTCTCCTTGGGCTTCTCCTTGCCCTTTTGTGTCACTTGACCCTTCTTCTTGGCCAAGTTGGGACACTTGCTCTTGTAGTGCCCACTTTCCCTACACTCAAAACATATTATATGATTTTTATTTTTAATTGAGGCATTTATACCTTCTTGTGTAGGGATGACACTTGCTCCTCCATTTGATATTTCTTGAATTTTGGAGGTGGCACCATCTTCTTCTTCTTCACTTGACCCGGATGTGGAGGCCTCTTCTTGCTCCGGGTTCATTGATCTACACTCCCCCTCAATCCTAGAGGTGGAGGCTTCATCATCTTGTACATGGAACAAGGAGTATGCTCCCTCCTTGTTCTCTTCATTGCACTCCCTCGAAGATGAAGCTTCTTCTTGGACTTCTTCTTCGGAGGTTGAGCATCCCTCAACCTCGGAGTCCTCCTCTTGGTCTTGCTCCAAAGAGTCACCCTCTCTGGATTCTTCTTGCTCTTGTACAGTGGAGGGGATCTCTTCATGAAGCTTGGCCAATTTACTCCATAATTTCTTTGCATCTTCAAATTCTCCAATTTTGTAAAGGATGGTGCTTGGCAATAAATTGACCAAAAGCTTGGTCACATTGTCATTGGCCTCGCACCTTTGGACTTGCTCTTGGCTCCACTTGCTCCTCTTGAGAACTTTGCCCTTTGAGTTTGTTGGAGTCTTGAAGCCTTCCATAAGAGCAAACCATTGCTCTATCTCCATCATAAGAAAATTTTCGATTCTTGATTTCCAAGAATCGAAGCTCGTGGAAGTGTATGGTGGAGCCACCCTCGTGTCGAATCCGAGCCCATCTCGGAATTCCATTGTAGAAGTTGAGCTTTTGAATTTCTTTGACTTTGACAATTTTGCTTCAACTTCTTCACCCTCTAGCTCTTCTTGTTATGCTTGACCCTTCCGGCGATGATTCCGGTGAAGAGCAACCTCGCTCTGATACCACTTGTTAGGACCGAAAAGTAGCTAGAGGGGGGGGGGGTGAATAGCTCTTCGCGTTCTCGTTGCTCGGCGTTGCTTGTTTCTTCAAGGATGCACAGCGGAAATACAAAGAAACAAATACAAACACGCTAACACTTGGATTTTACTTGGTATCCACCTCCAAGGGAGGTGACTAATCCAAGGATCCACACAACGCACGCACCCTCCACTAATGAAACTCTCCTTTATGGTAACTACCAAGGGCGGAGAAGCCCTACAAGACTCAATACAAGAAGAAGAAAGGGTAGTAAAGAAATACAAGCTTACAAGCTTACAATGAGTGCACAAACCCTAACCCTAGTTTCTTCTTCTTGCTTTGATCCGCCTCTTGACTTGGAAGAGCCTCCAAGAACCTTCAAGAACTGGCGATCTCGAGCTTGAGAAGAGTTGTGGAGGAGCTGGTGAAGATCTGAAATGAATCGGTGAAGAGATCCTGAAGGAATCGCACACCAACAGCTATAAACGACGCCAACGGTCGAATCCCAATCGATTGGATTGCTCCCAATCGATCAGGGAGGCTTTGGATCGATCCACGGATTGATCCAGAGCGCCTCTGTGCTCTGGAAAAATGCTTGGGTCGATCCACGGATCGATCCAGCGCTTATCGCGCGAAGCAGCAGCGTCCCAATCGATCCACTGATCGATTGGGACCTCTGGATCGATCCACGGATCGATCCAGAGGGGTTCTGTTCGCGGGGACTCACCGGATCGATCGGAGGATCGATCCAGATCTTCTGGATCGATCCACTGATCGATCCAGATCTGCTGGATCGATCCACGGATCAATCCAAACCTTGCTGGATCAATCCACGGATCAATCCAAACCTGCTGGATCAATCCACGGATCAATCCAAACCTGCTGGATCAATCGGCTGATCAATCTAGATCTTGGTTTTTGCCCAAAACCAAGTCTAAAGCCTCCTAAACCAACATCTAGTCAACTATGACTTGTTGGTACATAAGACCTAGCATCCGGTCACCCTTGACCAGCTAGGACTCTCTCACCAAGTATCTGGTCAATACCTTTGACCCACTTGGACTTTTCTCTTCTTGCCAAGTATCCGGTCAGTCCCTCTGACCTACTTGGACTTTTCTTTCTCGTGCCAAGTATCCGGTCAATCCCTTTGACCCACTTGGACTCTCACCAGATGTCTGGTCAACCTTGACCCATTTGGATTTCTCTTGCCTGGCTTTACTCACCAGGACTTTCCCAATTGCCTAGCTTCACTCACTAGGTCTTTCACCTGGCTTCACTCACCAGGATTTTCCTCCTGCCTAGCTTCACTCACTAGGACTTCCCAATTGCCTAGCTTCACTCACTAGGTCTTTCACCTGACTTCACTCACCAGGATTTTCCTCCTGCCTAGCTTTACTCACTACGACTTCCCAGTCAAGTATCCGGTCATCCTTGACCTACTTGACTCTTCTTCAATCAACCTTGCATTGTCAAACATCGAAACCCAAACCAAGACTCAAGCTTGGTCAACCAGGTCAACCTTGACCTAAGGATGTTGCACCAACAGCACATACAACAAGTCAATATATTGTTCAACATTCTTCACAGTAAGGAATTGATTTGATTATAGTAAAAAATAGAATTCTTTTTATTAGTTGGTTATGTATGTATGACTTTGCATATTTGTAGTCATTAATGAAATCGTCAAGTAAGTTTGCCTTCCAACACATGATAAAGACGGATAGACGAGATGAAGAGGTAAGGTATATATTTATACCTTTGTGCAATGATAATGCACACTTCCACTTGCTGGTGGTGGACACCAAATCAATGACGTTCAATCAGTACAATTCTCTTGCAAGTGGAAGTAAATACAAATATGAATTTGAAGCAGCGGTGAGCATCTAATAATAATGATATTGTTTGTATTTTAATATAAATGCTAGTTGATGGAAAATGAAAATTTCCTCTTCAATCTTCAGGTATCAGATTTTAAATTATATAGTCGTGAGCACGTTGCTGCTATTCATCCAAACTTGGAAAGGCATTATCCGTTTGATAGATGGGTCTCTCGCACAATTGAATGTCCACAATAACAAGCAAGGTAAATCGAGCACAAGGTGTGAATATAAATAATTGATAAAAAAATATTGACAATTAAAATGCTGTTGTTCTTTACAGCGTTGACTGTGGCTTCTTTGTGATGCAATGCATTCGATGTCTCCTATATGATATGAAGACGGACTTCAAACAAGGAGACATGAAAAAGATTAGAATTGATGTAATGGTAGCAATTTTGAGGGATAAATATTTTCAAACATTGGATTAAATATCCAGTCTTGTAAGGCAAAAACTTGTATAGAATGTAAATGCAATTATTACGTAGTGTAGGACTTTTAATATCTTTGTATGTAGTCTTTGTTGTATAATACGGTGGTATGTAGTGTATGAGAAGATTAGAAACTGTCACTGGAATATTAATAATATTGCATAGTGATTAGTCAGAAATATAAATCACAAAATACAAAATGCAATGCTGATGCTTATCAGTGGAAAGAGACAATGTATATAAGTTGTAATGCGCACCATTTCTATCTTCTCAAAACTGAAATCATGGTAACGGTTGGGATTGTTTAAAAAATCAAATAGGCTCGGACCAACAGTCGGTTTCCAGAGCACGTCACTAGGTTCCGTGCCAACTGCCACGGAGCAATACCTTATTAGAAATGGGGTATAAATACGTTTTGACACCAGATATACCATCTTCCCAGTTAGAACTTCACAGGGAACATGATTTCAGGTAGAACCAAGTAGGGGAGGGCCATCAGTGGGTTTTGGTCAAAACCCACTGATGGACCTAGACACTCAGATTGGACCCATTTCAGCTATAGTGGTATTCGAGTTGCAAGGACTCGAAATCTGGTGGCAAATCATTATTTAAATATTTATAGGTGTTGGGAAAAATTAAAATACAATCAGCCTCCATTGGGCACGATATGCTTGGATATCGAACGGGCCCGATATCCAGCATATCGAGCCCAAAGTGGCCTTGCACTTATAAATGGCAACCGCACGAGCCATACTTCGTAATTCATGGTGTATAAATTATGTTTGACACCATAAATACCATCTCCCCACCAAGACCTTCACAGGGGACTTGATTTCATGAAAATCCAAGTAGGGGAGGGCCATCAGTGGGTTTTGGTCAAAACCCACTGATGGACCTAGACACATCGGATTGGACCCATTTCAGCGCTAGTGGTATTCTGGAGTTGCAAGGACTCAGAATCTGGTGGCAAATAAATGTTTAAATATTTATAGGTGTTGGGAAAAATTTAAAATACAATCAGCCTCCGTTGGGCCTGATATGCTTGGATATCAGGCCCAAAGTGGCCTTGGCACTTATAAATGGCAACTGGCACGGAGCCATACTTCGTAATCCATGGTGTATAAATTATGTTTGACACCATAAATACCATCTCCCCACCATGACCTTCACAGGGGACTTGATTTCATGAAAATCCAAGTAGGGGAGGGCCATCAGTGGGTTTTGGTCAAAACCCACTGATGGACCTAGACACATCGGATTTGACCCATTTCAGCTCTAGTGGTATTCTGGAGTTGCAAGGACTCAGAATCTGGTGGCAAATCATTATTTAAATATTTATAAGTGCTGGGAAAAATTTAAAATGCAATCAGCCTCCGTTGGGCCTGATATGCTTGGATATCAGGCCCAAAGTGGCCTTGGCACTTATAAATGGCAACTGGCACGGAGCCATATTTCGTAATCCATGGTGTATAAATTATGTTTGACACCATAAATACCATCTCCCCACTAAGACCTTCACAGGGGACTTGATTTCATTAAAATCCAAGTAGGGGAAGGCCATCAGTGGGTTTTGGTCAAAACCCACTGATGGACCTAGACACATCGGATTGGTCCCATTTCAGCTCTAGTGGTATTCTGGAGTTGCAATGACTCAGAATCTGGTGGCAAATAAATGTTTAAATATTTATAGGTGCTGGAAAAAATTTAAAATACAATCAGCGTCCGTTGGGCCTGATATGCTTGGATATCAGACCCAACGTGGGCCTGATATCCAAGCATATCAGGCCCAAAGTGGCCTTGGCACTTATAAATGGCAATTGGCACGGAGCCATACTTCGTAATCCATGGTGTATAAATTATGTTTGACACCATAAATACCATCTCCCCACCAAGACCTTCACAGGGGACTTGATTTCATGAAAATCCAAGTAGGGGAGGGTCATCAGTGGGTTTTGGTCAAAACCCACTGATGGACCTAGACACATCAGATTGGACCCATTTCAGCGCTAGTGGTATTCTGGAGTTGCAAGGACTCAGAATCTGGTGGCAAATAAATGTTTAAATATTTATAGGTGCTGGAAAAACTTTAAAATACAATCAGCGTCCGTTGGGCCTGATATGCTTGGATATCAGGCCCAACGTGGGCCTGATATGCTTGGATATCAGGCCCAACGTGGGCCTGATATCCAAACATATCAGGCCCAAAGTGGCCTTGGTATGGTATCCTTTCTTATAAATTTAATTTACAATAATTTTATTCACCATAAATTTTAGTTACACAAACAGTAAATCATTACTACAATAAATTATTACAATTGTTCACTATTTCTATAGTTTAAAGTTTTTGTCAGACATGATTTTGTGTCCAAGTCTAAGTCTATAAGCTCTCATATCAGCTTGTACAAAGTCTGTAGATCTCCGGAACATCAAACTCTCTGCATAGCGCATTATAAAAAAAGCACAATCCAACCTACAAAACAAATGTACAATCCATCATAGAAAAGGCAAATAGAATTATTATGGAACATACACTAATACTTACGATTTGCTTTGTGTGGGGCCAATAACTTGCATCGTTTTATACTCTCTCCCGGAGAATGGTTCTAAACCTTTATGCCATATGTGATAGTATGACCAGTTCAACTCCTTAAAAAACAACACCTACAAATATCAAACCATAGTAATTAATACATAAACAATGATTATTGGATATAAGAAATTTGTTACTTACAGTTTGATTAAAAACAGAAGTGTAATTTTCTGTGGTGCCAAGAGAGTTATAATGAATTATTTGTCGTTCCTCCAGGTCCATGACCATTAGATGCCAATGATCATCTTGGTTATGTAGAGGACAAAAAATATATCTAATGTCCTTGTCGTCATCTGTTTTTGCAGTTTGTTTCAATGCATCCACGTGCATCATTCCGAACAAGTCCTATACAAATAATAGAGCTATTATGGTGATTGCATCCAATATATAATTTAAACAATTTACAATGAGATAAGGGACATACTGGGAATCCAACCCCACAAAATATGGATGGGTGGTATGGTGAGTTAGAGTGTTTGGCTTCATTAGCAAGAATATTCCAATAAACATTTATGCAATCCCCATTGGTATATTGTGTCCAATCAAATATTGTCATAAAAGATTGCATATCTAAGGAGAAATTATCATTTGTCCATATTGGTTGCACCGTCACCCTACACACAAGTATACAGTCAATGGTATTTAATAAATTGAAAATAAAAAAATTATCATTAAACTCCAATAATAATCCTTTGTTGACATGTGGGTTAAGAATTTAGGTTGGCAACTACGTTACCTTAACTGACTGAGCTTTAACAATGCATCGACTATCACATCATCTTTGCTCTTTTTAAAAAATGTTTTTGCTTGCTGAGATAATTAAAATAATACTATGTCATTAAGGATTCTAAAATAACAACTTACCTACTCTCAACCGTACCTTCAATATTTTGGTTTTGACCTTGTTAATTTCATGACATTGTGTTTCTATCTGTGATGAACTTGTATTTTCTGTCTTTGATGGTGCAGGAGCATCTGGTTCGACACTAAGAACAACCTGTTTGCCTTTTTTTTTGGTGTATTGGGATATCAACCTTCTCTGGGTTCTCTTTCTTTTGGGGCCTACCCGAAAATTAGTTGGAATTATAGGCAGATTAGGGTCTATGCCTTCTGATGCTGGGTCTATGCCTTCTGATGCTCTTGGCTCCCCTGATATGCTTTGTATGACTTGTTGGAGCTCTTTAATCTTATTTTCGGCATCGGCTATGATTTTGTCTTTTATAGTTAAAATCTGTTATCCACGTCAGAATTTATAGTGTCAGCCTTGTTGCCACTCGTATCCCGTTCTTTACGCAGTTCACTTATTTGTTGATCCTTTTCTTTAAGCATAGCTTCCATATCAGCAATCACAATATCCTTTGCTGCTACTAGACTATCCTTTTCTTCTATCACCGTTGCCAGGTTTTTATTAGCTTCCTCCAAACTTTGAGAAGCTTTATATAATTCTTGCTTTAAACTCTCAATTTTGTTATCCTTTTCCTTGCACAAACTACAATCTACGGTATCGTCACACTGGAGTTGGCCTTCTTCGGCTTGATGTAAAGATCCTTGGCCAACCAACTCAAGATACTCAGATGGCTGAGGCCGGTTTGGTAGTAAATTAAACTCTGATTCTGTCGGAATTAAATCTACTAAAATTTTATCTGCAGTTACACAGTTTATCATTTTTTTTACTGTGTCAACATGATAGTTAGGCCACCTCCATCGTAGTATTCTTGGCAATTTTTCTGGATGGTCTGGATCAATAATGCTGATGTGCTCACACACCCATACCTACAATATGATTATAAAAATAATTCATAATCTTTACACATATCTTGCTATATATGTAATCGGACTTACAGCTAAAATATTTGGAAATCCCTTTAGCAAGGGGGCCTTGGGCGTTGCATCAGCAACCTGTGGTTTTGGTCTTAATGTAAGCTCCAATCCAATGGAATCTAATTGTTGAGCCATGAAACTGTATACTGCATTGCACCAGTTAAACCTAGCTAAGTTCTCAAAATCATCTACACAGTCAATTAGGGAGAGCACAGGTATTCTGAGAACACTGCTACTCCCACAAAACAGAACTGTTGTAAAAAAATACAGGATAAAAAGCTGATAGTACGGCTTGTCGTTTGATTTAGACTTCCTAATCAGTTTCTCTAAATGTTTGGCAGAACAATCCGATTCTCGAAAAAACTCCATGTACAGTGCGCTTGAAGCCTCATTTAAATCGAGACGAACTATATCTCCATTGTCGGGTAGGCCAAGAATCAGCCCCACATCTACCTTTGTAAAATTGAGCTTCTTCCCATGGAAGATAAAGTTTTTTTCCTCATGATCCCAGTTATCAAACATATTTTGTACCTGAGCTCTTACAAAAGAACTATCAGGGAGGTCGAGGATCCAGGAAAAAGGTGTGCCTCGAATCATCTGTTCTTGTTCTGCAGTCGGGTTAACAGAAGAGATAAACTTTCTGAAGTGGCAAATGGTACTTTTCCAGTTCATTCTTTTAGTTCTTCCTCTGTTGACGTAACTTTGATAATTTGGTCGATCAGCACACAGACTTGTGGAGACTTCTTTTGTTGCCATTGCGAACCTACGTACTTTATAACCACACACAGAAAAACAACTCTTAGTTCCCGTAATAACGACTACGCTCTTATTCTAACACACCCACACAAACCCTAGGTTAACCGGTTATAGAAAGCTTAACTAAATGAGCAACCGACCTCCGTACGGAAATGATTCTTGAACGCCGGTGAAGGAAGAGTGGGTTTTGGCCCGGAGCTGCGTTGAATGGCTTCGAGAAGAAGATGAAGACCGAAGCAGGAGAGTGTGCGCTTTTGCAGATTGAAACTTGGGCCTGATATCTCATTAATTTATTTTATTTAATCGCCTCGATTTATGTGTAAGATTATTTATTATTATTTTGAAATATTACTTTTTATATTATCAACCCCACGTTGGGCCTGATATCCAAGCATATCAGGCCCAACGGACGCTGATTGTATTTTAAATTTTTTCCAGCACCTATAAATATTTAAACATTTATTTGCCACCAGATTCTGAGTCCTTGCAACTCCAGAATACCACTAGAGCTGAAATGGGTCCAATCCGATGTGTCTAGGTCCATCAGTGGGTTTTGACCAAAACCACTGATGGCCCTCCCCTACTTGGATTTTCATGAAATCAAGTCCCCTGTGAAGGTCTTGGTGGGGAGATGGTATTTATGGTGTCAAACATAATTTATACACCATGGATTACGAAGTATGGCTCCGTGCCAGTTGCCATTTATAAGTGTTAAGGCCACTTTGGGCCTGATATCCAAGCATATCAGGCCCAACGGAGGCTGATTGTATTTTAAATTTTTACCAGCACCTATAAATATTTAAATAATGATTTGCCACCAGATTCTGAGTCCTTGCAACTCCAGAATACTACTAGAGCTGAAATGGGTCCAATCCGATGTGTCTAAGTCTATCAGTGGGTTTTGACCAAAATCCACTGATGGCCCTCCCCTACTTGGAATTTCATGAAATCAAGTTCCCTGTGAAGGTCTTGGTGGGGAGATGGTATTTATGGTGTCAAACATAATTTATACACCATGGATTACGAAGTATGACTCCGTGCCAGTTGCCATTTATAAGTGTCAAGGCCACTTTGGGCCTGATATGCTTGGATATCAGGCCCACGTTGCACCTGATATCTAAGCATATCAGGCCAACGTTGGGCCTGATATCCAAGCATATCAGGCCCACGTTGGGCCTGATATCCAAGCATATCAGGCCCAACGGAGGCTGATTGTATTTTAAATTTTTTCCAGCACCTATAAATATTTAAACATTTATTTGCCACCAGATTCTGAGTCCTTGCAACTCCAGAATACCACTAGAGCTGAAATGGGTCCAATCCGATGTGTCTAGGTCCATCAGTGGGTTTTGACCAAAACCCACTGATGGCCCTCCCCTACTTGGATTTTCATGAAATCAAGTCCCCTGTGAAGGTCTTGGTGGAGAGATGGTATTTATGGTGTCAAACATAATTTATACACCATGGATTACGAAGTATGGCTCCGTGCCAGTTGCCATTTATAAGTGTCAAGGCCACTTTGGGCCTGATATCCAAGCATATCAGGCCCAACGGAGGCTAATTGTATTTTAAATTTTTTCCAGCACCTATAAATATTTAAACATTTATTTGCCACCAGATTCTGAGTCCTTGCAACTCCAGAATACCACTAGCGCTGAAATAGGTCCAATCCGATGTGTCTAGGTCCATCAGTGGGTTTTGACCAAAACCCACTAATGGCCCTCCCCTACTTGGATTTTCATGAAATCAAGTCCCCTGTGAAGGTCATGGTGGGGAGATGATATTTATGGTGTCAAACATAATTTATACACCATGGATTACGAAGTATGGCTCCGTGCCAGTTGGCACGGAACAGTGCACACCTTTTCTTTTCTACCCTATGGAAGGTGACTATTAAAATTGATGTTATTTTATTATTTTGATCAGGCCCCTGTAAGAATGCTTGGAGTTTATATTAGGGGGAGATAGAATACTGCTTTATTAAATGATATTCATATCAGGCCCACGTTGGGCCTGATATGCACTCATATCAGGCCTACGTTGGGCCTGATATCCAAGCATATCAGGCCCAACGGAAGCTGATTGTATTTTAAATTTTTCCCAGCACCTATAAATATTTAAATAATGATTTGCCACCAGATTCTGAGTCCTTGCAACTCCAGAATACCACTAGCGCTGAAATGGGTCAAATCTGATGTGTCTAGGTCCATCAGTGGGTTTTGACCAAAACCCACTGATGGCCCTCCCCTACTTGGATTTTCATGAAATCAAGTCCCCTGTGAAGGTCATGGTGGGGAGATGGTATTTATGCTATCAAACATAATTTATATACCATGGATTACGAAGTATGGCTCCGTGCCAGTTGGCACGGAACAGTGCACACCTTTTCTTTTCTACCCTATGGAATGGATTACTACACTCCCTTTGTGCATGTTTTAACACATCTATATTTCACTACATATTAATGTGACTTTGAAATTACGAACCCCTTCCTGTTGAATTGAAATGTATCGCATTTTTATTTGACACAATGGAGATATGGTGTGAAGTATTATTTCTGCCTTGCAGGTGATGGTTTACACTTCTCATACCTACCATAAAACTGTAATACAAACTAAATACTCCATAAACGTATATAACAGAAACATCACTTTTAACAACTGTTTGTCTTACAAACCTATTTATGTACTTCATACAAAACATATGCCTCAACTCCTCCAATTTACAATTCAGTCAAGATCCAGGGGCTGGCGGCATTCTACAGGTCCTCCGATTATGGCCCAGTTGTTTGCACCTGCTGCATTTGATTTTTACCTTCCCATTATGTTTTGACTCGATCCTTGCCTTCTTTCGCCTACCAGGCTGCACAAGGCTACGGGGACATAACACTATAATGTTGTTGACACCCCTAGGCCAAAATTCTTTGCTTTGACAGGGGTAAATACGATCCATGTATGTCGTTTTCCAATTATGTGAATGAAAGTAATGCTCACAATATGGGAGTGTATCCATGTTCCGGTGAATTATGACGGCATTTGCATGTGAGCAAGGCAATCCTGAAATTTGAAACTCCCCACAGTTACAATATTTCCTCTCCAAATCAACAATGTATGAAGCACCCCATGTCTCTACTTCCATTTCGGATTGAGAGTAGGGGTGGACTTTATATCGTCTAGCTTTCTCTCTCCTTGATTGCATTTCTTTGGTAGCATGAGGTGTCAATGCTACATACCATTTCGACGCTTCCTCCTTACGGTTACAGAACCATTGAGCTACCTTTCTTCTGGTATTATCAATTAACCTGTTTATCGGAAGTTCACGCGTCTCCTTGAACAAAGCATTTAAACTCTCTACACAATTGGTGGTTAGCATTGTGTACCTTCTCCCACTAAAGTGTGCATTAGCCCATCTTTTAGGGTCAATGTTCTGAAGCCACTTATGAGCATCTGGATGTTTTTCAAGCATGGACTGCATTATGAGATCATATTGTAGTGTTGTGTTTGCTCGAGCAACTGCCCAAAACAACCCTAAACCTGACCTACTGCCAGTATCTGTTACCATATTGCAAGACATGTGGTGGCAACAAAAAGCATGATGGGCAGTAGGGTATACTTTCCTAACTGCTGCTATAATGTCACGATGTCTATCTGATACTATACTCATTGACTCTGGATCAACATTAAAGAATCTCTTCGTATGATCCAGAAACCACTCCCATGCAGACCCACATTCAACTTCAGCGATTCCAAAGGCTACTGGGAGGACATTGTCATTAGCATCTATTGATGTAGCCATCAACAACACACCCGGATATTTGCCTCTTAGGTGTGTGGCATCAATTCCAATTAATTTACGCAGATAAGACCTAAATACTCTCCTACAAGCTCCAAAACCCCAAAAACATCGTTGGAACTGATTATCCCCATTCCTGTGTAGTGCAACATAGGTTTCAGGATCCCTTACTCTTAACTCACGCAGATATAGTGGAAGATCTCTATATGCTTGATCATAATCTCCAACAACTTTCTTCATCGCTTTCTCTCGAGCTATGTAAGCTTTTCTGTAGGATATGGTCACTCCGAACTTGGCTTTTATATCTGCTATAATCATACTTGGCTTGTATTGTTCATTAGCAAGAAATTGCTCTTCAACAAAAGAAGCTACAAAGGATGAAGAGCATGCTTGATGATCAGCACTTTCCCTAATGGTGCCACATTGGTGTTCCTTTATATATTTCGTAACAATGAACTCGACATCCCCCCTGGCAACTACTCTCCACTTACACGGTTGATTGAAGCAGACAACTTTTACTTTATTTTTCCGAGTGTCAACTGGGTTATATCTCATATGTTTAAGCATGGCATGCTTCACAAGTTGATTCTTGAACTCTTGTCGAGACTGAAATATCTGTCCTACAAAAAATTCATGCTGATTTGTTGCCTCTTCAGTTGGCCTTTGGAGCAATCGAGAATTTAGAATATATGGATCATCAGCTATTGGGAACTTCTCTTCTAAGTCACTATACTGCTCTTGAGATATTTCATATTGTTCAATCTGCATATCATCGGCAAAGAATTCTTGTACATTTGTATTGCATTGCATTTCCTCTCCATTTCGGTTATAATACCCTTCCTCCTCACTCCAACTAGGCTCATAGTAATCAACAAGTGTTGCACACGGGTTCAGAACCTCATCTTCTTGAATACTAGCTTCTTCATTTAGATCAAATGTGAAATTACTGCTCGTATTTCTATTTGTGTTATGCACACAAGTATACTGTGAAGATGATGGAATATTTGTTCTGGATACTTCTCCTACATTATCTGCATGTCCAATGCTAGAAGTTGCATCAAGAGTATTCCATATCTCGGATAGAATTTCATCAGTTATATGATCATCCCTGATAAATAAATTAAAAAACTATTTTAGTAAATTTGCAACTACATAATCATTTTTTGTAGTTAAATTGTAATTTTGCTCAAGGAACGGTCTGATGTAAAAGCAAAGTTTTAACCACATAACACATTATCGATATCAGGCTCTACGTGGGCCTGATATCATAGATATCTTGGGCCTGATATCTATGATATCAGGCCCACGTTGGGCCTGATCTCATAGATATCAAGCCACTTTTGAAGCAGATACTTCTTGTAAACTAGGACCACCACTGACTAAACTCTAGCCAAACTTAACTATCAACGTCAAAAACTAACATGAATTAAATCGATTAAGTCTTCTATTACATCATAATTCAGGTGTTATTGAATATTATTCCCCACACAACCAAAATTAACTATAATACCACTTTTTGCTGCCACCCTTCACAGACAAATGGTGTACTTTTTATTTACCTTCACTACCCTATTTTACAGTAAATAAATCCATACATACATGTCTAAATCTTTAAATGTGTGCTTCTACTCATTTCCCTCTTACAAGAAGTTTGTCCTTCTCGGCTGACCTTCTTAACTTAATTTGTCATTGGTCTCCTCTAGCAACTCTTACGCAATTATGCCATAAACCTAACTGGTCTATTGCAATCGCCAACCACCACGAGCAGTAATGGCAAGTGCAGGGTTCATATTTTTTTTTCTTTCAAGTTTATAACACCACACAGAGGGACGAAGGGAGAGAGACGGTGAGAAGACGTGTATCCGAACCACAAATTATTTTTCTATTCTACTTTCGGCTTGGATGCTTGGAAAAATGTGTTTGAAAAAGGCGGTTGCCAGGTTAGCCAGAGGGGTAATCTGGGGATTGATTTTGGTAAACTCTGCCTTTTGGTAAATATAAAACTGTGATGTGTTTTTTGGTAAATACATTAACTGTAGTACGTGTTTTGATAAATTGCCGAAGGATCAAAATAAATTATTTTGAATAATAAAAAAAATAATAAATTCAGTCAGTTATAATTTATTCGGCCCCATATAATTTTTGGAAAGGGCTCAATTTTTTTTAAAAAAATCTTATAAATTTATTATAATTTATGATTGAATTATGGATAACTGAATCACAATTTAGACGTCTCATTAGTACATTATATCCCGGAGCACTTTATGTGAATAAAATAATTAATTAAATTTGATGACATTAAGCCTGGGATAACTGCCTGAGTCCTATAAATAAATTTCATCACTAAATTAAAAAACAAGAAGTACTTATGATCGATAATTTAAAATCTCACTTATCGTCCGGGATACGTTAGTTCTAACAAAAACAATTGGTTTAGGTGGTATATATCTTGATCATATTTAACTGCCACTTGGGGCTGCGCCCTCAGTTGCTGACGCTGACGATATATATACAAACGAAAATTATTCACATGGGGCGGCTTAAGCCGCCAAGGAGAAGAGCTGGTTCTACTTGAGAGATAATTAAATAATCGGTTCTAGTTAGGGGTGAACAGTCAATTCGTCAAATCAATCAATTCGTTTATATCAATTCAAATTAAATTGAAAAAAAAAAATTCGCCGGATATAGGGTCAAATGTAAGGTCCTGATATTATATTATTCGATCTAGTAGAATCGGATAATTTTTTATTCTAATAACCGAACCAACTCGATCCATAATCATCCCTACTTGTAGCAACTACTATCGATAAGTTGCTACATGTTATAGTAGCTACTACGGATAAACTACTATACGTTGTAGTAGCTACTGTCGATAAATTGCTACACGTTGTAGCAGCTATTGGTGATTAGCTACTACAACGTGTAATGAGTAATGTCTATTACCATTTTAAAATATTTTATTTATTATTATTTTATATTTATATTTTTATTTCATTGGATATAAGATCGGATATCCAAATAACTGACAATCCGTCGGATATTTGATACATAATAATCGTCGGATATAGGGCCGAATGTAGGTCATGATATTATATTATCTGATCTAGTAAGATCGGATAATTTTTTTATCCTAATAATCGAACCAATTCGATCCACGATCATCTCTAGTCCTAGCTAGATTTTGAAGGTCCAGTAAAAAAAATCTTTCAATTTGTAGAAAAAAATAATAAAATTGATATTATAAAATAATTTGATTACAGAACAGACAATTTAAATTTATGTTTAAAAATTTTAGAGTTTAAGTCGGTCAAGAAAGAAGAACAGGCAATTCGTGAGTTTTTTTTTACACTAGTTTTATAAAAAAAATATATCATAATATTTTTAAAATTTATAATTTTAAAAATAATTTTATAAAAAATCATAATATTTTAAAATTTATAATGCATTGGTTATGCGAAACATAACATCCATCCATCAAAAGGCTCGCCGAAAGTTAAGTAACGTGCGAGGTCCTTCTTATGTCTAAGTTATCATGGGATCTCATAAAGAAAATAAAATATAGAAATGATAAGAAATGAAGTAAAAGTAGAGGATAGCTTCCTTAGAGTTCTACTCCCCTTATCTTATATAAGAAGAGAAGTTTAAAGGACACATTATATATGCATAGAAGCCCAAGGGAGTGAGGGACGCACCTCCCTGAAGGGTTCCATTGTAACTGCTGTCCTTTGACACATTATGATAACTGTCGTGTTTCTTTGCATGCCGGGAGGTTGGACTAGCGGCAAGTCAGGAGGTCGGATTACTCCGCAGATCAACAGGCCAGGAGGTCGATCGGCATATTGAGAAATCGGGTTGACAGGTTGCACAGGCCAATTTAGGCTAACTCGACAACTTGAGTTGGGGCCACGTAGGTGCATCTGACCTGTAACTAACTAGATACCGACCGTATCAATTGTCAATTGATGGATTAAGATAATTAACACTCAAATATCTGCTATCCTTTGTTAAAACTATACTTGTATTATACGCGACTACTTCTTGTCATTTTCTTAATTAATAAAGAGGAATGATATGTCAAGGGAAAAATTTTAAGAAAATACTGATATATAAATTTATGGTCCATCATTTCAATGTTTTAGGTCCCATCATTTTATGATTTTATCCTTAAGTATATCTTGAATTTTTTTTTCTGTACATATCATTTTTCATTAATAAGTTCCCATTAAGTAAAAGATGTAGCAAACGGATTTCTGGAGGAGGGAAACAAAACTATGTTCCGGCATGCACAAGATGGAGTGAATGAATTTCTTGCTCCTTTCAATTCAACCTTAACGGCTAATTAAATTTTTCTTGACCAAAAATGTGATTGAGTCAGCATCCATATCTAGATCATCCCTCAAACTTCAATTCTAATTTCACTGAACAAAACTTATACGAAAGGATTCTTTATAAAGTTTTCCATGAAGCCTATATTTCATTAGCGTCTTAGATTGGTTCAGACTTTAATCCGACATCTCTAAAGGGGACCTTACCTTATTAAATAAAATCAAAAGATTTTTTGTGTGTAGATTTTATTTGTTTTAGCATCTTTGATCAACCATGCAAAACCTTAATCTAATTGCAATCTTACTTCTCTTCCTCCTCTATCAAGAAGGTCAAGGAACCCGAATAATAGATTATTATATTCCACTATATACACGAGAAGAAGAAATTAAAAGATGGAAATATTTGAAAAGTCAAGAGTGCATATCTTCATCTTTTGGTCATACTTTTCCAACTCCCTTGCCTATAAATTTAGTTGCCCTCACCTCCCTCAAGAGCAAAGAAATAGACTTGCTATTTTCTGAATAGTTTTAGCATTTTTGCTTTGAGTAATCGATGAAAATGGCTTTGGCAAAGAGCTCAGTGGTGGTGGTGGCGGCCATGGTGATGGTTGCCCTAGTTTCATCTGTTGCTGCGGTGCCTGGAATTGCAACCTTCTACACTCCTCCTTATACTCGTTGAGTACCTTTAACCTACATATTTAATTGATTAACAATTCTTGGTTTTTCTTTTTCTAAGACTAGCTACTAGTACCACCTTCATTGTCGATCGAACTACTATATATGGCTAACCCGTTTGGTATTGTTCATGGTGTGGTTTATAGCTTCATCGTGCTTCGGCTTCGAAGATAGAGGCGTGATAATAGCTGCAGCGGGCGGTGGTATATGGGATAACCGCGCGGCTTGTGGGAGAAGATACAGGGTGAGCTGCACTGGTGGAACTAATGATGTTCCAAACCCTTGTAGGAGTGGCAGCGTCACTGTCACCATCGTCGACTTTTGCCCGGGATGTGCAAGCAGAGGGGTTACCATGGACCTTTCTCAGGAAGTGTTTGCTAGGATTGCTAATCCTGATGCTGGAAGGATCCGAATTGATTATACTCGGTAAATTTATCTTAATTTTGAGTTTTTATTTATATGTATGTATATATATTTAATTTTATTTTACTTATTGCTGTTTATGATCTTGTTTCTTGTAGGGTGTAAGGAGAGATGAAAACATACAACTAAATAAGGATGCAGCAAGACTCCAAACTCTTAAATAAGGAGGCATCAAGACTCCAAACTCTTAATAGATACATGGAAAGGCATCTCACTAGAGTGCTTTATATGTATAATATTTATATTTTAAAGGATGTGTGACCTTTTTCCTTGAATTTGGATCAATAAAAAAGTGGAGATTAAGGATGATCGATACCAGGACCCGGGCACAAACGAGATTTTTAAACTTCTCTTGCTAATACTTTAGCAGCGAGGTTATCAAATAATTAGCAACGGAAAACAAACCTAAAAGAAATGTTTTTTTTCCCTTTTCTCTGTTAACAGCAGAGAAGAAACCTTTTATATATAGATCTTTTAGAATTACACCGAGGCTTCCAAAATAAGAATGAACAATAAAGAACAGAGGTTTTGTGATATGTCAAAAAGTATTCTTGATTAGTTATGGATTCTTGATCATGGATATCAAGAACAGAGGTTTTGTGATGTGTCAAACATTCACAGCCCTTTCCAAATATTTTATAGCGTCTATCTCAAATTCAAATTTTTAAGTTGTTACGTTGTGCAGACATCCATCGGTTGATGGATTCACTATAGTCATCATTTAATTCTTCCATTGCGCTTCTGGTAAAAAAATGATTCGCTCGTCCTAGCGTCTCTGTCAATCCGTCCCTAGGCTAACATGGAGGAGGCAAATTATGAATGACATGAGGGAAGTCATACTCGGACGCGCCGAGTTTCGATCCCAAGATCTCATATGACAACACCTCATGTCTCAACTACCGCATCGCTCTGAAAGAATAGTTGCGCGCACATTCCATTAATGATTCTATTTGAATTAGTTTATCGTAGGATCAATTGACTTGAATAGACATCAATTATCTTCTCACCCAAACATAAATACTTTATTTGTTTGCCCTTGGTTTTTATCAATTGAATCACATAGCAAGGAAAACAACGATTAGCGACTGAAATTTCGGTCACTAATCAATTGCTAAATGTATCTAGCGATCGTTTACCATCGAAAATTTTAGTCATTTTTTTTGCCGCTAACATCATGTAGCGATGAAAATTTATTTCTCATTGCTAAACATAACAACGGAATTTAATTTCCGTCATGAATATTAGCGATGAAATTAAGAGCTCGTCGCTAATTTTAATTAAAATTTTTACAACACCTTCCCCAATTGAAAATTTTAATGTTGTTTACATTTAAAATACTCAAGGATACACGATACATTTAATAACAATATCAAACATCTACATTCAATAGTTAACTCAACCATACATAATAGATTTACATTCAAATCCATTATACAACACACTATCAACAAAACAACATTCATGTTTAATAAAAAAATAATATTTTAAAAAATATAATTCAAATCCATTACATCCCAACCCAAATCTCAAAAACTAGTACATCAATCATCATCCCATCTCAACATCCCATCATGTAGCAAGTATAACAAGTGCTCTTTCATGCATCCTAAATCTCATTTGATATATGGATGATTTTGTTACCTTCCTTTTCAACTTATATAATTTTGCACAATAATTGTTCTATATTTATTTAAATACTACCTCATGTCCTATCTCCTAAATATATTTTTTCTACAATAATATTGAGAGAATTAGTATAAAAGAATATAATATTATATTGTATCAATAATATTCAAATTACTTATCAAAAATTTCTGATAATAAAAATCTTTTAGATCTTGGTCTACATACCTCCATATAGAATCAAAAGCGCACTGACATTTTTTAAATTTTTTGCTTAGGTAAATAGCTACACTATGACCATTGAGAATAAAACTATATTAATTTTTTTTATTTTTTTTAAATAAATAAAAGATTAAATGAATATGAATTACTAATAAATCAATATTTACCAATTTCTAATAATCCTCAACGTAATTTGGCAGTCGTGTAATGTGTACTGTTGTAATATCTAATATGATTATATATGCAAAAATAATATTATAACACATGCACATTCCAAATAATAATTAAATCAGAATAATAATGATTTATATGATAGAATTAATGAAAATCAGAATAATCATATTATGGAAGAACTCATAATATCTACATTTGTATATATATATATATATATATACTTCATCTTTTGGCTCTCTAACTCATGTGGCTCTCTAACTCATGATAGACATATTACATGCCATGTTAATGTAATTGTCCTCAGGTTAAGGTTGACCAGTATGACTAAGTTCGAATTGGCTCAACCTTGAGTTTTGATATTTGATAATATGTGAGAGATCTAGAAATCAAGTAGGTTAAGAGAGGACAAAATAATTGTCTAGAGAAGTTCTAACTGAAGGTTAAACAATAGGAAATCCTAATTGGAAGTTAGGCAATGGAAAATCCTAACTAGAGGTTAGGCAATGGAAAACTTCTAGTGAGTGAAGGTAGGTAGTGAAAGTCCTAGAGCGGTCACACAGTAAAGACCTAATTGAGAACTAAACAATGGAAGTCTTAACGGAGCTAGGCAGTGGAAGACCTAGATGGGAATTAGGCAATGGAAATTCTAGCGGGACTAGACAATGGAAGATCTAGTTGGGAACTAGGCATTGTTATTAAGACACTTGAGAACTAGAGGGGAGGGAGGGGGATGAATAGCTTCTTTCGCTTCTTGTTGATGATTTACAGCGGATAACGCAAAGCAATACTAACTCATTAAATTTTACTTGGTATCCACCTCCAATGATCTGTTCCTCACACTCATAGTTCCACTATAAATACCTCCTTTCCTGGAGGTAGAGAAGTCTTGTACAAGCAAATATGAGAAAACACCAAGAAGAGAAGAAGCAAATATAAATGGAAATTGAAAATGATTTTACAATACTTAGAATCTTGCTTAGCTTGTTTTTATTTCTTGCTTGGAAAATGCTTCTTAATGCATGAAAAGTGTAGCAATATTTGTCTCTGAGAGCTCAAGAGCTGGAAGCCTAGAATCGTGCTTCAATTCTTCGTGAATATCCTTTTCTAGGGTTCCTTCAACACCTCGAATCGATTAAACTTTTTCCTAATATATTGTCATATCAGCCGACTATTCGAGCACCTACATAACGACTCTTTTTGAACCCTTAATCGATTGGTGATCCATCTCAATCAATTCAGAAGGCCTTAATCGATTCCCAGCCTTTCTGGTCTCTCGTGGAAAGCAAGTCTTAATCGATTGCCTCAATTGATTCCATCTCTTCACGACAAACCACTACCCAATGATTGGCAAGGGCAGAATCGATTGGGCCAATCGATTCAACACCTATTCTTGTGACTCCGCGGAGCTCTCAATCGATTAGGAATCCATCCTAATCAATTAGGACCATCCCTAATCAATTAGGGAATCTTCCTAATCAATTTAGACTTCTTCTGTTCGATCGAGAAAACAACCCTAATCAATTGATCAATCAATTAAGCTTGGCTCAATCGATTAATCAATCGATTTGGGTCCTTTCTATGTTTCTCGCATCTCCTAATTGATCATCCTAATTGATTAGCTAAGGACCAATTGATTGCCCTAATCGATTATCCAACCATAATTTACTTGATCCAAGTATAGGATTCCCTTGCTCAATATCTGGTCAGCCTTGACTCGTTGGGATTTCTCCACCAAGTTCTCGGTCAACCCTTGACCCACTTGGACTTTTCATCTCATACTAAGTCCGGTCAACCTTTGACTCATTTGGGATTTCATTTTGCCAACTTCTCGTTGGCCTTTCGATCAACAAGTGCGATCCTCCTTGATCCACTTAGACTTTTCTTTGCCTAATCGCAGTTAGGACTAGTCACAAGGTAAATTTTCACCCAACCTAATCTCAGTTAGAGCATTCCTTCGCCAATGTGATATCCTCCTTGATCCACTTGGACTTTTATTTTACCTAACCTCTAGTTAGGACTAGTTATTCGATAGACTTCCACCCTACCTAACATCAGTTAGGACTTTTCCTTGCCAATGTATGATCTTCCTTGACCCACTTGGACTTCCCTTTACCTAATCGTAATTAATGTTGGAACCCCAAGGTGTTTTGATGTGATCAAACAAGTTAAGTTAGGTCATGTTTTGTCTAACCCTTGTGTCTAAGTGTGTAGGAGTTTAGGAACACAGGAAGTCGAGCGGAAGACGCGGCTAGCGAGAAGGACGGCACGGGGAGAGAGCCGACGGGCTCAGTGCGTCCGAGGGACGAGGTGACCGCGGAAGAGTATACCGGTGGACGAGAAGAACGTGCACGGCGTTCGAGGGATGAGAAACTGGGAAGGAAGGCTGCTCGAGGAGAAGGCCGGAACTGTTAGAATGTATACTAAAAGCCTAGCTTTTGTAAACATTTATTTGTTGAAATAAAAGAATCACATTGGTCAATTTCTGCATTTATTTGTTAAATGTAATTGTTCAATTAATTTATATAGTAGATAACATGGAGTGTGGTGTCACACTCAGAAGATAATGTTGTCGGCTCTCTATAAATTATAAACAGTTGCTCACGACTAAGATGGAAAGGAACAACTCATCAGTATAGCCGTAGTGTAATTAAGTATTAGTTTATCTTGACTAATAAATTACACTGATACACTTTAAGTGTATTGAGTAGGATCATTTAGGTAAGTTCTTTTTGTACTGACTTAGTAAAAGAACTAAACCTTAGTTATTAGGGAAGTGTGTACTCTTAATCCTAATATAATAACAAACACATATATTTAATATTTATTTCTTTGACTTATCAAAGGGTGAGGTTTAGCTCGATAAATCAATATGCCCGATGATCCTGTCCGAACCAGGGGTCAACGAACGCTGGGGATGTGGCGCTCCCTGCTAGATCCTCGAGTGCTCCGGCGAACCTGCAACAAAACCGAGCCGGGAGGGGTGTCCCGGCGACGACCCTCCGACGCTCAAGTCAGGCGAGGAATAACAAAGAGGTGGCTTAGAAACAGAAGACTCGTGTACCTCCGGTGAAGAAATGGAGACCTTATATAGACCTCTCGAAGGAGCCTGGGCACGCCAATCAAAGCAATCACCTGCTTTCGACCATGCCCAGGTATGGGTCTGTCAGAAGGGCATCCATAAGGCCATACCGCTACTGTATCAACCTCTCCATGATGTGACGGCTAGATCCTCTATCGTGAAATCTTGTGTACGGCATAATCATTAGACATGCCTTTGCTGACATCCCATATCCTGAGCCGAACGAATAGGCTGCTCACCTAACCTTGTATCCTCGCCTTATCCCGCCGAACGGACCACCCGCCTTCGGTTCCAAATGGGCAGACACTGCCGGCCTTCTGCTCTAGCCGGCAGACACCGCCTTGGCCGAAACCCAAGCCTATGGTCAATATCCGCCCGCTTAGACCGCCAATCGCCGACGCGCCTTGCCCGCTTAGCCGCCCTCCATCTCCCTCGTGCCGACCTTCGTGAAGTGGGTCCCCATTCTCACCGCCGATCACTTGCCTCCCTTCAAGTCTAGTCAAGGAGGCAGTGAGTCCGACCGACCGACTATGTGTCCGAGCGGGCGGTCGCCGCCTACCGCCGCTATAATATCCCTTGAGCCGCTCGCCCTTATGCCAAATTCACCGCCTTTCGCTTTGAATGTCTTGACGCTCCACGTAGATGTTTGCTTGTCTAAATCTTCTCGAAAATCACGCAAATCCTTTTCATTAAGTCGAAGCATGCGCGGTATGGGCGCATTAATTGCGCCTGGTGACAGAGAGTCACGTGGCTCTTCTCGCGTGGCGGTGATGATCCGTACGATGGGACGCCGATTGTTTTGAAATGGACGACCCGATGACGTCCTTGTTTCTCGTGACCTGGATCGGACGATGGAGGCCAATCGACTTCGGCCGTATAAAGCCTTAGTCCTCCTCCTCTGCCGCATCTTTGCTCGTGCTTTGTCCTTCTGACTCCTCTGTTGCTGCGGCCTCCGGCGATCCAGTTCCCATTTTTCGGCGGCTATCATCTCACCGGCGATCTTCTCCGCCCATCTCCTTCTTAGTGAGCCTTCTTTCCTCTCTTATCAGGTCTTTCCTAATCGCTTCACCTCTCTTTCGTTGCTATCCTTTTGTCTCTTCGAGATGGCGAGCTCTTCCGAACCCGCTACCCATGTTCACGGTCCATTGTATATGAGTATGGAAAGTAAATTTGACGAGGAGGGCGCTCGGCGTCTTGTTCGGACGTACGGGATCCCGACGACCATGAAATAGTTATAGCCGACCCGACCGATCGACCCCATAACCCGCCGATCGGTACCATTTGCTTTTTTCTAGACCAATTCCAGGGCGGCCTTAGATTTCCTACCCATCCATTTATTTTGGAAGTTTGTAATTATTTCCGCATCCCGCTTGGCCAACTTGTGCCGAATTCCTTTAGGCTGCTGAGTGGGGTGGTCGTCCTCTTTAGGCTGCATAGTATTCCACTTGACCCCAAAATATTCCACTTCTTCTTCTACCCCAAACAATCCGAGTTGGGCACCTTTATTTTCCAAAGTAGAATAGGCTTCAAATTTTTTGATAATATGCCGACCTCCAACAAGCACTGGAAGGAGTTTTTCTTCTATATACGACTTCCCGAGCGGCCAGCATTCCGAACTAAATGGCAGACCGCTGTGCCGACCCAGCCGGAGCTCGGCAAATTCAGAAGCAATCCAGCCTACCTTCATGCGGCAAACTGGTTGTCCGGTCAGCGGTACAAAACTTGCTTCTCAAGGGGTGTTGTACATTTTGGATTATCTCCCTGGGCCAATCTTCCCTACCGCATGAGTAAGGACTCTTTACTCACTTCACTTTTTGTCTAACCGATTTTAATTTTTCATCGCAATGAAGTCATGTAGCGCCCAAGGCCATCGATCATCCAAATTGAAAGCCGTGGAAATTGAGGCGGCTACCAAAAGAACTCACGAGCGGGTCTAATCCTCACCGCCCTACAAGAGAGGGGACGCATCACCAAATGGTTACTCCATCCGCTTCAACAGAGGTTGAGGCGATCTTGTTTCTCCGCCTCACCGAGCCGGAGTCCCCAGCCGGATTCACCACGGAAGTTCATGGAAACGTCAAGAGACCCCACCTCCACGACCCAAGGCGAACCACAGCGCCGATCGAGGTCGCCGCCAGATCGCACGCCATCGCAGACGGGACCTCAGTGGCCTCGCCCACCGCATGCCCTCCGGCTCTCCTTCACCGACTTGTCGTCGCCACGACGGCTAAACTTCAACCATTGGGAGTCCTCGCCAGCGATCGAGGTCGAGAAGTGCCACCGCCACCCGACCGTCAAGACTACCCTTCGATTCCCATCGGAGGAATATTTATTGTCTGCCGATCGGCCTTCAAGCCCCGTTCATGAGATAACCTTGAGGGGTCCGCTCGCCAAGCTTTTTGAGGACGCTCAGATTAGGGTGGCCCTCATGACGCCCAAGCAGCTTGGTGATAACCACATGCAGCAGGCCACTCAGGTAGGTTCATTTTTCTTCTTGTGTCCTGCTACTGTTTGGTTTCTGATTTTATTGTTTCCCTTACAGCATTGGGCCGAGCAAATCGCCACTAGCCATCGGCTGGCCGAGCTGGAGGATCTCATGGAAAAACTCCAAGTCTCGGGGGGTCCATCGGCCGAGCGGGAGAAACAAGCCCGTGAGGCCGAACAGAAGAAGGCCGCCGACCTGGCTACAGAGGTGGCTCGACTTGAAGGCCTGGTGAAGAAACGCGACGCAGACGTGAAGCGCGCCAGTAGCCGGAAGAAGCGGGCGATTGCTGATCTGGACAAGATGAAAGTTGAAGTCCGAGCCCTAGATCAGCAATCTAAGAATCTGGAAGCCCAACTAGCTGCCGAACGGGATGGGCGCTCCGCTGAACGCACTAAAGCGGAGGTGGACCAGAAAGTCCTCCAAGATTCACTAATTGCCTCCCGAGCGGCTTTCAGAAAGTACAAGGAAGGGGAGCCGAGTCGCCTAGCAGCAGCGCGCCAAGAATACCTCCGCTCGGAGCGGTTCGGCGAAAAGTTCGGTGGCAACGTCTCCTCCACTTTCGCCAAGGCGGTCAAGGTCACCATGGCGTATTTGAAGAAGGGGGGCACCTTCCTGCTGACCTGAGCATTCCCTCTTCAGATCTGGCGGCTATGATTGACGATATCCCGGACGCCTTTTTTAATTTTGAGGACCCGGAGTGAAGCGAGTTCTTCCCAGTACTTTCTGTATTTCATCTGCTGATGTAAAATTTTTGCATGTGCCGATCGGCGTAATTGTCTTCTTTTGTCTCTATTTTTGCTTGCCCTTCATTGCCGTTTTTTGTCTGTTTGGTGCTTATTCGTAGAATCAGTTAAGCTCCACGTGTTCCACACTAGACGACCGATCGGGTTAATCAGTTGACTTGTTTTCCTCGAAATCGTTTAGCGCTTGGCTATGCTGTTTGCATTCAGTGAATGTGAAGTATTGGCAAACTGATGGCCGATCGGACTTAATCAATTTAGTACTTGCGAACGCTCGTTATTTGGCGTCCTTAGTTTCGTCCAGTAAGCTCACAGTCGCAGGTTTGACTCTCGATCTTTAACGTCGGATCTCGACGGCGCGGTTATTTATAGCCGGTCGGCGCGGCTCTCGATTTTTAACGACGGGGCTCGTCGGTCTTCTGCTCGGACGTTATTGTCGGCGCTGCTCTCGATCTTTAACGCCGGTGCTCGACGGCGCTGTTATTTATAGCCGGCGCGGCTCGATTTTTAACGACGGGCTCGTCGGATGTTTATAGCCGTCGACGCGGCTCTCTATCTTTAACGCCGGTGCTCGACGCGGTTATTTATAGCCGGCGCCTCGATTTTAACGACGGGCTCGCCGGTCTTCCGCCGGACGTTTATAGACGCCTGCCTCTCGATCTTTAACGCCGGTGCTCGGCGCGGTTATTTATAGCCGGTCGGCGCGGCTCTCGATTTTTAACGACGGGGCTCGTCGGTCTTCCGCTCGGACGTTTATAGACGCCGGCTCGTCTCTCGATCTTTAACGTCGGTGCTCGACGACGCGGTTATTTATAGCCGGTCGGCGCGGCTCTCGATTTTTAATAACGGGGCTCGTCGGTCCTCTGCTCGGACGTTTATAGACGCCGGTTCGTCTCTCGATCTTTAACGTCGGTGCTCGACGGAGCGGTTATTTATAGCCGGTCGGCGCGGCTCTACGGTTTAACGTCTGGGCTAGACGGTCTTCAAGCCGGGGTTTTTATAGTCGCCGGTTCGACTCTACAATTTAACGTCTGGGCTAGACGGCCCTAAGGGCTAATTTAAACCCGGCCGATCGGCTCGGGGATCTTCGCCATCGAGTCCGTGGCAGCCACGGGCTCGTATATAATCCTCCCTGTCGATCGGCTCGGGGGGTCTTCTCCATTGAGCGTGTGGATCGTATATAATCCGCCCGGCCAATCGGCTCGGGGGTCTTCGCTTTTTTGAGCATTTTGCATGAATAATTTACCTCCGGCCGAGCGGCTCGGGGCCTTCGTCACTCGAGCGTTTGGCTCGGATAATTTACCTCCGGCCGAACGGCTCGGGGGCCTTCGTCACTCGAGCGTTTGGCTCGGATAATTTACCTCCGGCCGAACGGCTCGGGGGCCTTCGTCATCGAGCCTCTGGCTGGCTCGTATATCAACCTCCCGGCCGAGCGGCTCGGGGGCCTTCATTGGTCGAGCGCTTGTCTCGGTTATTATACCTCCGGCCGAACGGCTCGGGGCCTTCATTGGTCGAGCGCTTGGCTCGGTTATTATACCTCCGGTCGAACGGCTCGGGGCCTTCATTTGTTGAGCGCTTGGCTCGGTTATTATACCTCCGGCCGAACGGCTCGGGGCCTTCATTCGGAAAATTACGATGAATTCTACGCCCGAAAGAAACTATATCTGAAAAACTAACCTGCCGATCAGCATAAGATCTAACGCAATTTCTCAACTCCCGAATACCCGTGGAGTGAGGTGGATACAATGTACTTCGTCGAAATTTATCTAAGGCCAGGAGGATGGCGAAACTTCCCGGTCGGTCCTCCATGGCCGCTCGGCCTACCAGAGGTGGAGGCGGCCTGCTGCTTTATCCTTTTACTTGAGCCTTCTGCTCCCATTGCTCCACGAGCCTTCGTCAGCGAGCGCCTGGCTCGGATACTATACCTCCAGCCGAAAGGCTCGAGGCCTTCTTCATCGAGCCAAGAGCGCTTGACTTGTATCTTATACACCATGAAGATAGGCCGCTCGGCCAATAATTCCAATTGCGCACATTATAACATTTTGCCTTCTACATTTCAAATATACAACCAAACGGAAAATATACAGCACATATTCTATTGGTGCACCTCTCGCCCTGCCCCGGACAGGCTGGAGATAATTTGTGCTTCATGGTGGATCCAAGTGCCAATCCCTCTTCATCCGCTCGGCGGCTCGTCCACCCAACTTCCTCGTATGCGGTCGATTCATCGCCTGACATCAAACTCCCGCTCTTGAGGTTCCAGAAGGAGGGGCTTGCTATAAGTCGAATTCGGGAGATGAAGTATCTGCTTTTGAGAGAACTGTCGGTGCTTCCGCTCGGGAGAAGCGTCCGCTCGGAGGGTTTTGCCCTTCCTATGATCCCGAACGGGAGGCTCATCAGATGAAGATCCTTGCTCCCCGTGAGCGGGCGCGATTTCTGGGGGAGTACGGAAGAGTGCCTGAGGGAACCCTCCTGTTGAAACATATTCCGGGCGGTCTGCTTGCGCCGCCCGGCCTGCTGAAGCCGAGGTTTGCTGTTGCGCTCGCTCAGCCTGTGCTTTCTCCTTTTGCTGCGCCACTATCTTGGCTGCCCTCGCCTCGACTATGGCGTCCAACTCTTCTTGTGAGAGTGTCACGGTATATAGTCTTCCAGCCTCATCCATTGCCTCTGCTCGGATGCAGGTGCGTTCCCACAGACGGCGCCAAATTGATCCTGTCCGAACCAGGGGTCAACGAACGCTTGGGATGTGGCGCTCCCTACTAGATCCTCGAGTGCTCCGGCGAACCTGCAACAAAACCGAGCCGGGAGGGGTGTCCCGGCGACGGCCCTCCGACGCTCAAGTCAGGCGAGGAATAACAAAGAGGTGGCTTAGAAACAGAAGACTCGTGTACCTCCGGTGAAGAAATTGAGACCTTATATAGACCTCTCGAAGGAGCCTGAGCACGCCAATCAAAGCAATCACCTGCTTTCGACCATGCCCAGGTATGGGTCTGTCAGAAGGGCATCCATAAGGTCATACCGCTACTGTATCAACCTCTCCATGATGTGACGGCTAGATCCTCTATCGTGAAATCTTTTTGTACGGCATAATCATTAGGCATGCCTTTGCTGACATCCCATATCTCGAGCCGAACGAATAGGCCGTTCGGCTAACCTTTGTATCCTCGCCCTTATCCTGGCCGAACGGACCACCCGCTCGGCCCTTCGGTTCCAGCCGGGCAGACACCCGCCTTGGTGTCGGAAACCCAAGCCTATGGCTGGGTTATATCTGGCTCCGCTTGGACCTGCTCAACTGCTCGACGCGGCCCTTGCCCGCTTAGTCAGCCCTCCATCTGTCCTCAGGCTGGGACCCTTCAGGAAGTGGGTCCCCCATTCTCACCGCCGGATCACCCGATAAGTTGAGAAATGATATTACTTATAGTGTGTGTTGTTGATTATAGAAGGAATCCGTGTCCTAGTTATCTAGGTTGAGAATGCCCCCAAGAGGATCTCATAAGGATTGTCATGTTAAACCCTGCAGGTAGACCTAGTCCAACATGACAATGAAGTTGAGTGGTACTACTCTTGGTGCTAGATATTAATTAAGTAAGTTGTCAGTAACTTACTTAATTAGTGGACATTCGTTATCTTAAACACAGGGAGACTAACACACTCATGGTAAGAAGGAGCTTATAATGTAATTTTGGATTGGTGCGGTAGTGCAACAATAACTCTCTAGTAGCATGAGTTATTATTGATGAACTTGAGTTGTGTGTTCGGGGCAAACACGGGATACTTAAGCTCATCGGAAGGCCAAAACTAATTTCTCCTCTAGGTCCCTGTCGTAGCCTCATTAGTGCCTTATAAACCACTCATTAAAAACCCTTCTTGGTGTCCAAGAAAGGAGGTCGGCCCATTGCTTAGTGACCAAGCAATGGTCGACCACCATCTCCTTAAGGGGGCCGGCCCTCTTGCTTGGTGACCAAGCAAGTAGGGGTCGGCCATGATAACTTCAAATAGGAGGGGTGTTTTAAATTTTTAAAATCTCCTCTTTGTAGAAAACTATAAGTTTTAAAAGAGAGATTTTAATTTTAAAAACTTTCCTTATTTGAATTAGACCACATGATTTAATAGAGAGTTTTAAAAGTTTTAAAAACTTTCTTTTTTTAACCATCCTCGTGGTTTTAGAAAAAAGGAAAAGAAGTTTTAAAAATTTAAATTTTCTATTCATGTTAAAAAAGGAAATTTTTGAAGAGAAATTTTAAATTTTAAAACATGGTTTTAATTTTTAAAACTTTCCTTTTTTAACTCATACTTTAGGAAAGAGAGCTTGTTAATTTTATAAGAGAATTTCTTCTTATAAAATTTTTAAAAATTATTTTTCCTTTCCTTTTAATTGTGGCCGGCCACCTTGCTTGGTGCCCAAGCAAGGGCCGACCAATAGGATTAAACCAAATTCAATCCTAAACCAAATAGGATTGATCATAACCATTGATTGGTGATTGATTCAATCAAGAGGAAAGAAAAGGAAAAATAAAAAGGAAAAAGGAAAAAACTCTTGGATGATTTTATTTTTTGTAAAAGGTTTTTCCTTATTTGCCTTGGGCAAGTAATATAAAAGAAGGGGTGAGGGGGCTTCATGAGATACAACTCTTATTCTTTTGCTTGGGTGATCTCTTGGTGTGGCCGACCCTCTCCCTTCTTCCTCTCCCTTTGCTCTCTTCTCCTTGATGGTGGTGGTGGCCGGATTTTAGAAGAAGAAGGAGGAAGCTTTTGGGTGGTGTTCATCTTGGAGGATCGTCGCCCACACGACGTCCAAGGTGAGGCGAGGAATACGGCAGAAGATCTTGAGGTCATTAGCTTACAAAGAGAAGGTATAACTAGTATTTTTCTTCCGCATCATACTAGTTATTTTTCTTTGTATGAATTCTAAATACAAGAAGCAATTAGATCTAGTTTATCGAATTTATTTTTCGATTTTGTGTTTTCTTCTTTTTCGAATTTGTGATTCGATTGTTCTTTTTGGTTAACCTAAAGTTATTTAAGGAAATAAATATTAGCTTTCCTTAAAAGGCTTTGCCTAGGCGGTGGTGGTTGCTCCCATATCCAAGAAGGCCATGTGCCTCGCCATGCAGTCCTGGAAGCCAATTTTGGAAATTAATATTTATGGAATTAATAATTTTGGTAGATTTGAATCAATAGTGTTAAGTTCCGCTTGCGATTCAAATCTAAACCATTAAGAACAGATAAGTTAAATTTGGAATCAATGATGTTAACTTTCGTCTGCGATTCCTGATTTAATTTCTAAAGAACACAATAGGTTATTTAAGGAAAGGTTCGACACTTGTAAAAAAAATTTTGTACAGTGAAACCGATAAGTTTTCCTAGGATTAACCAACAGGAACTTGGGTTCGGGTGAGCCCTATTCCGGATGGCTGAGATCACCCAAGCTAGCGGAGCCGGAGTGAACAAGACCCGGACTGAGACAAGCTGAACCAGAGACGAAAAAGTCAACTTCTGTTGACTTTAAGGCTCGGGGCGCCCGGAACCCTTCCGGGCGCCTGGGATATATGAAGTTTTTGACCAGATCGATTCTAACGCGATTTGAACGTTGGGGGATAAAGTTTTATTCCCCCAGAGCGCCCGAAACCCCTTTGAGGCTCCCCGACTAGTGCTATAAATATAGCACTGATCTGCACAGTTAATGCATCTCACTTGTAATCAACTTCTGTGTGCTTTACTTTTCTTTCTGTGCTTTCAACGCTGTAAGAGGCTACTCCGCCCAGAGGAGAATCAGATAGTACGCCATCTTTGTCTTGGATTAGCAATCCCCTGATTGCAAACCAAGTAAACTCTATGTGTCTGTTTAGATTTTGTTTAATTAGTCTCTTCTATTTTTATAAGTTCGATTAGTAGTTGAAAATCCGAGAAAGGTCAGTTTTATTTTTTCAGGGCAATTCACCTCTCCCCTCTTGCCGGCCTCCAAAGGCACCAACAATTAAGACTTTATAGTCAAGTATCCGATCCTCTATGACTTGACTTCTATCTCGCATATTGTCAAGTATTCGGTCAACCTTTACTTCTTTTCATATATTGTCCAAAAATCAAAACTCAAGCTCGAATTCACTCAAGTTTAGTCAAACCGGTCAACCTTGACCCGATGATGATTACATCGGCAATCTCCTAACAAACGGAAGTTCTAGCAAGGCTAGGCAAGGGAAAAAGTCCAAGCAGATCAAAGGTTGACCGGACATTTGGTGATCAAAAGTCCAACAAAAAGTTGGCACAAGATGGAAAGTCCAAGTGGATCAAGGATTGACCGGACACTTGGTGAATAAGCCCTGACAGATCAAGGGTAACTAAATGCTAGACAATGATAAGTCCCAATGATCCATAGATGACTTTAGGATTGGGCCAAGGAACCCTAAACTCAAGATCAGAGTTTAGGGTTGGACAATCGATTAGCTCAAGGCCAATTGATTAGAATTGATTTCCTAATCGATTGGGATTTCACGAAGCATAGTAAGACTTTGAATCGATTGACTAATCGATTAGGCCTTATCTTAATCGATTAGGGCAAATAATTAAAGGTGTTTTCACATGAGAAGAGAAGAGCTTGGAATCAATTGGAGTAATCGATTTAGTTTTCACAAATCGACTAAGGTAATCGATTGAAGCATGTTCGAAGAGAGGACAGTAGGTCTGGAATCGATTGAGAGATTCTTGTGAGAACATAAAGGTTTTAAATGGATTAGAAGTTATCAAATTGATTGGTATGATTCATCAATCGAGATTAGATAGGTGAAAAAAGAGTTATTCTATAGGTTTTGAATGATCAAACTGACATGACAATCGATTAGGAGTAAGTTTAATCGATTAGGAGGCGTTGAAGTAACCTAGGAAAGGGGTTTTCACAAAGATTTGAAGAACACTTGGTTCAACTAGTTCTTGGGAGTTTTAAAGCAAAGTGTTGTTACATTTCCATCTACCAAGAGGCAATCCAAAGCAAGAAAAGAACAAGCAATACAAGGTTCCTCATTGTAAACTCTAAAAATAGTTCTCGATTGTATTTGGCATATGCATTCTTATTTTCTTATTATATTTTCATGCTTGAACTTGTATGAGACTTCTCTGTTTCTTAGAAGGAGATTTTCATAGTGCATTTGGTCAAGAATATTGTCCACTTTAGGCTTAAACCCTAATGAATTTGTTTTTGAGTTCTACCCAAAATGCCTCATACCAATGAAAATATGTTTCATCTTTTAAATCAATTCTCACCTCAAACGAAGGACTACTAGTACTCTCATGGTCCATGCATTCTCTCAGGCATCTGGTCATTCTTGACTTATTTCGGACCTTCTGCAAGGATCTTGTCACTCTTGACCTACTCCGGACCTCCCTGCAAACATCCAATCACTCTTGGTATGCTCTAGGCCTCCCTTTAAGCATTCGATCACTCTTGAGCTACTCTAGGTCTCCTCTTAACTTCGTTCAAGGCAACCTCACATGACATCCGACCTATAATAGTATGATATATTATCCACTTTGGGCCTAAACCCTCGTGGATTTATTTTTTGTTTCTACGCAAAAGGTTTTTCCGTAAAGATCCGGTCACTCTTAACTTGATACAGTTTCCCTTTAAGCATCCGATCACTCTTTACCTGCTTTGGGTCTTCTCTCAACTTCGTTCAAGACCACCCCACATGACATCTAATTTTGATCATGACTCTAATACCACTTGTTATGACAAAAAGACTTTACATACCTCCATAATATCCATTTTGAATCTAAGTTCTCATAAATTTATATTTAGATTCTACTTAAAAGGTCCTCTATTAATAGAGGTATCTTTTATCTTTTAAATCTATGATATTTTTCATATAATTCTAGTATGAGGCTTTGATTATACTGTTAACATTAACGAATACCCCTAAGCTAAGTTGATCAAAGAAGACATGTATGTTAAGTATCTAATAATCACAATATTCAACTATCTATCATCAATATAAAGTGCCAAAATTGTATTATTTTTTATAACAAAAAAGATCTTGGATTGACACATACATCTTCCGTCGTATCTTCCTTGATAGTTTATAAATTTGTAATAAAATAAAGTATTCGGGAAACTTGAGTTTGTATCTGTGTATCTAATTTGTTAGGGAATCTAAATTAATACATTAAGTACTTTTTAACATGTACAGTCAGCAATAAACTTGAACAGACTCCATTTTATCACTATGAGAAAGCTAGACTGTTAATCCAGATTTGGAATCTGATTCATCAAGGGCATGCCTTTGTAATATATGTAATGAATTGGAATAAGATTTTGGGGTTTGGGTGGGGAAAACAGAAAAAGCATTTCTTAACTGCCCACGATTAAAGCATATCCAATGCCTATGTTTCTTATTACATGCAGTAAGGACTTCAAGGCAAGGATAAAACCAGTGTCTAGTGGTTTATAGAACAATGATCAACCACCTATTTTGCCCAAGATACTATACCATATTGGGTCTGATATGAAATCCATATCAGGTCTAACGTAGACCTGATATGAAATGATATCAGACCCACGTTGGGTCTGATATGATTCCATATCAAACTCAACGTGGGCATTTTTGATAATTCTTTCATTTTGTATGTTAACATCTATGAAAAGTTAAAATAAATAATGGACATCATATTTTAACTACTTGCAATTTTAGAAATATATAGAAACCGAAATGGATGCAATCGGAGCTCTCTAGGTCTATCAGTAGATTTTGATCGAAACTCACTGATCGACCTAGAGAGTTCTGAGCCTCCCATTATACTCATTTTAGTTCTAGTGAATTTTTGAAATTGCAAGAAGTTCAAATATGTTATTCATTGTTTATTTTTAATTCTTCAAATATATTAAAATGTTATTAAAAAATTAACTAATGTTATTCATATGCTCCGGTAAAAAAAAGAGAAAGTAGAGAGAAGAGAGAGAAAAATAACATAGAAGAGAAAAATAATAGAAACAGTCAAATTATCAGAAAGGTAAAATAGAAAATACACTTAAAAATGTACGTTCTTTGGTAAATATCAAAATAACGTACGTTTTTTTTGATAAATTTAAATCTCTACGTGCGCCCTTTGGTAAATTATCGATTAAATTTTGTTGTTAAATCTTTTCGCTATTTAAGAGTTTTCTTATGTGTCAATTACCAACTGAGGGGATCAAATTCTAGTCAATTGGATTTTCAACTATAATCATCCTCACGATAAGTTTCACCTAAATTGAGAACTATACCCTCGACTCTTAACTGATTGTACAATTGTCTAAGTCTTAGTTCGCTCCTGTGTCATTCTATCCTTTAATATCACATATAAAAATAAAAAAAAATTATATATTTTTAAAAACATCTTTTATAAATATATATTATTTTTAAATAAATAACACAAAATCTTAGGTGCATGCTCTATTTGAAAATTTTGCCAATTTCATGACTTTAACATGACGTGACAGCCCTGAGGATGCTCAATCCTTACCTTAAATTTTTTGCATGAGAAAAAGAATTGTAGATATATAATTTGATTACAAGAGAAACTTGAATAGGCAAACAAAAAGTCATTCCTACACGTGAATGGATTACCTTCAATTCAACCTTGGTGGCTAATTATCTTCTTCCGATCCAGACCAATTGAGTCAGCATCCATATATAACCCATTCCTCATAATTTAAAAAAAAATAAAAAGAATTGTATTTTAAATTTAAATTGTATAAAAAATAATCAAAAATTTCTAGACTAATTATCAAAGTCGATCGGATAAACAAAACGTATACGGAAGGACACTCTAAAAAATTTTCTACAAAGGTCTTCCAGAGTCATTAGATTAATATTTGAATAACAGGATTAAAATTTGAATTCCATGATGAATATTTTAGCGATAGTGTATATAAATTGTGATTCAGATTTATCTAGTTGGCAAATCAAGGGAAAATCCCTGTACCCCTAGGATTAATCAGGCGACACTGATTATCAAAAACAAAAAACAAAAAACAAAAAAAAATAGTTCAGATTGATTCACACTTTAATTAAATAACCCTAATTTAAGTTAATTAAATCCTACTTTTTTTTCTTGATAATTTAAATATTCGAACCAATTATTTTTGAAGATGACTGACTCAACTCCATCATCCACTAGAATAAATCGGTAAAATGTTCATAGAGGTCCATCTAAATAGTTAACATTTTTAAGTCGCACCATTAGCTGAGATCGGATCATACTTCTCTTCCTCTGACGATAAGAAAGTCATGGTCAGGAAACCCGAAATAATTTACTTATACTTGTGATAGAGAAAAACTACTACACGCATATGCAGTGTGGAATTTTGATGATGAAAACAAAGAAAAATAGACTTTTGTATGCTAAAATCTCATTAAAATAATTCTAAATTATTTTACTAAATCAAATGTTCTTGATGCTTCTCGAGAGAGAAAAAAGAAATATATGAAAGCCATTAAAAGCGGCAAGACTTTGGAAAATTATGTCATTAAATTAAACAAGACAAAAGAAGAGAAATTTTCTTCAATTTTTGGTCATATTTTTCCAACTCCTTCGCGTATAAATTTGGGTGCCATCATCTCGATCGAGAGCACAGAAAAAAAAACTTGCTATTTCCAAGCAATTTTGTTTCCGGTAATCGATTGAAATGGCTTCGATGAAGAGCTCGATGGTGGTGGCAATCATGGTGATGGTTGCCCTAGTTTCATCTGTTGCTGCAGTGCCTGGAATTGCAACCTTCTACACCCCTCCTTATACTCGTTGAGCATTTTTAACCTACTTAATTAACAATTTTAGGGTTCATCTTTTCTAAACTATTATGACTAGCTAACATTATTGTTATTGTTGTTGCTGCTGTTATATATATATGTTTATAGCTTCCTCGTGCTTTGGGTTCCAAGATAGAGGCGTGCTGATAGCCGCAGCGGGTGATTCTATATGGGGTAACCGTGCGGCTTGCGGGAGGAGGTACACTGTAAGGTGCACCGGTGGAACCAATGCAGTCCCAAACCCTTGCAGGGGTGGCAGCGTCACTGTCACCATCGTGGACTATTGCCCGGGATGCGCAAGCAGAGGGGTCACCATGGACCTCTCTCAGGAAGCTTTTGCGATGATTGCCAATCCTGATGCCGGAAGGATCCAAATTGATTATACCCAGTAATAATCTTTTATCATCTTAGTTTTATAATTTTCTATTTTATATATTTTATTTTACTTATTTTCCTATCTTTTGCAGGGTGTAAGAAGAGATGAAATGACTAAAAGAGTACTATAGCTAATGAATAAGGAATTGGATATCCAAGCGAAGAATAAGGAAGCACGAGGACTTCAAACTCTTAATAAATATATGTAATATTTATAGTTACAAGAATATGTGACCTTTGTTTGTGAAGGTCGATCAATAAAATTATGTCCGTCCATTAGAACTAAACTAATGGAGTATAATCATTAAATAATAAATAAAATATCGGCAAGAAGGTTTTTTAAATTAGAGACATTTTTTTAGCAAATGACAGACTAAAATGATTAACACCTCAACTCGTAATCCTATTCTTATTTTTGTCATTCATCATTTTATTAATTATTTTGGCATTTGCGTCGTGCATCGAAGCGTTACTAACTCATGCTCGAATCTCTTAACTAAATAGAGTAACGCTTGATTGATATATAGTAGCAAGTAGTTAAACATCTTGATTAAGTTTCACTCGGTTGATCACCATATCATTTTTCACTTGCACGCGCACCAATCGTAATTAGAACGACACGAAGCAATTTTATAGCATGCATGCATAGGGGCAATGATAAGAAGTATCAAGTCAAACACCCCATAACTATCTTACTAAGCCTATTGCGAACAACATAAAGGCCGACATCATCAATCAAAATAGCTAAAGACATGAATGGATGTAAGGTCGATTCTGTCAATAAAAATAGGTGAATGCCACTGCGTCTCAAGGCGACTACGCCCAAAGCCTAATCTTAGTAAATCATCATCACTATCCTTCTCTTTTTCGAAGGCGAATAAGCCTCTTGTAATTAATTTTATAACAATACAACAAGAATACGAAATACAAATACAAATACAAATGAATGGAAATTAAACAACTTTACACAAATCTCATTTTGAACGCTTTTTTTGTTTCTTGAAATTGCCTCTAGTTGGTTTGGAAATGAAGCAACATTTTGTGATTTTGAATAAAATAGTAATTATCCTGTGGACAGATGAAAAAGAGGGTTTGAGGAGAAGACAAGAAGAAATAATCATTGTCCTTTATATTTTCCCAAAAAGAAAATATTATTTTATAACCCGTAAATCAATCCTCAAACAACTAAATATATGTTTATATAGATGCAACTCTAAAACCCAAATAAAGGGAAAAAAATCCTAATATATGGAGTATGATTCCTAACTTGTAAAGAAATAAAAGAAATTTTAGAAGATAGGAAAAATTATTAACAGACTCACCATCTTAAAAATCCTAAACAGGTATTCCTCACCACGCTCTTTGGATCAGCGCAGAGGTGGTCCAAGAGTCTGTCGATCGGATCTATCAATAACTTCAAAGATTTTCGCTCGGCGTTCCTACAACAATTCACGAGCAATCATTGCCATTAGAAGACAAATATCAACCTGCTTGCGGTCAAGCGAGGGCCCAAGGAATCAATGTAGACCTATATTAAAAGGTTTAACCAAGTGAGAAGTTCCATCAGCCACACTAGAGATCTTGATAAGCTCTTTCTCTTAAGGACTTGTAGAGGGTGAGTTCTTTCGGTCACCCATCTAGAGGCCTCCAAGAGACTTCGATCACCTGCTCGGGCAGGCTATTGAGTGCATCAATGTCGAAAAAGTCCAGGTTGCTCAGAGGAAGGAAGTGATCTCCGAGCCAATTGCTATCCTGTAGCACCGAGCGGCCCATGCACATCAATCACCCAAAGGGCTCTAAGCGGGAACAACACAGCAATACCTAGAGCCCCGGACCTATGCAGTCCAACATGTGGAGGTTGAACGGGGGAGGCCCATCTAGCCTCGACTGCGAACCTCGCTTTTATGCTCTTATCACTGAAAAGCAACGCACAACATCAAAGATTGATACAGTCTCAAACTGAAGCCTCGCCGAGATTCGTCCGCGAATCCTGCTCTCTTGATGGACAATGTCACCCACGAGCGGAAGGGTGGTGTGAAGAGAGGAAGCCGGTGATTGAAGAGCACCGACAATAGCATCAACATAGAAATTATCAAATTAAAGGTCTGCTTGAGCATTTGCTGAATACCCCAAAGCTTGAACAACCCAAAGCTTGAACACCCCAAAGCTCAGCTCGGCTCGTTTGCATATATCCCTAGATTCTCGACCAGCTCGGGCGAGTTATAAGCGAGCCTGCTCTCGTACGCCAAGATTATAAGCCAGGGGGTTCAGATCGTGCGTGCCAAAGATTCATGACCCGCTTGACAGTATTATAAGCGAGTGAAGCCCTCACGCTTAAGTGTCAAAGACTCTCGACTCACTCTGGGGAGTTATAAGTGAGCATGCTCTCATGCCTCAAGATTCTAATTCCTAGAGTTCAGACTGGACGTGTCAAAGACTCACGAGCAGCTCGACCCTGTTATAAGCGAGCGAAGCCCTCGTGTCTAAGTGCCAAAGACTCTCAACTCACTCGGGCGAGTTATAAGCGAGCTTGCTCTCGCACCTTAAGATTATAAGTCACGGGGTTCAAACTGGGTGTGTCAAAAAACTCACAAGCCATTCGGTCATTTTATAAGTGAGTGAAACTCTCGCGCCTGAGTGTCAAAGACTCTCAACCCACTGAGGAAAGTTATAAGCGAGTATGCTCTCACGCCTCAAGATTCTAAGTCCTGGGATTCAGACTGGGCATGTCAAAGATTCATGAGCAGCTCAACCATGTTATAAGCGAAAGAAGCCCTCGCATATAAGTGTCAAAGACTCTTAACTCGTTTGGGCGAGTTATAAGCGAGCTTACTCTCGCACCTCAAGATTATAAGCCGCGGGGTTCAAACTGGGTGTGTCAAAAACTCACAAGCCATTCGGCCATGTTATAAGTGAGCGAAACTCTCACACCTAAGTGTAAAAGACTCTCGACCCGATCGGATGAGTTATAAGCGAGCCTGCTCTCGAGCCTAAGCGTCAAAGACTCACGAGCCACTCGGCAATATTTTCAGTGAACTTAATTCTCACATCTCGAGACTCTTGAGCCGTTCAGCCAGGTATACATGGTAGAAGAGAGAAAATTCTAAAGGTTTGAATGGGCATACATTGATTAACACTTAGAAATTTTTATAAGTTGCTTATGGAAAATACAAAAAGTTGATGAGAAGATTGAAAAGAAAACTAAGCAAGGTAATCGAGCATGTCATCCAAAAGTGACTCGGTGATCTGCTCCCTCTTTATAATGTGGCTCGAGAGATCGAGAGAAAGGTAGCCATCATCTTTCAGCTGGCGAAGGGTAACGTCGATGCCATAGTTGAAGAGGCGGAGAGTCCAGTCAGTAAACATCTCATTGAAAGCATCAGATTGAAGATAATTTACTTCTAACATACCGAGTTCCTCCTCTTTGAACTTTTCGAAAGCCGACTTGGACGCCTCCAACTCAGCCTTAAGGGCAGACAGTTCAGCATCTTTCTCACGAAGCTGGAGCTTGCTCGTTGCCTGCTTTGCCATTCGACTAACCTGCTTGGCCACCAAAGTAGCTTCCGCCTCTTTAAGATTGTGGGTCAAGACCCGAGCCTCTTTATTTTTGATTTCAAGGTCTTTGATTGCTCGAAGCTTCTTGACGTTGGCAGAATTTATCTTCAACTCAAAATTATGACCCTGCTTGGTTAGCCAATTGAGTTGGAGGGCGTGCTCATGATTCTTGTTCTTGTTCACGTTACTCCAAGTCTTTCTTTAGTTGGTAATCTCCGCAGTGAGCTACTCAACCCGAGCCCGCGAGCTTTATGCTTGGTCGGATGGGGCTCGCAGTTGTTGGTTTTCGTGTTTCAAAAACACTAGCCACAGGCAGATAGCTAAACTCTCTACCTAGAACTGCAAGATGGAAAAGCTAATTAGTTTCGATTGGGGAATGGAGAGAAAAGACTTAGTTAAAATTTACCCCAGTGGATTTCTAAGTAAAGTCGCCAGTGAGATCCCTCGACAGAATGGTATGCTCTGGCCCTAGCATCTACCTATGTTTGTGCAAGGGGACCTTGGGTGGTTATTTGGTGCCGCGGGGAGCATGACTTGGCACCGTCTGAGTGATGCCACTCGTCAGTAGGCAAGCGAAGGATGGCCTTGATGCTTCGTTGGCCGCTCGGGTCTGATGGCTCTGAAGTGGTCGGGCCCTTGGACTTGGATAGGGGAAGGAGTGAATTATGGATACCTGGCTAGCAGAGTTGGTGGGTGGAGGCGGCAAGAAGGCAACAGGCGATGTACATATCATCTCGGCCGATAACGCGGACAATGAAGGTGTCTGATCGAAGGATGGAGGGGTAGGTAAGGAAGCTTCCCTCTCAAGGATTGCTGAAGATGAAGTTTTGCCCCACTGGGATGGATGCTGGGATGTTGAAGGAATAGAGGGCTGTAGGGCTGAAGTTACCAAGCGGGAAGAAGTCTCCACCTGAAGCTTCTCGTGGCATTGGATAAGTAGCTCACCAGAAGTGGCCGACTTCGAAGGCAAAGAGATCAACACCATGGATTATTTTTGTTTGGGGAGGGGGGGGTGGGCTGCTGCGTCGCTAGACACCACCCTGCTTCCCCTAACTTTGCTGGTTGGCTCTTCCAAGTGCTCAACTAGCAACAGACCCCGACTCTCTAGCTCGGCGACGCCTTTGCCATTGATCTCCGCATCGACAAGCTTGCTCTTACTACTTAGCCATGCCCTTAGCATGATTTGAGCTGTAAAAAGGATGAGAAATCAATTAAATTCAAAGACGTCAGGAAGAAAAAGGGCAAACCTAGGGGGAGGGGCAGCTGTGTTTGGAGAGGGCTTAGCCTAAACACATATAGGACTCCCTCCAATAATAGCCAGTGCATGTGATATTTCTAACCAACCAAGCTTGCGGCTACTTGAAGGTAGTCCGATTGGCTTCAATATCAGCCAACTGGAGGAGACTTCGCCAACTCTATCTGCTAGTCGGTAAGGAAGTCGGGCCGGATGGGGAGACGGACGTAGAAGTAATGCTCCCTCCAATGCTTATTTGAGGAAGACATTTTATTGAAGTAAACGATGCCTATTCGGGCTTGAAACATAAAGGTACCCAACTCAGATAACTTAGGGTAGTAAAAGTAATAAAACACATGACGTACTAAGGGAATCCCATGTAGATGGAACAGTATGACTACCCACACAGTAATTTGAAAGAGTTTGCCATTAAATGATACAGAGAAATATGAAAATATCTAAAAACTTAGGAGAAAAAGGGGTGAATGGGAAAGCTCAGGTCAGCTAAAAATTGGTCTTTAAATAAGGGCAGAAAACCATTTGGAGACATATGAGGGCGATCGTAGGAAGATAGAATGACAATCTTATAACTCTTGGGGAAACATTAGGTCAGTTGTATCTGGTCAACCTCATCGCCATTAAACTTAGACTTGGTGGAGGTGTACAAGAGCCTAGGGATGACTAGGGGAGGATGAGGAAATTTAGCCATGAAGCAAAGAAAAGGAGGGAGAGCAAGGATTCAAAGAGAGAAAGAGCTTACTATAAAGAAAATCATTGGCAAAGGTTGTGAACGAAGAAGAGAAGATGACAGTGAATGTAAGGAAGACGATTGGGTAAAAGAAAAAGCTAGGGGCTTAAAAACATTGAGGATGGCTGCTTGGAGCCGTCCGATCGAGAGCTTTGGAAAGCGAGGATTCATCACGACCATTGAATTCGAAAAGGTTACTGTCACATCAAATCCAAACAATCATCTATCACATCACTCATGCAACGACATGCAAAGGTGACACATGGCATTCAGTTACAAGTGACATTAGTGATGAGAAAGGGAGCATGATTACAGGGCATGGCCAAGCGTGCTTTGCACTAATGGGTGAAGATCTGAATGATTTTGAGAAATTAGGGTGGCGTCAATGGCAATTAAAAGACATTACATTCAAAGCATAGATCAACAAGGAGCTAGAAAATTGGCTAAGGGTTGTGCACAATTAAGCCGAACGACAGCTATAAACTCTTGAGTAAGAAAACATCGAAATTCGAATGACAGCTATAAACCCTTGAGTTAGAGAATTTCGAAAGCCGAATGATGGCTATAAACTCTTGAGACAGAGAACATCGAAACTGAACGACGACTATAAATCCTTGAGTCGTCGAAAGCCAAATGACAGCTATAAACCCTTGAATTAGAGAATGTCGAAAGCCAAACGGCGACTATAAATCTCTGAGTCAGAGAACATCGAAGCCGAATAACGACTATAAACCCTTAAGCCAAAGAACGTCTAAAGCTAAACGACGACTATAAATCCTTAAGTCAGAGAACATAGAAGTTGAATGATGGCTATAAACCCTTGAGTCAAAGAATATCGAAGCCGAACAATGGCTATAAACATTGGAGCAGTAGGCATCATAGCCAAACGACAGCTCTGAGTCCAAGCACAGCCAGTTGGGAAGAAAGAATGATAGGCTACATTAAATGTCCAGTCAGTCAAACTTGCAGTCTCCTTCGACTAGACTTGAGGGAAAGGTTTGTGATGCAGTGATGAAGGGAGCTCCACCAGTGGGTTAAAGTAGAAGAAAAGTAGTAGACGTAGAGGTCAAAGTCAGAATAGTCAAAGGCCTAGATCCATGAAGCAAACCAATTAAGCCGAGCAGCGACATCATCTGTCCGGTCGAGCGTGACCACCTGGTCGGCCCAAATCGTGTCTGAACAGTCACTTTGGGAAAACCCGCGATTAAGGCTAATAGTCAAGCAACAACTCCTCCAAACCACTACTCCCGAGCAGGAGGCATGTCCGATCGGACAAAGGGCAACCCTTTGATAATAATACGACCAAACAGAAAGCAGGGCAATAGCTCTGTTCAGTACGTCCCGGATGGGACCACTTGGCCGAGCAACGGTTGGTCGGCCATGTGTGGGCCACTAGCTATCTTGTCATATCATTTTGGGAGTTTGTGTCGCTGATAGCAGAGCATATCCAACAAGGAAATTATACTTTAAGAGTTTCCAGGCTATCACATCAGAGAGTTGCATGTATGCTTAAGAAATGATGTTAGGGACATTTTTTACCTATCTTTTCCTAGGATGCATAGAAAAATATGTCTATGCTTTGAGATGCGTGCATGAACACTATAGTGACACTATAAAAGGAGGTTCCCATCTACAGACAAAGGTATACACAACTTCATTTTCTACACGCTTTAGTTACAATTCTCCACTTTTCTACATCATCGGAGACTAACTTGAGCGTTAGAGGGCTAACGCCAGTAACCTCTTCCCGGCTTAACACTGACGCTTTTGTTTTGTAGGACTGCAAGGAGTCTTCACTTTGTCAACCTTCAAGCCACATCCTCAGTTTACCATCATCTTCGTTTTCATACAGGATCACTCCTCTTTCACTGCAATCAAAATTGAATCCATGGTTAGAGATTGAAGTGCTTCAAGTACTCTATCTTTTGAAGATTTGAAATCAAGACGATAATGTGAAAGTAAGATGAAGCCGGTGAGGAAGCATTGATGATGCGAACAGCGTCGGAAGTGCGTGTCGAGCTTAATCAAGCTTAGTGGTGGCTTTAAGAGGAAGCAAGCAAGCATAAATCGAGAGCACGTCGGATCTTCTCCGTAAATCATGAATTCTTCACTGCTCCTCCGCCGATATGCACTTTTTGAGGTTCTATCTCCTTGAATTAGTTATCTATTGCATGCAGCTGCCATCTCTCTATGTCAACAAAATCCTTGACGCCTCAACTACTAGCCAATTCATCAATTTGTACAGTGTTCTTTGTAGGATCAAAAGCGCTGGGGGAGGGGGTGAATAGTGCTCGTGACTTTCACGTTCATTTTTCGCAAAATACAGAATTGGCAATAGAAAGTAAGAAACAAAGAACAAGGATACCAAGGATTTACTTGGTTCGGAGTCTGTGATGACTTCAACTCTAAGGCCCGTGATTGTTGATCGCTTTTGTTGGACAACCCTTATAGTATCAAAAAATATTTACAAGTTTAGATTATAAAATTGAAGCATACAAGTATTGCATAAAAAGAAACTTATTACTGACGACTTGGAGAATTTGATCTTTTGGCGTGATCATCGTCGAAACAATGTTTGGGCATTGTCGAATTGTTTTCGTAGTGCACACAAGAGCTGAAGTTATTCTGAATGAATTGTCTCAAAGCTGTTGGTCGAATCCCTTTTTATAGCCAAGTTGGACGTGATCCAGATCCACTGATCTCGGGATCAGTGTTTGACTTGACATTGATCGGTTGACTCCACCCGACTTTCTGTCTAGATACTTTGCTCCGGGTAAGATCTTCATTTGGTCGACTGATCCTACCGTTTGGCCGACTGAGCCCTTGACGCTCTTTTACTTATCTGGTCCGATCAACCCGGTCAAAAGTTTATCCATCATTTAGCCGACTGAACCCAAGGTTCAGTCAACCGATCCCTTGGGCAAAACTTTTACCATGAGCTAGAATCTGATCTGTTTGCTTGGGGTTCGATCAACCGATTCAGACACTCAGTCAACCAAATAAGCCTAAATTCTAATTACCTGCAAAGTGTTAGTATTCCTACAAAATAAAGTTAGAATAAAAGATAAATAACGTGTAAAGAATGATAAGATTTGACATCTTTCGGACTGTCCGATCCTGACTTTGAGTTTCACTGAAACTTTAGGTCGGACCGACGCCTACTATTCCCTCTTCCGGGAGCACGTCCTCACTTACTGCTCTCAGGAGAGTTTATCTTTTGCCAGACCGATCCTCCAGATCGACTGGACTTTTGCTTAGCGTCCGAGACTTCAGGAATTTATGCTAGATGTCCGCTCCACGCAGTCTTCCACCCGGTGTCCGCGACCCCTAGGACTTCCACCTAGAATCTGTGATCCTAGAATTTCACATGATGTTCTCAACCTGCCAAGACTTTACTCATTATATTCCTCTGAACCAGGATTTCGTTGCCTAACCACAACTAGGACTTTCCTACATACTTAGTTCAACTTGTTAGATCACAAGAAAGATTAACTTTGAACCCTTTGTCATAATCAAAACTTAGATTCGATTTGATGCTTTTCTACACCAGCATTCTCACCTTGCAAATATATGAAAAGATGGTATCTCATGCAGCTTGTGCAGATTCTACAGAAGCAAAAATTGTAATTTCTTCATAAATAACTAAACTATTCTTTGCGAGCAATATTTTAACTTCTTTTTTCCTAGTCTTGAACATAACCCAAGGATGAAGCTTCTTTAATTTCTCTTCTCTTCCACCAACGGTATTTCCATTGGGGGAATTCTCAGTGTCAGGTTTATCAACTTTTTCTAGGTCAAATTCTTAACGAACGATTAAAGTCTCAAGGTCTTCATTATAAAGTACCTTGTTAACTTCTTCCTCTAAATTATCTTTGAATCTGTTAATGTCATCTTGGGCGCTGAAGCTATCACCCTCCATAGCGAAACCTGATCGTCTTTTGAATGGAGTTTGAGTGTAACTAAAAGGAAGGAAGTGATCTTTCATTTTTTTTTCAACTTCTCCCAATTCTTGATCTTGGTTTTACTCTGTCGGTCTTGTGAGCACCGCAAGTGCTCCCACCATATCAATGCTAGACCCTTGAGTCTGATGGTAATCAACTTCACCTTCATCCAATCTGGAACTTCCTTATAGTCGAGCAATCACTTCACTTTATTGATCTAATCAATAAAATTCTCTGTCTAAAATGTACTAGAAAATTCGGATAGATCTACTCGAAACCCGAGGTTTACATGTCGATCCTCTCGACTATGTACCTCATGATTTTTAAGATTTTGTGTCGCTGCCACTATATATTGGGTTAAATTTGTGACTTGCTTCTATAAATCTTCAATCCTCAATACTTAACCATCTTTCACGGTGCTCAGCTTCCTCAATCGAAATATGCCTATTGTTGTGACTGCAACAACGACCACGATGATCTTTCGTTAGATTTGACATTCTACTTCCTCAATTGGACACTACTAGCTTTGATACCGATTGACGCTGAGTAAGATAACGATTATCCTGCGGGCTGACGAGAAGGGGAGGTTTGAGGGGAAGGTGTTGTCAATCCATAAGTACACGAAATATTGTCAAGTAATAAAAATATCGATCCACAAGACTGTTGATTAACTATTATAAATTTTACAAAGTAAGTAATCTAGACAATCGAAGGTTAAGTTGGTCACGAACAAGCTTAAGAGGATGAGAGAGAGGAAGTGAGAGGGAGTTGAGAGAGAGAGAGTGTAAGTGAATGAAGAGAGAAGTTGGCTTTTGGGGAAGAATCTATGTTTTAGTTTTTTTATAATGCATAGTTAATGTCCATATACATTGTTCATTTCTTTACTTTCATATCTTTTTTTATAGGAATTCTAATCAAACTACTAGTATGACCTCGTGAAGATTGCATAGGAGAATTTATACCAATTTCTAATATCATTAAATAAAGAAATAATTTTAAAAAATTATTGCACCGGAGAATTTTTTTAGTGGTTGATCCTGCAATAGATTCACACTTTAATTAAATAACCCTAATTTACTTTAATTGAATCATACTTCTCTTCCTCATCGGCTAAGACGGTCAAGGTCAATAAACCCTAAATAATTTAATTATACTTGTAATAGAGAAAAAAAAACTACTAGACGCCAGAAGTGTGGAATTTTGGCGATGATTGAAAACAAATAAAAATTGACTTTCCTATGCTAAAATCTCACAAAAATAATTCAAAAGCATTTTACTAATTAAATCATGTACGCATAACGCCATCCTTTTCCACCTCGAGATCCATACGTAACTTGTTTCTCTGAGTTCATTACTCGGTAACGGTCCCAAGATGGTGTGGCCCATGAACTGAGCATTGGTCCCTGCACGATCCCCACCTTTGGCTAGTAATGGTTGAACGACTAAAGCTGCTACAATTAAATCACATGGCAAAAAATGATTCACTTATCTAAATGTTTTCGCATCGTCAATCCTATATCAAAATGAAAATAGTAAATTCTGATGACTGAACCATCTCGTTAGGTGACTGAACCATCTCTCGTATGACAATCTATCGCACAAGTATCATCTTGGCTATATTCGGGGGCTGCTAAATCACGATTAGCCCAGAAATGGATAAACAATTAAAATGTCCATGCATACATATATTTTGATTGGTCAAATTCTAACCATTTAATATTGTCTTTAAAATAATACAAACACACAAATGGATATATTCATTTATTAACTATAGTTCTAGAGCATATTCTAGATGATGCCTCTTAGCGCTTGACTCAGCAATCCTTAGTTCTAGAGCATATTCTAGATGATGCCTCTACCTTAGCGCTCGACTCAGCAATCCACTTGGCCCCTCATCTCACCTTTCACATCAGCAACTAGCTCGACATCGGATTTCCGTAGCCGCATCACCTAATCAAATTAAACGGTCAAGGAAACTCCCGAAAAATTAATTACACTTGCAATAGAGGAAAAGTATCAGACGCATACTCGTGGAATTTTCATGACAAAAACTAAGAAAACCGACATATATCTTATTATTAAATCATGACTTCTTGATGCTCCTTTCACAATTAGACAAACAATAGAGGAAAAAGAGAGAAATATGTGGAAAGTCAAGAAGATCCGGCAAGACTTTGGAGATTTGTGTTGTGGAGTGGAACAAGACGAGAAGCAGAAGAAATTTCTTCCCCTTTTGGTTATATTTTTCCAACTCCTTTGCCTATAAATATGACTTCCATCATCTCCATCAAGAGCACAGGAGAAAATGGCTTCGGTGAAGAGCTCAGTGGCGGCGGCGGCCATGGTGATGGTTGTCCTAGTTTCATACGTTGCCGCGGTGCCTGGAATTGCAACCTTCTACACTCCTCCTTATATTCGTTGAGTACATTTAACCTAATTAATTAATTATTTTTCGAGAGACCATCACCCTAATTTTATTGAGCAGTTGCGACTAATACGATTAAGTCTTATTGGTTGTATAGCCTCGTCGTGCTTTGGAAACGAAGATAGAGGCGTGCTAATAGCTGCAGCAGGCGATTCTATATGGGATAACCGCGGGGCTTGCGGGAGGAGTTACACGGTGAGCTGCACCGGTGGGACCAATGATGTTCCAAACCCTTGCAGGGGTGGCAGCGTCACTGTCACTATCGTTGACTATTGCCCAGGATGCGCAAGTAGAGGTGTCACCATGGACCTCTCTCAGGAAGCTTTTGCGATGATTGCTAATCCTGATGCCGGAAGGATCCAAATTGATTATAACTAGTAATATAATATATATATTTTTAAATTTCTACATATGAATTCTATTTGTATTTTATTTTACTTATTTAGTTTGTGATCTTATTTCTTGCAGGGCTTAAAAACATCTGAAAAGATTAAAGCTAATAAATAAGGAAGCATGAAGACTTCAAACTCTAACAAATATCTGTAATATTTATATCAAGAATGCATGACATTTGTGCTTGAAGGTTCATCAGTAAAATATTATGTTGGTCCATTAGGAATAAATAAAGTGTAACTATAAAATAATAAATTAAATCCTAATTTCGAAGGAGTCAATATTAATTACGTGGAGTACTAAACCTTGTTGATTTAGAATTTTTCATAATTTCTTGTCAAGAAATTCAAAATACTAAAGTTAATTTATATGTACATAGTTTTTCCTTCACTTCCCTTTTCCGAACCAAAACTATGTTAGGACCGATAGAGCTAAAGGTTACTTGATCTCTACTTTCTTAAGATGATTAATCTAAAGATTCACACCAATCATCATAGATTCCACTATGAATTCTCTTTCTCGGAACAAACCGAAGGTGAAAAAATCTTTTACAACCAGCTTTCAAAGCTCCCCCAAAGAATATATATAACAACAAAGGAAAAGAAGAAAGAAAAGGTTATAAATTTTTGACTTGGTTCTTCTTCTCTTGATTACTTGAAGATTGAAGATGAGAGCTTGGTCGAGAGAATAGTTATAGAATCGCAATGGAACAGTGTTGTCGCTTCGTGTCCAAAATCTCCCTTTTGAATGTTTCGAAATCTAGCTGTTTCTTAGCTTTTTATTGCCGCTAATCGATTAGGAAAAATCCCAAACAATTACAAATTTTCTGACAAATTTGTTGAATGCCACCAACTCCAGAATGACGGATGAGATTATTCCATTTTGAATCTCAATCAATTAGTATCAAGCATTGATCGATTAGCCACCTTGATTGATCAGCTAATTGATTAGAAAACTTTCTGTTTTCACGATGAAACCAATCGATTGGTAATCTCTACTACAAAAAAATCCTCATTCAACAACACTCAAAGGTAGATCCGCTACCTTAGCGGCCCCCCTAGTGTCGGCTCCACGAATATGACTTATTCAACAACACTCAAACGACAACGGTTTTATGCCAAATTATTACTTTTTTACCTTTTAACAATGGTTTTAATAAAAATCGTTGTCTTCTAACATTTTTTTTGGCCTACGACAACAGTTTTTAAAAATTGTTGTCTATTTTTACTTTTTGGGGGCTACGACAACGATTTTTAAAAGCTACGACAACAATGTTTGAAAAATGTTGTCTATGTGCGTTTTTTTGAGATTACGACAAAAGTTTTTAAAAACCGTTATCTATTAAGTGTTGTTGAATATCGTTATTTTTTTTTTCCTTCATCGTTTTTCCCCTTCACTATTTTTTGTCGTTGCGTTTTTTCTTTCTCTCTCCCCAAAATTTTTTACTGCCGCATTCCCCACTTCCCTTTTACCTTCTCAATCCCTAAGCATTCTTGTCCAACCTACGATCTTTTCTCCTACTTCACGTTTTTTTTCTTGATCTCTTCACACTGGCGAACCCCATCTATGCCGACGAACCCCTCAAACGCCTTTGTGTTTTCCCCCCTTCATGTTTTCCTTCTTGAACCTAAACGCCTAAACCTCTTCCTGAACCCTAAGCGGCAAAACACATCTCCGTCTAACCTACGATCTCTTCACCTAGCTCTTTGCATTTTGATGAACTGGGAGGGGGCGAGCTTCCCCTTTGCATTCTTTTCCTCGCCCCGCATGTTGCCACCGAAGCCCTCTTCCATAGCCTCGCCATTGCCAGTAGCCTCCCGACCCTCCTCCAGCTCAGCTTTCGCCAACGAGCTCTTCTTCATCCTATAAGAGGAAGGCGGAACGAATTTGTGCTTCTTTTGTTGTTGTAATTTTTTTTCCTTCTTTCAATGTTTTCTGGGATTTTCGGCGCTGCGAGAGCTTGCTTGAATGACGCTGATTTGCATCCCGGAGGTGGATGAAATTGTCTGTCCTCATCCTCATTGGATGGTGGTTTTGGTGTTGGCAGCTGATTTGATGCGGAGGTTGAGTTGCAGATGCCATAAAATCAGAGGACTGTGGGTGGCACAAGATTGATTGCGGGACGATGGATGTGAAGAACTTTGTGAATTTTATTGTTTGTCTGAGTTTGGTCCTTACTTTGCCGATGTACGGATCTGGTGGGAGGATAAGAGCGGGGAACTTGTCATTCGAATTGGGAAATTCTGAGCTGATAGATTCTTCTCAGATGATGAGTGCACGGTATGGGATTCTTTACATTCTTCCATTGCGTTTTCTTTTCAAATTTGTCCTACAACCGCAAGCATATGTGAGTAGATTCGTTTAATTTCTTTGCTCCAGTTTCAGGATAAATGAACTATTTGATCAGGCTTCATAGAAAGTATTTGTTCTGCAACTTTTTGTCAATTTTAAAAATGTGGATTCTTTCTAAAAGGGTGCTCATTTGAAGATATAAAAATAATCATTATTCGTATATGAATTCGATATGATGTTTGGTTTAATGTCTGCCAAGTAAATTCATTCGTGAAGAATTTAAGCTTCTAATGTATGAATGATATTTGGTAGGAGAGGAAAATGATGCATTTGACATTTACATAGCATTCTATTGATAATAAATGGGGGAAAAAAATCAACATGATTTTCTTTTCATTTTGTGGTAATCAAACATTATTATTTCTAATTGAGACTATTAAAATATATATGGATACTTCATACTGTTTATGAGGTCAAGCCCTTCTTGATTGACAAGGAGAAGGATGACAAGTAGGATGATTAGCTCGAATGACACATGGTCATAATAAATCCAGAGATGCTTTGAGAACATAGGACTCAATACATGTAGACCATTTGATTAGAGATGATCCTTCAAATGTGAAAGCTTATGATTTTGAGTCCCATCTTCCTATTGAAGAACTTTTCAAGAGGGTTTCTTTTCGTCGGAAAAATTTTGTTGAGAGTTTGCAAGGATGCATAGAGAAGTATGATACAATTCTTTGGTATGTCTCTTTAACAAACTAAGCCTAGTGTGATACATCTTTATCTTTCAGGTTTGACTTATGGTTTGTCTTTCTTCTATTTGATGATATTAGCTTGCTGAATAAGGATATCACTCTACAATGCATCTTTATACCAATGTCATGCACATAATACTATTTAGATTTGTTATTTGCTTGCTAACGTGGAGTATGTTATGATAAGAACATAAAGGTAAAACCTAATTTATCAACTAGCTAGTTTAAATAGTCTACAATAATGGTTAACCATCTACCATATGTTTCTATAATTATCAAGATTTATTTCTGAATCATGAATATGTTCTTTGATCATTTCATGATCATTGTTATTATCTTAGGCTTCCTTCCCACATGATGTCACACTACCCCTGATATAATTTAAAGATAGCTCTCAATTTTGAAAATCATGTTGTGTTCATATAATCCCTTCTATAGCTAGTGTTATGGTGGTTATATATCACATATAGTAGGAGTCTTATTTGTGAAAAAAGAAGTGGCTAGTCAAACTGAAATTTATATATGTTTTACTTGATGACAGTCTTTTCTGAAACATAATTAGAAGTAATTTAGGAGATTTGAGTGGTCCTATTGATATAATTATGTATAAAGTTTAACAAAGGTACAAGTTTCATACAACCAACCTTAAACTATTGAGATTGACATTACTTGTCGATGCCATGATGTTTGTTTAAAACCTTTATTTTCTAAAATTTTCTCCAAGTTCAAGCTTCATGTTTATTCTATTAAAACTCTCATCAGCTAGCATAATATCAAACAACATTCACCATTTTATTCTATCTAAATCTTTATCAACTAACATAATATCAAATCATACACAAAGGAGACCTATTTTGAATATGTTGACAAGTTCACATTGTCCTAATGGTGAAAATCAGTACCTTTAGATAACTGTATTATTTTAACTAAAGGTATTACCTCAACAAGGTTCAAATGCCATAAAATGTTATATGCTATTATGAAATATTTGCTTTTTTTATTATGATTTCCTAAAGCATAGTTTCATGGCCTAAATGCTTGTTTATTCTCTTAAATATTACTACTCTGACTTCTTTTCCATGTGAAGATTGCAACTATGCTCATTATGCAAATATGTTCATATTTATTTGATTACTCATGCAGATTCTCAAGTATGTTTATTATACAAGAATCCAATGTTTTTTACACAGGCGAAAAAAGAGTACATTGCCTGTCTCAAATCTTTTGGTTACCAATTAGAAAAATGCAGGCACCTATCGAAGAAATACTTGCAATGCCGAATGGAAAGGTTAGTTTGCATCTAGTTTAGCTTTTTTCCCTCTTAATGGAACATTCTCGAGATAGAAATGAGTGCAAAATAAGTCTGTTAATATCTTAGTTGTCTTGGAAGAAGTCTATTGTGTCACTTGTGCTGGGCTACTATATAATTTGAATACTTAATTCTATATTTTTCCCTTTGCTTGACGTTATAATTGGTCCTCTTTGAAAGTGCCATTAATCTTAGTCCTTCATCTCCTATTGACTTTATTCACAGATTATTAGTCTTGATGAAGCTCATACCTCTTGGGTGCTTGACAAATGAGTAGATTAGAAATCTTTATTTTCTTAAACACACTAATGACTTTATTTTGTTTTCAGAAACTTGATGGAGAAACAATACCTATCATAGCTTAGTTTCCGTAATGCTACAACAGATTTATCCGAGAAGCCCTTGATCCCTCCTTTGAGATAATAATTGTTGATTAAGAATCACCCACTAGTGGGAATTACATGAAGCCCTTGATCAAGTTGTATATGCTATTGCTTGAATCAGTTGATTAAGGTTGCAAGTTGAGCCTGCACTTTCAATAAGACTAGAAATTTTATCCTTTAATCAAGTAAAAATTGAAAATAAACCCTTCTTGGACTTAAAGGAACACTTGCATTAAATAAATAAAGAATAAACTGAAAAACCGAGGCTCGGAGGATTTACTTGGTTACAACCGGAGAGGTTGTTAATCCAAGAAAGTGAACGCACACTAAAGATCTCCTTCAGGCAGAGAAGCCTCGTTACAGCAATGAAGTACAAAAAATGAGAAGCTAAATGAAAACTAAAGTGTGTACAAGTGTTGATTCAAGAATACTTGTTCTTCTTGAAGCTTCTGGACCAAGACTGTACTTATAGCTTTGGTCGGGGCGCCTGGAAGCGTTCTAGGTGCCTGGAGTGGGATAGAAATCTATTCCCGACGCAACGGTCAACGTCCATGTCGATGGTGATAATGTTTGGGGTCCGGGCGCCCGAACTCTGGGCTTCCGGGATGGGTCCGGGCGTCCAGACCCTCAAAGTCAGCCTTGTTGACTTTTTCGGTCCGGACCCTCTGCTCCAGTGTTGTTCGCCTCGGTCCGGGTCTTCCTCTTCGGCTCCGCTCGCTTGGGTGATTTCAGCCAATCGAAATAAGGCTCACCCGTATCCAATTTCGGCCTTCTCCTCGAGTAGACTTCCGCTCCGGCTTCTCGTCCCTCGAACATCGCATACGTTCTTCTTGTCCACCGGTGTACTCTTCCGCGACACCTCGTCCCTCAGACGCACCGAGCCCGTCGGCTCTCTCCCATGTCACCCTTTTCCCTAGCCCTGTCTTTCGCTCGACTTCCTGTGCTCCTAAGCTCTTGCACACTTAGACACATGGATCAAAAACCAATAAGACCTAATTTAACTTGTTTGATCATATCAAAACAACCTTAGGGTTCCAATAATCTCTCACTTTTTGATGTGAGCAACTCAAGTTAAGTTAGGGTAAACAAATAAAGTTAAAAAAAAATAAATTTTGCAATAAAGTACAAAAAGTAGGAAATTTAATTTTAAGCTACTTCCCCCTAGACTTAATCTTTTCCTTCTCCCCCTTGATCACATAAAAAATGAGGTATAAAGAAAAAATCTAAGGGTAATTTTGATAAATAATTTTGAAAAAACTTATCAATTTTTGAAAATTTTGAAAACAATTTTAAAAAATTATTTTGATTAAAAAACTTTCAAGTAAAAAATGTCTAAGTAAACGCTGATTTTAGAAATATTAATAATAATTTTGATAGCGCTAACAATGCAATAATTTTAGAAATATTTTCTAAGTAAAATAAATGAAAATTTTCCCCAGTTTAAAAACAAAATTTCAAGAATTAATTTTTGTAGAAATTTAAGTAAAGTAAAAAAAATTCTAAATAAAAAAAAATTCTAAGTTAAAAAAAAAATTCTAAAGAAAGATTTTCTAAGAAGTTAAATAGATTTGCAAAAAAAAATTTAGAATTTTCCAAGAAAAATTGAATAACTATTCAATGCATTATTTAATTTTAATTTTAATGCTTTATCAGTTAGTCAATTAAATATTTTATTTCAATATTTGACTTCCAGGCTGTGGCGAGATATTAGGCCTTCTTGGTTATTAAATCATCAACCACTTCTAGACAGAGCCGCATAAGAAAATTAAACATTTAATTTTCTCGCTGAAAGCTCTAAGTCTAAACAAAGTTTAAGTTAGACAAGACTTGAGAACCCAATATAGGTTCCAACCAACTGGATTGATTAGGTATTTCTTAGGAATATATTTCTTTGAAATATTTTTAATTTCTCCTTTATGTTTCTAAAATACCAATTTAGGTTTTTGAACTTCCTAAATCTTGTATTATATAAGCATGCATGATTTTTCAAGTTACTTATTTCTTTTTACAAAATATCATTTTCTAATTTTATTTTATCAAACTCTTCTAATGGGCAAGATTTTGCTAAAATTAATTTTAAAATTTTAATTTTTTTTTCAAGTTTGCAACAATCTTTTGTTAATAATTTTACAAACTTAAACAACTTGTCAGGTGGGAGAGATCGTACTTGACTTACCTTGTCGATCTCGTTATCTATGGCTCCCCCTGAACTGCTGCTTTTTTCCGATGTTGCTCCCCTTTCATCGATACTCTCGATGCTTATTTTGGAAGAGCTTTCTTTGTATTCGTCTTGATGACTTGCCATCAACGCAAGCCCAGAGAATGCCTCAATTTCCGATTCGAACGACGTTTCATCCCACGTCGCCTTTAAAGTCTTGTACTTGTTCGTTTGGACATGCTTCTTTCCTTTGCCTTTATACTTGTTCCTTAGCTTAGGGCAGTTGTCCTTAATATGCTCTTCTTCGTTGCAGTCGTAGCATCTGATTATCCTTTTCTTTCTACCTTGTGGATGGTTAGCTTTTCTTGATTTAAACAATTTCTTAAATCGCCTTACCATCATTGTCGTTTCTTCATCCTCAAGGGAGGATTCCGAGTCTTGTTCGTTCCTCCTTGCCTTAAAGGCAACGTTGTGTGTTGGCTCCTTCTTCGTATCTGTACATCTCGACTCATGGACTTCAAAAGTCAAAAATAATTTTTCTAAGGTAACAATTTCTAAATCCTTAGAGATATAGAAGACATCTACTAGTGATGCCCATTTTGTATTCCTAAGGAATGCATTAAGAGCGTACCTTAACAAATCTTTGTTACTTATCGTTTCTCCGAGATTCGAAAGTTCGATGATGAGCTCCTTAATCCTCGAGTGAAGGCGTGCAATCGTTTCGCCTTCTTCAAATCAGAGGTTGTTGATCTGGTTACGAAGTAAGTCCCGTCTCGCAAGTTTTGCCTCTGAGGTTCCTTCGTGAAGTTCCAGAAATTTTTCCCAGAGCTCCTTGGCGGACCCGTAAGCTCTGATCCGATTGACTTCTTGTGGCGGGAGGACGCTTAGCAGATGAAATTCTGCTTTGCCTTTTGCCACGAAGTCAGCCTTTTCCTTCTTCGCCCATTGATATTTTTGTTTGCCTTCAGGTGCTTCAAAACCGAATTCCATTATTAATAATAAATCGAAGTCTATTTTAAAAAATATCTCCATTCTCTTCTTCCAGCTGGCGAATTCCCCCTCAAACTTTGGTGGGAAGATGCTTGGTCCAACCGTTTCATGTGCTTCATTCAACGGTTTGTCCTCTTGAAGCGTCCTTGCTTTGATACCAGTTGTTGGTCTCCGGTGAGCCGGCTAGAAGGGGGATTGAATAGCACTACATAAAAATTGAAAACAAACCCTTCTCGTACTTAAAGGAACACTTGCATTAAATAAATAAAGAGTAAACTGAAAAACTGAGGCTCGGAGGATTTACTTGGTTACAACCGGGGAGGTTGTTAATCCAAGGAAGTGAATGCACACTAAAGATCTCCTTCAGGCGGAGAAGTCTCGTTACAACAATGAAGTATAGAAAATGAAAAGATAAATGAAAATTAAAGCGTGTACAAGTGTTGATTCAAGAATGCTTGTTCTTTTTGAAGCTTCTGGACCAAAGCTGTATTTATAGCCTTGGTCGGGGCGCCTGGAAGTGTTCCAGATGCCTGGTGTGGGATAGAAATCTATCCCCAACGCAATGGTCAACACTCATGTCGATGGTGATAATGTTTGGGTTCCGGGCGCCTGGACTTTGGGAGTCCGGAATGGGTCTGGGCGTCCAGACCCTCAAAGTCAACCTCGTTGACTTTTTCGGTCCGGGCCCTTTGCTCTGATGCTGCTCGCCTCGGTCCGGGTCTTCCGCTCCAGCTCTGTTCGTTTGGGTGATTTTAGTCAACCGAAATAAGGCTCACCCGAACCCAATTTTGAACTTCTCCTCGAGCAGACTTCCGCTCTGGCTTCTCGTCCCTTGAACGTTGCGTACGCTCTTCTCGTCCGCCGGTGTACTCTTCCGTGGCATCTCGTCCCTCAGACGCACCGAACCCATCAACTCTCTCTCGTGCCGTCCTTCTCGCTAGCCGCATCTTCTGTTCGACTTCCTGTGCTCCTAAGCTCCTCCACACTTAGACACATGGATCAAAAACCAACAGGACCTAACTTAACTTGTTTGATCACATCAAAACAATCTTGGAGTTCCAACAGTTTGTTGTTCAATTTTTCTTGACCTCATACTTGTTATAATTTTTGGTTTATAATGCGTTGGACCTTATTTAACATTGTTTAAATTTTAAAGTGTGTATTTAAATACATATATAACAAGTAGCCTTATTGAAGAAACTATAGTGCCAAAGAGGGACATTATTAGAGTCATTTAAAGGTTCAATATCCAAGTTAACAATTTGACTCAAGTAAGTTTTACAATAGCTTCTTTATATAACTATACTTACATGTTAGATTTCCCCTTGAATTGTTGCCAATCAATAGAATAATGATGCAATATTTTTGTCAATATAAACATTTGTTTTATTTATATGATTGTTTTTACAAGATCTGACAACTTTTTTTTTATTTCTATAATTGTAGATTGTGCCTTGTGCATTGTTAGCACTCCACTATGAAGAACACTCCTTCTCAGAAATAATCTAGAGGTGAAAAAACCTCGTACAAGTTCACATACAAAAATACAATGAAAATAAGATGTAAATACATAATACAAATTAAAATCTTTCTTTCTTGATCTCTTGTTGCTTGAAATACCTCTTATAGACTAAAAAATGTAGCCACATTTCTCTCAAAAACTTTCAAGAACTGGTGATGAAGAGTGGAGAAGAAGAGATGTTGAATCCCCTGTGAAAACACCTTTTATCCCAAGATCTAGGGTTCCCAATCGAATGATCTTACTCCAAATTGATTGCCACATCAGATTCATCCATTTAAACCTCCCAATAACTCTTTCTTGCTTCTCCCAATCGATTACCTAATCGATTATGCAGCTTTAATTGACCACTTGATCGATTCAAAAGCTCACTGTTCGCTCGTCATTTTCTCCCAATTGATTAGGCACATTCCCAATCGATTTAGTACAACACTGTGCTTCACGAAACTTTATTCCAATCGATTAACCAATCGATTGGAAAGGATTGAATCAATTGGTGAATCGAGTCAGCACCTCTCTATGCTCCTGCGACGATTGCCCCATCAATTGCCTAATCGATTGGGGAAGACTTAATTAATTGGTCAATTAATTCAAGTCTTCTTCTTTTTTCACAACAAACAGCTCCTAATCTATCATCTGATCGATTGGGTTTTGTCAAATTGATTGGGTAATCTATTACCCATTTATAACTCATTTAATCTTAGTTTAGAGTTTCCTTGCCTAACATTCGGTCAACTATGACCTATTAGGACTTCTCCACTAAGTGTTTGGTTGACCTTTGACCAACTTGGACTTTGTCAACTTTCTGTTGGACTTCTGATCACCAAGTGTGGTCCTCCTTGCCCACTTGAACTTTTCTCTTGTCTATCTGTAGTTAGAACTTTCCTCTTGTCAACATGTAGTCATCCTTGACCTACTTGAACTTTTCTTTATCTAACCACAGTTAGGACTTTTCTTTACCAACATGCGGTTCTCCTTGACTGGTCACTTGGACTTTTCTTTGCCTAACCGCAGTTAGGACTTTTTTTTAACAATGTGCTATCCTCCTTGACCCGCTTGACTTCTCTCTCACACATTGTCAAGTATTTGATCAACCTTGCCCTACTTAACCTCTTCTTACATATTGTCCAAATATCAAAATTCAAGCTCGAATCCACTAGAGCTTAGTCAAACTGTTCAATCTTGATCCAAGGAAGATTGCATTAAATAATCTCCCCCTTTTTGATATTTGATAATATATTTAAGTTAGGATAACCCATATTAGCCCAACTTCATTCTTCATCTCATGCCAAAGCATGAATGTGAGTTTCCAACTTAAACCCTATATTTTCTCCACATATAAAAAATTCTTCACCTTAAGAGTCAATTTTATCAAAGGAACTCAATGAAAGTCTTATACCTTTCATTGTTTCTTATGCTCACCCTTAAGCATATATCATATGCTCACCCTAGAGCATTCATTCATTACAATAAGGGTGCGTTTGGTTGGGGGTTGTTCTGAATAACCTTGGTTATCCATCCAATGTTATCAACAAAAATCCTGTTTGGTTTAGGTAATTGATGATTTTCGAGTAATGTTCCATGCCCGACATGTCAGCAAAAGAGGCATGCAACCAGGAATCGGAAAACCTCGGAAAACTGAGGTTTTTCTTGATTCCAGGGTTAACGAATTTCTTTTTTACTCAAAATACCCTTGGATAAGAGAAAAATGTGACAAAAAAGAAAAGCATAAAGAAAAAACAGAAAAAAAATAAAAAAAAATAAAATTTTAAATTAAAAAAAAACATAAAAAAACATTAAAAAAATATAAAAAATAAAAATTGTAAAAAACCTTAAAAAATAGAAAAACATTAAAAAAATAGAAAAACATAAAAAATGAGAAAAAAATAAAAAACATAAAAAAAATAAAAAACGTAAAAAATTTTAAAAAATAATTTAAAAGTAAAAAATAATTAAAAAACATTAAAAACAAAAAAAATAAAAAAATAGAAAAAATGTAAAAAAACATAAAAATAAAAAAAAACAAAAAACGTAAAAAAATAAAAAATAAAAAAATTTAAAAAATAAAAAAAAATAAAAAAAACGTTAAAAAAACTTATTTTAAAAAAAAAAAAGTAAAAAAAACTTAAAAAAATAAAAAAATAAAAAAATATATATAAATAAAGAAAAATGTGAAAAAGTAAAGTAAAAAAAACGTAGAGTTAAGTATAGTTGGTTTTATAACTGAGGGTAATATAGTAAAATATTAAATTAGGTTATTCATTAAAACCTTCAAACAAATAAGTTTTTGTTGCATTACCTAGATTGAACGAAACAACATTTGGTTATGTTTTATTCCCCATAACCTTGGTTTTGTGATTACCTGATAATCACATAACCAAGGTTATACATGATAACTTGAACCAAACGCACCCTAAAGATTTTCAATCTTGTATTGTCTCCAATGTTTAACCTTGAGCATTCATCGCAATGAAGGTTCTCAACCTTCCATTGAAAAAAATCTAAACCATGCTTTTAAGGAGAAACTCTCCATCAAAATATGCTCCAAACTTCTATCATTGTACAAACAATGATTTAGAGTTCCTAAACCTTTAGGAAATCTAAAATTAAAGTTTTGAGGTTAAAAAAAAAATCAATATTGAATACAAATCTTCTCCTAAACTTTAAAATAGTCCCCTTTAACCACTCCTTTCTTGTTTTCATCAAGAAAATTATCCTTGAATACTTATCAATGCATTTCTTAGGGTTAGAGATGGTTAACTCGACTAAACGTGGATTAATGGACTAAAATCAGACCATTTCAGCTGAAATCAACCTTCTTAATCGATTAAAGATGAGATTCAATCGATTACAACATATTAATCGATTGGATCAATCGATTAAGGAGTGCTAATCGATCACTTGATCGATTCTGTAAGCCTCTGTGTTGGCGAAAACCCTTCACCAATCAATTGCCTAATTGATTGGTGTACAACAATTATTTGATCAATCGACTGTTGTATATGATTTCTTGATATCTAATTTCAACCCAAAATTCAGAAATTCCTAAATAATTCTATGATTTTTAAAAATCATAAAAATTTACATAGATATTATTTGTGTCATGTAATATCAGAGGAAAATAATTTTCTATGAAAATACTATCCATTTTAAAAGATTGATACAAAATTGAAAATATTGAAAATTTTCAACGTTTCACTCTACTTTATATCCACTTAATCAATGGTTACTCCTATCAAATAATAGACTTTATCAAAGTTTTTCAAAATGATTTTGAAATATTTTTCAAAGTAAATTTCCAACCATATTCTTTGGGCTAAATATACATGGTTTGTATACTAGCTTTTCCAATGATTAAACTTCACATAATCCATGTATTTTGATAAAATTAAAAACTCAAATGGATGAACTAAATCAACATATTAAGTTTTGTTCAGCTTTCTAACATCTCACTTTTATCTAATATGTCTCAAAAATACATACAAGTCAAACTTATGGTCTTGTGAGATGTAAAATGGGGGTTTTCTAAAATTAAGGAATCATGCATATCTAACTAGATATTTAAACTTTGATCACCCAACCTAGGATGTCAATTGATGCCATTGCCCTTAATTTCAAGAAATTAAAATAACACATGAAAATAATTATGACGTACATTAAATGCATATTTTCAAAAAAAAATCTATCATATCTAAATGATGTATGTATGACATGACATATGATATTTTTACATGGATATGAATGCCAAATATGATATTATGACATGTGATATGGCATACACTCATGACAATTTTAGCATAAAGAAAATATCTAAATTTTCTATCTAAGTATTACTAACTAATCGCTAAATTAAAAAATAAGATTAAGTTTGCCCTTATTTTCCTAGAAAATGCTAAAATCCCAACTTGTCATTTTTTTAGGTTCTAACATATTTGTGCCAATTAAATCAAGATCAATTCTTCAACTTTTATTGGCACATTCTTATTCTTTCGAAAGTGAAAATTAACTTTTCATTTTTAAGGTGTAACAATACCTTGAAAATGCTCTAAAGTGTCAACTTCACCATGGTTGGATTAACTACCATTCCAATTAAAATTGGTACACTCTAAACCCATCTAGAACGTAGAAAACACACTCTTAGGAACTCAAAATCTATTGATACTTCTTGGGTATTCTAGATATTCATTAGAGATAATTTTTCTTGATTTCTTTCTAATGACCTTCCTAGGCTTCTTAGAAGCCTTAGTCACACTAGTCTTCTCAAGGTCAACTCTAGGGATAACTTTCCTTGTAACCTTAGCTTGACTCTTAGACCTAGGGTTAGTTCCATAATTATATGGAACTCTATGGTACAAAGACATATTTTCTTTGATTTTTGGTTTGTATTTCAAACTTCTAATGCCTCTTGTCTCCCTAAACATAGATTTCGTTCTTTTGACATTATTATTTGGACTTACTCCCTAAACCTAATCGATTGGATGTAGATTGCATGATAGGACTTTTTGTTCATATTATTTGGACATGATTGAAATTATTGCACATTATCGGCTAGATAGGTTAGTGTATTGTGATCACTTCATTAACACTAGCCTACTATCTGAATTTTATGTCAATCTACGTTCAATCGGGAATAGACTCATTTGCAGGACTCGCATGGCTAAACATAATCTTGACTTTACCCCTAACATGAGACATTCCTAGATTGTCGACATTCTAAGAACTCTTTTATTTGCTATCCTTCCTATCCCGAGCCTCTTCTTGAACCTTTGACTAGCTCTCTATTAACTCTATGTATGATGCATTTCATCATCATCTTAGACCTCTTGGGCAGTGACTTTTCTTTGTCAATGATCTATTTGCTCCTAACAATGTCCTTTATAAAGTAATTGGTGGATGCATACTTCCCATTGTTACTCGTAGGTAAGGCTCATTCATCTCTTCATATTTTATGCATTTAGGCATAGGTTAGATGTCAACATTGCACTCAATGTGTTTCGTTGCATTGTGTATTTTACCACTCCTATTCAGAAGAAGATTCATATGTCATTCGATCACATCATTACATCTTGGATAGCACTTTAGGCATCAATGTCACCAAGAGTGACGTCTACCCATTGCCCGGGTCCTATTCTCAGATTGATCTCCAAACCTTCGCCCTTGCTCATATGCGGCTGAGGGATGACATCATAGTTTGGATGCGCGACCATGGTGATGTTGATGCTGTGGATCCGATTGAGGGTGAGAAGGAGGCACCTTAGCTTCCGGCACTTGGGCTGATGGACCACGACGATCGTAATATTATCCCAAGGAGGAGCTTGAAGCTTTAGATACGTGTGTATAGTGGCTCTGACCGTCGAGATGTGTCGAATGGTGCATGAGCAACATAATACTGTTATTGACCATCAGCTTGCAACTCGATCTGCTGTTGCCAAGCTTCAGTCTTCAATCACCTCTCTAACGCAGATGCTTCAAACATGGATGTTGGGACATCCACCTAAGCCACCGCCTCCAGCTAGCGATGCGCCTACACCTATGTTAGACCCTGAGTAGGAGTTGGGTGTTTGGTTGAGATGTACAATCAACTGATGTTTAAAATAAAGGCTTGATTCAAGCATTTATATAAAAGCAAAAAGGGGGAATGTTTGGAAGTAAAGCTCTCATTCTAAGCCAAAGTTTCGTGTGCTATCTGATTTGCTGAGAAGTGCTTGAACTCAAGTTTCATATTTGGTATAAGATTTGAAAAAGAAGAAGTCAACATCTACTGAAGAAATCATTGTAATGTCTTTGTATTTCATCTCATTCGTGTATTGTATTGTAAGACTAATGTAGAAAGTTTCTCCACTCTCGGTTTTTGTTCGAGAATACGTTCAAAATGGAAAAAAGTGTGTAGAGTGGATTCTTAGATTAGTCATCTTAAAGAGATAGATATCAAATAAAATCTAAGAATTAGTGCCATGCTTGTTTTCGCAAGAGAGTTTCCACTGTCAATCAATTAAAATAAGAGAAGTGAGTTATTCAATCCCTTCTAACTCTCAAGTAGTCTAACACATATAACTTGAGAATGAACCATGAAAGATATTTAGGATGAGTATAATCATATAATTAAAAGATCACGGAACCTAAATAATTGAATTAAACTTGCAATAGAGGAAAAGTATCAGACGCATATTCGTGGAATTTTCATGACCAAAACTAAGAAAACTAAAAAAGAATAAGCACCAGGACTTCAAACTTGTGGATTGCAGTCGATTCTAGAAGCCTAATAACAACAACACGAAGGAGGATGCTCAATTCTGACCTTACATTCTTCAATTTATTAATTTATTTATTTTTGCATAGCTGAAAAAGAATGTTAGACATATAATTTGATTAGAAGAGAAACTTGACTAGGCAAACAAAAAGTGAATGGATTTCTTCTTACATTTTTTTTAATTATTTATTGATTTATTTTTTTAAAAAAATCTTCTTACATTCAATTCTACCTTAATTGGTAGCTAATTAAATTAATCCATTCGTCGTAAAAATGGGAAATAATAAAAAAACATTTTTTAAAAAATTTAAATTGAATAAAATTTATTATAAATGATCAAAGATGGACAATAAAACTCTGCAAAATTTTCTACGGAGGCATTTGGAATCATTAGATCAATATTTAAGTGAGAGGAATAGAGTTTGAATGCCACTAAAGGTCGAGTAACCCTAAATTATTTAATTATGCTAACAATAGAGAAAAACTACGTACTAGACGCATACACTGGAAATTTTGATGATGAAAACAAAGAAAAATAGACTTTTCAATGCTAAAATCTCAGAAAAATAATTCAAAATCATTTTACTAAATCAAATGCTCTTGATGCTTCTTGAGAAAAAGAAATAAATGAAAGCCGACGCTACTAGACGCATCCACTGTGGAATTTTGATGATGAAAACAAAGGAAAATTGACTTTTCAATGCTAGAATCTCATAAAAATAATTCAAAATCATTTTACTAAATCAAATGTTCTTTGATTCTTCTTGAGAAAAAGAAATATATGAAAGCTACTAAGAGCGACAAGACTTTGAAGAATTGTATGTCATTAAACAAGACAAAAGAAGAGGAGAAATTAGTCATCTTTTGGTCATATTTTTCCAACTCCTCTTCGCCTATAACTTTGGGTGCCATCACCTCGATCAAGAGCACCAAAAAAATTTGCTATTTCCAAGCAATTTTGTTTTCGGTAATCGATTGAAATGGCTTCGACGAAGAGCTCGATGGTGGTGGCAGCCATGGTGATGGTTGCCCTAGTTTCATCTGTTGCCGCAGTGCCTGGAATTGCAACCTTCTACACCCCTCCTTACACTCGTTGAGCATCTTTAACCTACTTAATTGATCACTTTCATAGTCGAACTAGCTACTATATACGACTAACATGCATGATTTGGTATTGTTGTTATTATTGTCATGGCGTGGTTTATAGCTTCCTCGTGCTTTGGCTTCCAAGATAGAGGCGTGCTGATAGCCGCAGCGGGTGATTCTATATGGGGTAACCGTGCGGCTTGCGGGAGGAGGTACACGGTGAGCTGCACCGGTGGAACCAATGCAGTCCCAAACCCTTGCAGGGTGGCAGCGTCACTGTCACCATCGTGGACTATTGCCCGGGTTGCGCAAGCAGAGGTGTCACCATGGACCTCTCTCAGGAAGCTTTTGCGATGATTGCCAATCCTGATGCCGGAAGGATCCAAATTGATTATACCCAGTAATAATTTTTTATCATCTTAGTTTTATAATTTTCTATTTTATATATTTTATTTTACTTATTTTCCTATCTTTTGCAGGGTGTAAGAAGAGATGAACTGACTATAAGAGTACTATAGCTAATGAATAAGGAATTGGATATCCAAGCGAAGAATAAGGAAGCACGAGGACTTCAAACTCGATCTCAATAAATATGTATAATATTTATAGTTACAAGAATATGTGACCTTTGTTCGTGAAGGTTGATCAATAAAATTATATAGAACAAGAGAAAAGACTAATTAAAATGATTAACAACTCATATTCCTATTCCTATTTTCGTACAAAATTATTTTAATTCTTTTGGTCTAGCTCTATATATATGCTCGAATCTCGTAACTAATAGAGTATCCGTTGGAAGTTAATTCCACAATTTGAAGATATTTGCTGAAGTTATAGGAAATATTCTAAATAGAAATTATAAAATAATTCAGACTTATCTGTCAAAGACTAAAGAAATTTGAAAAGATTAAAGCTAATAAATAAGGAAGCAAGAATACTTCAAACTCTAATAAATATCTGTAATATTTGTATCAAGAATGTGTGCCTTTGCCACCTTGAAGGTTCATCAATAAAATTATGTTGATCCATTAGAAATTAATAAAGTGTTACTATAAATAATAAATTAAATATCAATAAATATTGTTCTTACTTAAAAGATTTTAATAATTATTATGTTTTGGTCACATAATTGAGACTCTTCACTGGGTTTTTCTCGTACGTTTAGCCTCCTCATCGTGTTACGACTACGAAGATAGAGGCATATATATATATATATATATATATATATATATATATATATATATATATATTAAGAACCACAACCAGACTACCAGAGTACACCAGTGGAACCTACGCCACCTCATGTCGGGCAGAAATGTTACCGCGGCAATTTACCAAAGGGCGTATGTAGAGATATGAATTTATCAAAAGACATATACTATTTTGGTATTTACTAAAGAACGCACTTGTTTTAAGTACATTTCCTATTTTACCCTCCTGACAATTTGATTTTTTTTATCCTTTTTCTTTTCTCCATTGTATTTCTCTCTTTTCTCTCTCTTCTCTTTTCTGTATCGACATGCAGCATATATGAATAACACTAGTCAATTTTTTAATAACATTTTAATACATTTGAAGAAGCAAAAATAAACAATGAATAACATATTTGAATTCCTTGAAATTTAAGAAATCCACTGGAACTCAAATAAGTGTAATCGGAGCTCTCTACGTTGATAAGTGGATTTCGATCAAAACCCACACCCATTTCAGTTTCTATGGATTTCTGAAATTACGAGTTCAAATATGATGTTCATTATTTATTTTGGCTTTTCATAGATGTTAACATGTAAAATGAAAGATTCATCAAAAATATCCACGTTGGGCCTGATATCATTCCATATCAGGCCCAACGTGGGTCTGATATGGAATATATCAGGCCCACGTTGGGTATGATATGAGTCCATATCAGACCCAACGTGAGTTTTTTTGCTGATTCTTTGATTTTATATATTAATATCTATTAAAAGTCGAAATAAATAATAGACACCATATTTGAACTCCTTGCAATATCAGAAATCCATAGAAACTGAAATGGGTGCAATCGGAGCTCTCTAGGTCTATCAGTGGGTTTTGACCGAAACCACTGATGGACCTAGAGAGCTCTGATTGCATCCATTTCAATTCCTATGAATTTCTGATGTTGCAAGGAGTTCAAATATGATGTCCATTATTTATTTTAGCTTTTCATAGATGTTAATATATAAAATTAAAGAATCGGTAAAAAAGTCCACGTTGGGCCTGATATCATTCCATATCAGGTCTAACATGGGCCTGATAATAAAATATTAATTTCAAAAAAATCTAGATCCCTACTTTGTGAATTTAATTTATTTGTTCGTATTATTTTTTCCATTCGGTCATAAGAATTCAGCAATGAATAAAGCTCGAAATGGCATGAGAAGCATATGACCAAAACTCAAGTTATAGCAATTCAAATGTTTAAACATCCATATGATATCTATAACAAACATTGTCCAAAGTGACACATGAACTATCATTCCATATCAGGTCCATGTTAGGCCTGATATGAGTCCATATCAGGTCCAACGTGGGGTTTTTTATCGATTCTTTAATTTTATATATTAATATCTATGAAAAGTTAAAATAAATAATGGACACCATATTTGAACTCCTTGCAACATCAGAAATCCATAGGAATTGAAATGGGTGCAATCGGTGCTCTCTAGGTTCATTAGTGGGTTTCGGTCAAAACCCACTGATGGACCTAGAGAGCTTCGATTGCACCCATTTCAGTTCCTATGGATTTCTGATGTTACAAGGAGTTCAAATATGATGTCCATTATTTCTTTCAACTTTTAATAGATATTAATATATAAAATCAAAGAATCAACAAAAAAGCCCACGTTGGGCCTGATATGATTTCATATCAGCCCAACATGGGCTTTTTTACCGATTCTTTAATTTTATATATTAACATCTATGAAAAGCCAAAATAAATAATGGACATCATATTTGAACTTCTTGCAACATTAGAAATCCATAGGAATTGAAATGGGTGCAATCAGAGCTCTCTAGGTCCATAAGTGGGGTTCGATCAAAATCCACTGGTGGACCTAGAGAGTTCCGATTGCACCCATTTCAGTTCCTATGGATTTTTGATGTTGCAAGGAGTTCAAATATGGTGTCCATTATTTATTTTGGCTTTTAATAGATATTAATATATAAAATCAAAGAATCAACAAAAAAAAAATCCCACATTGAGCCTGATATGGACTCATCTCAGGTCTAACGTGGGCCTGATATATTCCATATCGGGCCCACGTTATACCTGATATGGAATGATATCAGGCCCACGTTGGGCCTGATATGATTCCATATCAGGCCCAACGTAGACATTTTTGACGAATCTTTCATTTTGCATGTAAACATCTATGAAAAGCCAAAATAAGTAATGAACATCATATTTGAACTCCTTGTAATTTCAGAAATCTATAAAAACCGAAATGGGTGCAATCGGAGCTCTCTAGGATCATCAGTGGATTTTAACCGAAACCTATTGATCAACCTAGAGAGCTCCGATTACACTCAATTGAGTTCCAGTGGATTTCTTAAATTTCAAGGAATTCAAATATGCTATTCATTATTTATTTTTGCTTCTTTAAATGTATTAAAATATTATTAAAAAATTGACTAATGTTATTCATATGTGTTGCATGTCATACAAAAAAGAGAAGAGAGAGAAATACAATGGAGAAAAGAAAAAGGATAAAAAAAAGTCAAATTGTCAGGAGTGTAAAATACGAAATATACTTAAAACAAGTATGTTCTTTAGTAAATATCAAAGTAGTGTACGCCTTTTGGTAAATTCAGATCTCTACATACGCCCTTTGGTAAATTGCCGATGTTACAATCATAATCGTCGACTATTGCTAGGGATGGGGATGTATGTCGAAGAAGCATTATTAATCTCAACCTACGTACACTACAAGAAACCAAGGTTTAAAAATTTTATTTCCGAAAGCTATTTTTCTATCTCTAAACGATGTTTGAAATGGAATATTTTGTCTCAAAATTTCATTATTAAAAGCTCCGTAGCTAATTTTGAGACGGAACTATTCCGTCTCTAATTTTTAAAACGGATTGAAAAATTATTTATAATGTTTTTAATTTAACCAAATGAAATTAATTTTGAATACAAATTTCGTCTCTAATTTTGTTTTAAATCCATTATCAGTCTGCCCCAAATTACATAACAAATATAATTAATATATTTATAAATCTGTTTACAATCTTGTTTATAAATCCGTATATAAATTTCATCTCTAATTTTATTTTAAATCTATCATTAGTCTATCATAAATTATATATTAAATATAATTTTAATCTATTTATAAATTTATTTATTGTTATATTATTCCTAAAATAAAGTCTCTAACATACATAATTTATCATATGGTTCCTTTAATAGATATTTGGCATATTATGGGCATCATACTAGTCTCTGAATAGATCTTTGTAGTATTTAGCACACGACATAGCAGATTGATACCAATACATGTTAAAGGTACTTCATTTCATAGGGTTTACTATAAATGTCCGGCCAAATGAAATATCAGCTCGAAATAGATTCAATGAAAAACATTCTAGTTAAGCGACCTGCTTAAGGACTGGTCGAGATATATTTAGCAGACAAGCAGCAGACAACATTCTGACAGGCAATCAAAGTTATCGGGGAATATTCCTTGGGGGTTTCCTCACTAATTGATCCGTTACAACAATATTGTTGGAGTGTATACTGAAAGCCTAAGCTTTGTAAACATTCATTATGAATAAAGAATCACATTTGGTCAAATTGTCTACATTTAGTTGTAGTTGTTCAATTAATTTATACTGTAGATAACATAGTATGTGGTGTCACATGCAGAAGATGATGTTATCAGTACCTTATAAATTATAAACAGTAGCTCACGACCAAAATGAAAAGGAACAAACCATTAGAAGGTCGTAGTGTAATTAGGTATCAGTTTATCTTGACTGTATAATTACACTAGTACACTTAGAGTGTATTGAGTAGGATCATTTGAGGTCGTTTCTTTTATACTGACTTTATAAAGAAACAAAGACCTCGGTTATTATGGAAGTGTGCGCTCTTAATCCTAATATAATAACAAGCACATATATTTGATATTTATTTCTTTAATTTATCAGTGGGTGAGATTTAGTTCGATAAATGATATCACTTATAGTGTGTGTTGTTGATTATAGAAGGAAACTGTGTCCTAGAGATACTAGGTTGATAATGTACCCAAGAGGAGCTCATAAGGATTGTCATGTTAAACCCTGCAGGTGGACTTAGTCCGACATGACAATAAGGTTGAGTGGTACTACTCTTGGACTTAGATATTAATTAAATGAGTTGTCAGTAACTCATTTAATTAGTGGACATTAGATATCTTAAACACAGGGAGACTAACACACTCATAATAAGAAGGAGCCCAAAAATGTAATTTGGGATTGGTGCAGTAGTTCAATAATAGTTCTCTAGTGGAATGAATTATTATTGATAAAATTAAGTTGTGTGTTCGGGGCGAACACGAGATGCTTAATTTTATCGGGAGACCAAAACCAATTCCCCCTCTCGGTCCCTATCGTAGCCTCTTATTTATAGAGTACTATACCCACCTATACCCACCAATAGGGGGCCGGCCAAGCTAGCTTGGGAACCAAGCTAGGGCCGACCTAGGTATAAGATTGGGTGGCCGACCCTAGCTTGAACCCAAGCTAGTGGGGACCGACCAAATTAAATTAAAAAAGAATTTTAATTTTAATTTTTATTATGTGGAAGAAATAATTTATTAAAGAGAATTGAAATTAAAATATCTCTCTTGTAAAAGATTTACAGAAGATTAAAGAAAGAGATTTGATCTCTTTCCTTATTTGTAGATTGGTGAGATATTTTATTTTCTCTTTAAAAATTATTCACATGTTGTAAAATTAAAATTATGGAAATTTCTTTTTATCAACCATGAAGAGATTTTTGAAGAGAAATTTTAATTTTAAAATTTCCGGAAACAAATTAGGAAATTTAATTGTTGATTGAAACTTGTCCAATTTGTTCTTCATGATGTGGCCGGCCACTTGAGTTTAATTGGGGAAATTTTATTTTATTTTTCTCAATTAAATCATGTCAAGGAAATTAAGGAAATTTTATTGTAATTAAATTTCCTAATTTGCCTAGGCCAAGGAATATAAAAGAAGGGGTGAGGGTGCCTTCATGAGACACAACCTCTATTATTTCTCTCCCTCTTTTGTTCCTTGGTGTGGCCGGCCATCCTCTCTCTCTCTTCCTCTTGTGGTGGCCGAACCTCTTTCTCTCCCTTGGAGCTCTTGTGGTGGACGGATACTACTTGGAGAAGAAGAAGAAGAAGGAGAGGAAGCGAGCATCTCTTGGAGCATGGTTAGTGTTTTGATTTTCTACCTTGGTGAAGCTTCTTTCTTTGTGGCCGAACTTAGCTAGGAGGAGAAGAAGGTGGTTGGTGGTTTCTCATCTCGGAAGATCGTTGCCCACACAACGTCCGAGGTTAGAAGAGGAATACGATAGAAGATCAAGAGGTCTTTCTAGAAGGTATAACTAGTAGTTTTTCCTTTTCCGCATCATACTAGTTATTTATGGAAATAATACCAAATACAAGAGGCTTACATTCTAGTATTTCGAATATATTTTTTCGATGTTGTGTTCTTTTGTTTTATTTTTCCTTGTGATTTGATTGTTCTTTTCGGTTAACCTAAAGTTATTTTAGGAAATTAAATATTAGCTTTCTATAAAAGGTTTTGTCTAGTCGGTGGTGGTTGCTCCCATATCCAAGAAGGCCATGTGCCTCGCCACGTCAGTACTGGGAACCAATTATGGAAATTAATATTTAATGGAATTAATAACTTAAGGCGATTTGGGTCGAACGTGTTAAGTTCCGCAGGAGACCCAAGTCAAAACCTAAAAGAACGAATAGATTAAGTTTTGGATCAAACGTGTTAAGTTCCGCAGGCGATCCAAAATTTAATTTAAAAGAACACATGGTAGCTAGGAAAAGGTTCAGACCTTTGTACAAATTTTTTTGTACAGTGGAACCTCTAGGTTTTCCGAGTAGCAACCAACAAAACAATATATCTCAACAACCTCATCAAAGGCCTAAGGCATAAGTGACAAAAGAGGTAAATTTGTGGGTAGAAAAAAGATTCCTCAGACTATCATTGTCGATAACCCAGACTGTACTCTTTCTATCACCTAACAAACTTTGACACAAGGGGCCACCACACGATTACAGATGTTATGAGAGGTTGTTTATAAAGGGGGATCCTCTCCGTTGGCAAGGTATGCAATTCACATCATCTAAACCTTACTACCGCGCATGTCCTCTACGATTCTCCATTCACTCGTCGAAAATTGGACTGACTTGAGCGTCAGATGGTCTTGCCAAGGATCTCTTCCCTGGTCTTTGGTTACTTATATTGGATTGTCGAATTGATTGTCAAATTGTGCGCAGGATCGTTGAAGAGCTCCATTGCTAGTTAAAGGGGTCTCACGCCGATCAACAGATCATCCACCTGAGCCAGTGCACCATCTTCCTAGCCTTCAAACAAGATCAAATTTGACGTCGTATGTGGGAATCTTCGCCTGAATCTGAAGTTTCGAGATGGAAGAGGCTGAAAGACTCACAATTGTTACTTTAACGCCTGAGGAATTCAAGATGATTGTTGAGGTTCGAGTGTAAAAAGTATTGCAACAACAACAAGAAGCTACCGGAGGTACACTACCACCGCCAAATCCCGTAGCATCAACGATGACACATAAGAGGGAAAGAGGAGTTCAAGAGGAAGGCCTTGCCCGTTTGCTTCGTGCGCCTCTTTCACCAATCCGGTGCCCCCGAGCACTCTTCCACACACTGCCTGAGCAGTTGGGCCAAGGAGGAGTACTTCAAGATGTTGGGCCCCGTGGTTGTTTTGATGTGATCAACCAAGTTAGGTTAGGTCTTGTCTGTTATTTGATCCCTGTGTCTAAGTATGCAGGAGCTTAGGAGCATAGGAAGTCGAGCAGAAGACACAGCTAGCGAGAAGGATGACATTGGAAGGGAGTTGACTGGCTCAGTGCGTCCGAAGGACAAAAGAGCTGTGGAAGAGTACACCGGTGGACGAGAAGAGCGTGCACGGAGTTCGAGGGATGAGAAGCCGGGACAGAAGCCTGCTCGAGGAAAAGGACGGAAACCTCTTGGAGGCATTTTTTAAAATGGATTTTGACATTCTTCTAACTATGAAATTTGGTTTTACAACTCCAAAAGACAAAGAAGAGTATCAGTGGACGAAGAAAGAGCAAGCCGATTACGTGGCCAACGGAAAGGCGGAATTTCACCTGCTCAACGTTTTGCTGCTCCAGGAGGTAAGTCAGATCGGAAGCTACGACTCTGCCAAAGACCTCTGGGAAAAATTCCTGGAGCTCCACGAAGACACTTCAGAAGCGAAGCTAGCAAGGCGGGACATCCTCCAGACTCAACTGACGAATCTCTGGATGAACAACGACGAGAAGGTAGTGGAACTCCAAGCAAGAATCAAAGAGTTGATAACTCAGCTAAATAACCTCAGAGAATCGGCAACAAATCGAGACTCGATCCTGTACGCACTCAACGCCTTCCCAAGATCTCCAGAATGGACGTCCTTAGTAGATGCATACTACATCTCTAAGGACTTTAAGGTAAGTACTTTAGAAAACCTATTTTCTACCTTCGAACTTCACGAGTCTCAAATTGCAGTGCCAAGTCAAGCAAAGCCAAATCTCAATATTGCCCTATAAGCGGAAAAGGACGATCTTGACTCTAAAGCATCGATCAACGAGTCTGAAGCGTCTCTATTAGTAAGAAAATTGAATAAATTTATTAAAACTAATAAATTTAGATCGCAGTAAAAAAGACATCAACGTAGTAAAATGACGGTTTGTTGTTATAGCTGCAACGAGGAAGGGTACATCAAGGATGACTGCCCAAGACTGAAGAAAAGAGACAAGGAGAAGTTTCAAAAGCCGACGTCCTCGAAGCGCAAAAGTCTGAAGGCTATATGGGATGAATCATCATTCTCGGAATCAGAAGTCGAAGCCTTCTCGGGATTAGCACTGATAGCCAACCATCTTTTCGAAGAACCCAGCTCGGAGATTAGCATAGATAAAAGAGGTGGATCATCAGAAGAAGAAAGCTGTGATGAAGGGGAGCATTAGATATAGAGATAAGTGAGGTACGTAATTTGACTCTCAAGCAATCCTTTCAATTCATAAAAGTTCTCACTAAAGACTTAGTTAAATTAGAAACGAAGAATAATGAGTTGAAATTAAACTTAGTAAAAGCATGCCCACTAGAAATGTACGATAATTTAAAATTAGAGAATGAGAAATTGAAAAATTGAAAGATAATTATGCATGCTTAAATAAATTTCCAAAATTAAGACTCAAGTTATATGGAAAATTAAACTGGTACATTAGAAAACATCAGGGACAACTTAGGAAAGTTCTCGAAAGTTATATACCCTCTAAGTTCTTGATTAATCTAGTAGGAAGGAACCTTTACTGGGTTCCAAAATTTTTTCTAGACTAATTTTTTATTCGTTAAAAGCTTTCAGCGAGAAAATTAAACGTTAGAATTTCTTTATGAGACTTTGTCTAAGGAAGTGGTTGTTACTCCAATAACTATGAAGACCTAGTGCCTCGCCACGACCTGGAAGTCAAAATATTGAAATAAAATATTTAATTAACTTTCTGGTAAAACATTAAAATTAGAATTAAATAATTCTTTAAAAAAAATTTCAAACATTTTTTAAACAATTTTTTCAAAAATATTTTTATACTTAGAAAAATATTTCAGGCATAAACTTTTTACTTAGAAAAAAATTCTAAACTAATATTTCCTAAGGTAAAATTTCTTCTGAAATTAGAAATTTTTGCTTAAATTTCTTTTTGAAAATTATCTTACCTAAGTTTAACTTAGAAAATTTTCAAAAGAAATTCTTAAAATTGTTTAAAAACTGCCGAAGTTAAGATTTTTTTTCTACTTAGAAAATTTTAAAAAATATTTACGTTTACCTAAGTTAAATTTTTTTTTTGGCAATTATTTTGAAACTGATTTATTTTAAATTTTATTTAACATTGTTTTTAACTTAGAAATTATTTTGAAAATGATTTATTTTAAAACTTGAGCTTTTCTTTAGAAAACTTCTACTTGATAGTTATGACCCCCATTTTTTGCTGTGATCGAAGGGGGAGAGATAGGAACACGTTAGGGAGAGTTAAAAATTAAAAATTTTATTTTTGTTAATGTTGCAAATTCTATTATTGTAATCTTTATATTTAAACTGTTAGTTTAGTAATTTCTATAAATTACTGTTTGTCTACTTTTTCCCTAACTTGAACTTGGGTTGACGCATATCAAAAAGGGGGAGATTGTTGGGCCCGTGGTTATTTTGATGTGATCAACCACGTTACGTTAGGTCCTGTTTGTTATTTGATCCCTGTGTCTAAGTGCAGGAGCTTAGGAGCGCAGGAAGTCGAGCAGAAGACGTAGCTAGCGAGAAGGACGGCACGGGAAGGGAGCTGACAGGCTTGGTGCATCCGAAGGACTAAAGAGCTGTGGAAGAGTACACTGGTGGACGAGAAGAGCATACACGGCGTTCGAGGGAGGAGAAGAGCATGTGCGGCGTTCGAGGGATGAGAAGTTGGGACGGAAGCCTGCTCGAGGAGTGTTAGGATGTATACTAAAAGCCTAGCTTTTGGTATAAACATTTATCTAGAAATAAGAATCATATTGGTCAAATGTCTACATTTATGATAACTGTAATTGTTCAATTAATTTATATTGTAGATAACATGGTGTGTGGTGTCACACACAGAAAATCATGTTATCGGTTCCTTATAAATTATAAACAGTAGCTCACGACCAAGATGGAAAGGAACAAACCATTGGAAGGTCGTAGTGTAATTAGGTATTAGTTTATCTTAACTATATAATTACACTAGTACACTTAGAGTGTATTGAGTAGGACCATTTGAGGTCGTTTCTTTTATACTGACTTTATAAAGGAACAAAGACCTCAGTTATTATGGAAGTGTGTGCTCTTAATCCTAATATAATAACAAGCGCATATATTTAATATTTATTTCTTTAATTTATCAATGGGTGAGATTTAGTTCGATAAATCAATAAGCCCGATAAGTTGGGAAATGATATCACTTATAGTGTGTGTTGTTGATTATAGAAGGAAACTGTGTCCTAGTGATCTAGGTTGAGAATGTCCCCAAGAGGAGCTCATAAGGATTGTCATGTTAAACCCTGCAGGTGGACTTAGTCCGACATGACGATGAAGTTGAGTGGTACTACTCTTGGAGCTAGATATTAATTAAGTGAGTTGTCAGTAACTTACTTAATTAGTGGACATTTGTTATCTTAAACACAGGGAGACTAACACACTCATAATAAGAAGGAGCCCAAAATGTAATTTGGGATTGGTGCGGTAGTTCAATAATAGTTCTCTGGTGGAATGAATTATTATTAAGTTGTGTGTTCGGGGCGAACACGGGATGCTTAATTTTATCGGGAGACCAAAACCAATTCCTCCTCTCGGTCCCTATCGTAGCCTCTTAATTATAGAGTACTATACCCACCTTCTTACCCATCCCATAGGGGCCGGCCAAGCTAGCTTGGAGACCAAGCTAGGGCCGGCCAAAGTTTGGTTCATGGGTGCTTCAAGGTGGCCGGCCCTAGCTTGGGTTCAAGCTTGGTGTGGCCGGCCCAAATTAAAATAAAAGGATTTTTATTTTTAAAATTTTTCTTATGTGGATAACATGATTTAAAAGAGAGTTTAAAAATTTAAATCTTTCCTTTTATAAGATTCTACAAAAGATTAAGAGAAGAGCTAAATCTCTTTCCTTATTTGTAGATTAAAAGGTTGATTTTAATTTTGGTAAAAATTTTCCTTTTAACCATGTTCATGATTTAAAAGAAAGTTTAAAAATTAATAATTCTCTTTTATTAGTTTCTACAAAAGATTAAGAAAAGATTTGATATCTTTCCTTATTTGTAGATTGAAAGGAGATTTTAATTTTTTGAGATAACTTTTCGGAAATTATCCACATGTTTAAAGAAAGATTTAATTTATAAAATTTCCTTTTAACCAATCATGAAGGGATAAAAATTATTGGAGAAATTTTTATAAAATTTCCGGAAGCAAATAAGGAAGTTTTAATTTGTGTTTAAAATTTTTATTTGCTTGGAGATTTGGTTTGGCCGGCCATTATAATAATGAGAAGAAAAATTATTTTTAATTAAATAAATTTTTTCTTTTCATGGCAAAGGAATTAAGGAAGTTTTTATTAAAATTTCCTTATTTGCCAAGACCAAGGATTATAAAAGAGGAGGTAGAGGAGCCTTCATGGGAGAACAACCTCTATTCTTTTCCTCCCTCTCTTCCTTGGTTTTGGTGGCCGGCCCTATTTCTCTCCTCTCCTCTTGTTGGCCGAAACCTATCTTCTTGGTGGAGCTCTTGTTTGTGGCCGGATCAAGGAAGGAGAAGAAGAAGAGAAAGCAAGCCTCGTCTCTAGCATCCCTTGGAGCATTGGTGGTGGCCGAAATTCTTCATCCTTGAAGAAATTTATTATGGCCAAAATCTAGAAGAAAGAAGGAAGGTGGAAAGGTGGTTCTCATCTCGGAAGATCGTTGCCCACACAACGTCCAAGGTTAGAAGAGGAATACGGTAGAAGATCAAGAGGTCTTTGTCTTCAAAAGAAAGGTATAACTAGTAATATTTTTCCGCATCATGCTAGTTTTATTTCTTTGTAAAAATACCAAATACAAGAGGCATGCGATTCTAGTATTTCGAATTTATTTTTGATGTTGTGTTCTTTTGTTTTTCTTTTTCCTTGTGATTTGATTGTTCTTTTCGGTTGACCTAAAGTTATTTAAGGAAATTAAATATTAGCTTTCCTTAAAAGGCTTTGTCTAGTCGGTGGTGGTTGCTCCCATATCCAAGAAGGCCATGTGCCTCGCCATGTCAGTACTGGAAGCCAATTTTGGAAATTAATATTTAATAGAATTAATAACCTAGGTAATTTGGATCGAAAGTGTTAAGTTCCGCAGGAGATCCAAGTCTAAACCTAAAAGAACAAATAAATTAAACTTTGGATCAAATGTGTTAAGTTCTGCAGGCGATCCAAGTTTAATTTAAAAGAACACATGGTAGCTAGGAAAATGTTAAGATCTTTGTACAAAATTTTTGTACAATGGAACCATTAAGCTTTTTGAGTAGCAACCAACAAGGAGAAGGTCGAAAATTGGGTTCGGGCGAGCCCTATTTCAGTTGGCCGTAATCACCCAAGAAATCGGAGCTTCGGAAGAAGAAAAGGAGTCAAAAGGAGCTGAAAAAGCTAGTTGGAGGTGCCTTCAACGAAGTGTTGAAGGCGCCTGCACTGACTGCAGTCTTGGAGGCACCTCCATTACCTTGAAGGCGCCTCAACCTTGTTGAGGAGCCTCAAGGGCATTGGAGGCGCCTCAGACCTAGTCTTCGTGATCGTTTATAACCGGATAGAGCTTTATGCGGTCAAACTGCTTGGAGGCACCCTCAATCCTCTTGGAGGCACCTTCAACACTCGGGATAAGATTTCCAGGAGCTATATAAAGGCCCTTGGAGCTAGGAAATTAATGAATCAACTCTGTATTAAGTTCCTAGCAACTTCTGAGCGTTCTTAGTGTGTAAAAAAGGCTTCTCCGCCTACAGTGAAGGAGACATTCTAGTGGAGCTGTTCGACTGCTTTGGATTAACAACCCCCTGGGTTGTAACCAAGTTAAACTTCCCGTCTCTCTTTTATTACTACTATTTTACATTTTATTGTTGCTATTAATTTTTGAGTTGAAAAGTCTTGAGGAGGGTATTCTTTATTTGCAGGTAATTCACCCCTCCTTTCTTGCCGGCCCCGCTGCACCAACACAAGAATCTTCTAGAGAGGCACCTCTCTGAGACAGGCACAAAGGAAAAGTCGTAGCAGTGATAGTTCTCCTAACCGAATCACCACCCGTTCTCCCAACAGGTGTTGGAGGATCCATTGCCAAAGCACTATCAAAGTCTGAACATAGGAGAGTATTCAGGGACAACCGACCTGGAAGATCATCTCCTTAAATTTGAGAATGCCGCCCATCTCCAACAATTTACAAACAGTGTGAAATGCTGAATGTTTCTCACCACGTTTGGCAGGGTAGCCTAGTGATAGTTTAAACGGCTGTTAGACAACTCTATTCACTGCTTCAAGGACTTCTATAAAGTATTTCTCCACCATTTATCCAATAACCGACGCTACCACAAAACCCCTTGGAGCCTCTTTTTGCTTAAACAAGGGCTTAAAGAGACACTCTGGGCATACATCAAGAGATTCAATCAGGTGGTTATAGATGTCCCCACGACCACCACAGAGATTTTAGTATGTGTCTTTTCTCAGAGACTCATTGATCTCGATTTTTTTCGCGATCTGGCTAGGAGACATCCAACGACCTTTAACCTGATGATCAACTGAGCAACTGAATTCATCAATGTCGAAGAAGCACAAGCTGCCCTAAAAAAGGAAGTCGCCACACTTGCACCTGCCCCAGCGTCGATTGACCAGCACAACCTGCTCCCCCACCAAGAGAATCTCGGGCGAGTCCTCAAATTCATCATCAAGAACCACGACCTTAGGTCGTGCAGCATGTGGAAGCTCCTCGGGAAGCTCCGCGAAGGTGGTGCACATACCATCGAACGTCCACTCACAACATTGAGGACTATTACACTCTGCTAAATCAACAAAACAACAACCCCAGATATCGCTGACGTTCTCCAACCCCAAACCGCCAATCGTATTGGTGATAAAGTAGCCCGCTCAAGATTGAGTACCAAGTGACTGAGTCGTAGCAGGGAGCACTTCATTCCTAGGCTGAGCAAGCTCAAGCACCCGCCATAGTTCAGTAGGAACAACCCTTAGCATAATAAGAGGAAAACCACAGTAATGTCACCCAGGGTAATATCAACATGATAGCTGGAGGACCAATCGATGATGATTCTAACCGAGAGAGGAAGTCACACGCTCAGCGTCTAGCAATTCATGCAGTCGGATGTAGTGCAGAGTGGGTCGTTGGGCCCGAAATCAGCTTCGGGTCCAGAGATCTAGAGGAGGTGGAGATGTTCCATGATGATGCATTAATAATCCAGGTTGTTATAGCTAATTATAATATTTCTCGTACTTTTATTAATACATGTAGCTCAGTTAATATTATCTTCAAACAAGCATTCAAGCAGCTACAAATAGACTCGAGTGAGCTTCAACCCATGGTGACTCCTTTATACGGGTTCATAGCCAATGAGGTTCAACCGCTCAGCTAAATAAAGTTGGCCACATCTTTAGGGGAGGAGCTCCTGATGAGAATGCATCGATTAATCTTTATGGTAGTGGATGTGTCCTCCGCTTACAACGTTATTTTGAATCGACCAACCCTAAATGAATTTCGGACAATAGTTTCAACCTTCTGCCAAAAAATAAAATTCTCCGTGGATAACCAAGTTGGAGAGGTTAAGGAAGATCAACTAGTAGCGCACAAGTGTTATGTTGAGATAGTGAAGACAGAGGCTAGCGTCGTTCAAAAAATACAGAGGATGGAGGTCAATACTATTCAACAGAAGTCACTCATCCTAATATATAAGGAAAAAAAGAAGAAGTCCAAATTCAACCTAGTCGTCTAGAAGCCATTACTCAGATAGTAGCCGACCTAGCTCCTGAGCTTAAGGCCGAGCTGGTGGAATGTCTATCACACAATAGTGATGTGTTTGCCTAGATGCCCAAAGAAGTAATGGGCTTGTCTCTAACTGTCATGGAACATGTGCTCCATGTTTATCCTAATGCCCACCCTGTCAAATAAAGGAAGCGAGATTTCGGGGCTGACCAGAATAAAATCATCAAGGAAGAGGTGGGCAGATTGTTGGAGGCGGGCTACATCCGGGAGGTGCAGTTCCCGAGCTAGTTAACCAATGTTGTCCTAGTGTCTAAACTTGAAAACAAGTGGCGAGTCTGCATTGACTTCAGAGATTTTAACAAGGCCTATCCGAAAGACTATTATCCTCTACCCTACATCGATCAAGTGGTTGATTCTACCTCTGGCTGCAAATTTATCTGTATATTGGATGATTATCAAGGATATCACTAAGTTTTGCTTGCTAAGGAGGACCAAGAAAAGGTCAGCTACATAACTGCCGAGGGCACGTACTGTTATAATGTTATGTCATTCGGACTAAGAATGCAAGTGTTACCTATCAAAGGCTTATGAATAAGGTCTTTCAAAAACAAATTAGGTGGAACATGGAGGTCTACGTGGATGATATCCTCATCAAATCTCTCTGAGCTGCAGAATTGTGCACTAACATAGAAGAAACTTGCAAAACCTTGAGGCAGTATGGGCTCAAGCTCAATCCTTGCAAATGCTTGTTCGGAGATAAAAGTGGAAGATTTCTGGGCTACATAATCGCTGAGTGAGGGATCGTGGCCAATTCCAGCAAAGTACAAGCTCTACAGAATATGGCTCCCCCACGTAATCTGAAGGAGCCACAAACACTGACCAGCCAAATCACCGCTCTGTTTCGTTTCATTTCTCGATCGACTAATCAAAGTCTGCCCTTCTTCAAGGTACTTTTCCAAGCGGCTAAGTTTCAATGGGATGTTGATTGCGACAAAGAGTTCGAGGAGCTGAAAAATTATTTAGCTGTTTTGCCCATATTAGCTAAACCAATAGTGGATGAAACTTTGTGGGTTTATTTATCAGCTAATGAGCATGCTATTGGTTCAGTGTTGGTGAGGTGGGAGGGGAAAGAGCAATAGCCTGTATACTTTTTGAGCCATTTATTAAAAGGAGCAAAGTGTCGTTATACCGCACTCAAGAAATTAGCGTATGGATTGGTCTTAACTTTTCTAAGGTTGTGTCCTTATTTTTTATCACATTCAATTATCATATTAACTAATAGCACTTTGGGTTGAGTACTTGTCAACCCTGAGGCGTTCGGAAGATTGATCAAGTGGACGATTGAACTTAGCGAGTACAACATATAATACCAACCTCGAATAGCCATAAAAGTCTAGGCCTTAGCTGATTTCATGACAAAAGTGCAAGGTCCCGAAACTCAGGAAACTTAAAAAATATATGTGGATGGATCCTCTACCTTGTAGGGTAGTGGGATAGACATTCTTGTTATATCACCCAGGGAAGATCGAATGCAATTGTTTGTTCAGTTAAATTATCAGGACACCAATAATGAGGCAGAGTATGAGACATTAATAGTGTAAAATATGGTACCCAAACAAGCACTAAATAATAGGATTATTGAGAAATAATCTTATCGAGATTTTTAGGAATTTTTAGAAATTTTTTTGGATTTAATCGGAGCCCATATGACGAGTTTAAGAGGGGCGGATCGGTTAAGTTAGATAAAGCCCAATTGGAATACCCCTTGAGTAGGAGTTAATAAATTTCATTGAGGCCGAATAAACCTAAGTGTTAAATAAAACCCTAAGTTTTCTTCCTCCCAAATCCCCGCCGAACTCCCTTTTTCCCTGAGCCCTCTCCCCTCGCGAGTTCCCGCACGTAATCAGCGATCTCCTCCCCCTCCTTCGCCGAGCCTCTCCTCAAGCCGTCGTCGGATTCTCTCCTCCGTCGAGCAACAGCCGCCGAGTTCATGCACCTGAGTTGACCTCTCTTCTTTGTTCGAGCACCACACAAAGTCGCCGACCTCTCCTCACGCGAGCGTCGCAGCCGGCGATCTTCCTCCTCTTCTCCTTCGAGTCACGGTCGCGGCTCCCTTTTCCTCAAGTGAGAACTAGAGCCGTAACCCTTCTCTCACCTCCCATATCTCTCAGATCAGCCCAAACAGAGCCCTGCCGCCAACACAGTCGTGCCCTAACTGATCCGGCAGGTATAATCTCTCCTGTAGGTATGGGTTTCGGGAATAAGGGATAGGAGTAGGTGTATAAACGATTTCTGTTGATGTCCTTGTTTTTTACCTGTGGTTTCTTTCGGTTCTTCTTGGTGCTATGATTTCTGGAAATAGGAATAGGTTGCAAGTTGTTTTCCTTTGACGTTATTGCTTCACCTGGTGAGTTTTCGATTTTCAACTACGGATTAAGGTATTTGTAATCGAGCTCGGTGTTGCCCTGTTTCCCTTGGTTGGTTTGAGTTCTGGACAAGATTCTTGTGAATTCGTTTGGGTTTGGGAAGATGATGTTTTTCCTATTGCATGTGGGATTATAGTCCGATTTTGGTAGATTAAGCTTGATTGATGATGCTTTTGCTCCTCTTTATGGCTTCCTAAATTTCTATACAGATTATGGGTAGATTAAGCTTCGATGATTAGAGGTTTTGTGTTGGATCGTGAAACGTCGATAGAGGGGGGGGGTGAATATCGATTCGAAAAACAACGAGTATAAATGCAGCGGAATAAGAAAATTGAACACAGTGGATTTACTTCGTTCGGAGCCTATGACGACTCCTACTCGAAGGCCCGTACTCCGTGAGTACTTTCGTTGGTCAATTCACTAGCAATTCGAAATATAGATTACAAGTTAAGTACAATATTGCTAATAAGGAAAAATTACCGACAATAAAAAGACTTAGAACAGAAAGGAAAAGCTTGTCGGAGATCGCAGTGTAGCAGGAGCACAAGGAAGCAGAATCTTCGTTCTTGAAGCTTGCTCACCCCCTCCTTTTATAGCCCTTTGGAGGGGTCTCCAGAGCTTATCAGATCCCAAAAATTCGGTTCAGATGAGGAGAGTTCGAATCTGGCTGATTCGAGTCGTCTCCAACTACTTGTTTGACACAGTCATCTTCCGAAGGTCATAACTTTTGACTCCGAACTCGGAATCAAGCTCTGTCAGTTGCTACGCGTGTAGAATTTGAAGCTCTACATTTGTATCTACAAAATAGAGTTAGAAAAATATATGTATAGACATTTTATATAGATTTATGAGTTAGGTCCTGTCTTCCCGAGACCAGAACCTAGTCAGGGTCTCAATTTAGGGATCCAAAATGGACCTAAACTGGACCGACGCCTACTGTCCCTTAACTGGGATGCGTCCTCACAGTCACTCTCCTCCAGTGACTTACCTTTACTTACCTGCCAGACTTTCGGTCAGCCCTTCGACCCGTTTGGACTTTGTGCCAGCTATCCGATCAGCTCGTCGACCTAGCTGGACTTCGTGCCAAGCGTCCGATCAGCCCGTCGACCCGCTTGGACTTCGTGCCAGCTATCTGGTCAACCTGTCGACCTAGCTGGACTTCTCGCCAAGTGTCCGGTCAGCCCGTCGACCCTGTAACGCCCCGCCCCTTCCTGCTAAAGCTAATGGGGGTTACTTATCGTTTCTTCTTAAAACAGTAGAAGTCTTATCTATAATATATGTATTATTTACTTTCTTTTTTTTTCCTAACCTTTCTTTTTCTTTTTAACACATCATCATCAACTACCTATCATATGAGTCACATAACATGCTTAACATAAAATTAAACCATAATACTAAAGAGTATGATGAAGTGTCATAGAGTTATAAAGGAAACAATATGAACATAATTCTTATTAACTAGAAGCAGGTTTTCTTCTTTAGCCAAGTCACTACTACACACGTCCTCCTTGCCCCCTCCTGCCGCTCCCTTAGTACATCCATTCTTTGCCCTTATCTGTGGTACAAGGAAAGTAAGCTGTCAGCACTCAAGGCTCAGTAAGATCCTTTCCTACTCACAAAAACCGTATAGCATAAATAAAGCTTCAATACATATAGCATAAAGACAACTCATCATATCATGTATAGGAACATCATATCATAACAAAATCATATGGTATCATGGCATATCCTCATAGAGTCATAAAGTGTATTCTAGCATAACATGATCATGATCATAACATATCAAAACATAATCATAAGGTTCATCCTAACATAACATAACATAATAATAGACATCATGGTATATCGTATCATAATCATAATGTGTTATGCAAGATGACTTTCAAAACATGATTCATGCAATAATATATATATATATATATATATATATATGCAACATGTCATTTGAAAACTTATTCCATACATACTTAAACATAATCATAATATGGTTAGGGCCCCGGCTTGTACCACATACATAAATGCGCGCGTCCTATGTAGGTCCAAGGTAGCAAGTATTGAACCCTACAAGGCATACATACTAGGCCCGTTTCTTAGTCCATCGACCTAGGGGCACTTAGGAGCCCATCCCTAACGAGGCCTGTTTCTTAGTCCATCGACCCCAGGGCGCTTATGGAGCCCACCCTTGGTACAAGCCATACATAAAGTAAAATAGCATATCTTACATATCATGGTTCTTATCATTTCTTGCACATCATATCTCTTATCATATCATACCATATAGAATTTTGGGCACACAGCTCATCATAATGGTATGTAAAATTTTGGGCACACAGCACATCATATATTTTATGCATAAATTGGGCACACAGCTCATCACATATATCATGCATAAATCGGCACATAACTCATCATAAATAATACACATCCTAGCATAAGGGTTTCCATCATGTATAGATCATAAGTGTGCATAATTAAACATAGAAATCTCATAATCATGACATATAAGATACATGGAAAATATAATTGGATTTCTAACCCTAATGTCTTATAGTGGCCGAACCATATAGATTGGGGTTTGGTAAAAAAACTCCATGCCAACATGTGAACCCTAAGTAAACATCATTTCTTATACCATAAGAAACACCATGAGCTAGTTTAGGTAGAGTTCTAGGTTTCTTAAGCTTACAACTTATCATGGCCAAAACTTATCAAGCATACATTGGGTTAAAAATTATCATTCAAGCTTGTGAACCCTATACAACTTTCATAGCAACCATTTCAAGGAATAACATGAGCATAGTTGAGTTAGGTTCTAAGTTTCCTAGGCCCTTAAACATGATGTGGCCGAAAGTTATAGGACTTAAAACTAAGGTTCAAGTGTCCTAAAAGCATGAAAACTTTAAACAACTTTCATAGCAAACATTTCAAGGAATAACATGAGCATAGTTGAGTTAGGTTCTAAGTTTTCTAAGCCCTTAAACATGATGTGGCCGAAAGTTATAGGACTTAAAACTAAGGTTCAAGTGTCCTAAAAGCATGAGAACCTTAAATAACTTTCATAGCAAATATTTCAAGGGATAACATGAGCATAGTTGAGTTATGTTCTAAGTTTCCTAAGCCATTAGACATGAAGTGGCCGAAACTAGTAGGGCTTAAAACTAGGGTTCAAGTGTCCTAAAAGCATGAGAACCTTAAACAACTTTCATAGCAAATATTTCAAGGAATAACATGAGCATGGTTGAGTTAGGTTCTAAGTTTCCTAAGCCATTAAACATGTAGTGGCCGAAACTTGTAGGGCTTAAAATTAGGGTTCAAGTGTCTTAAAAGCATGAGAACCTTAAACAACTTTCATAGCAAATATTTCAAGGAATAACATAAGCATGGTTGAGTTAGGTTCTAAGTTTCCTAAGCCATTAAACATGTAGTGGCCGAAACTTGTAGGGCTTAAAATTAGGGTTCAAGTATCCTAAAAGCATGAGAACCTTAAACAACTTTCATAGCAAATATTTCAAGGAATAACATAAGCATAGTTGAGTTAGGTTCTAAGTTTCCTAAGCCATTAAACATGTAGTGGCCGAAAGTCATAGAGCGTGTAATTTACTTTCCATGCAACAATAAACATAAGAACATTAAGTTAGTTTCATAACATTTCATCAAGGAGGTCATGAGCATCTTGGACTTGTGTTAAATTCTCCTAGGCTTCAAAACTAAACATGGCCGAACCTTCATGGACATGAAATAGAGTTCAACTTAACATACAATCATGGGCATAATCATAATAGTTTCATATCTTATCTTAGGGAGATCATGGCATGCTTAGTTTTAAATTAAAGCTCTCCTAGGCCTTTAGTTCTACCATGGCCGAATACTCATGAATCCAAGTTCTACCAAACATTTTAACATAGAAACATGAGATAAATCCTTATCATAAAATACATGTTACAAGAAAAATATCGAGTATATCAAATTTAGATCCTTTCATTCCCTAGGTCCTTCCTTTGGTTTTTGTCTTGGTTGGAATTCTTCATGATGTTTTCTTAGATTTTTATGTAACCAAATCTTCATAGAATAATAAGAGCTATTGTACCACAGGTGAGGGGAACTTACATCCTTTCTCTTGTGGTTTTCCTTAGGGAGAAAAGTGTTCTAGGTGTCAAGGAAGGAGGAAGCTTCTTCTTCTTGTACCTCCTTTTGTTTCCTTTGCTTGTAAGGGCTAGAACTTGAAGGTTTCTTCTCAGAAATTAGCTTTCTTGGAGAAGAACTTAACTTAGCTATTGGTATGAGGAGAGGGAAGGGGTTTCTTGGTTCGGTGAAGGATGAAGAAGGGAGAAGGAGGAAGAAGAAAATGAATTTAATCCCTTGTTTTCTTCTCTAAACCTATTTATCCCTTTGCCAAATGAAACATGTCTTCATTCATTCCCTCAACTCCTCTTTTCCCTCACTCCTTTAATTCCCACGAAAATAGAGAGAGGGAGGGAAGTAGACAATTCCTCCTTTGCTTGCTCCTTAACCAAGAGGGAAAAGAAGGTAAGCAACTTGGTTTTTCTCTTGCACTTTTGCTTAGTTTTCTTTTCTCCTTTAACTAAATTTTTCATTCCTTTCTATCCAATTATTTCTTCTTATCTTAATGGTTATCATTCATCAATTTATCTCCATCATTTGTGGGAGGTTCAAGGTTCAATCCTTGACCTCACCTCTTCTTATTCTATATTTCTTCTTTTTGTTTTTTTTTCCTTTTTCTCTTATTCTTTTCATTTCTATGTTCTAAGGAAAATAATATTTATATACCTATCTTAAATTTCATGGGTGTTACAGACCCGCTTGGACTTCGTGCCAGACATCCGATCAGCCCTTCGACCTGTCTGGACTTAGCCTGCATACTCGATCAAAGCATTAGATAACGACAAACCTAACTTAACCTATTTGTCATTCATCAAAACCTGGGTTAAATCGTTAGTGCTAAACGGACCAACATTTTTTTCTTTTGGTACCTTCCAAAATCTTGGATAGATTTGGTTAGTGGATTTAGCTTGATGATTGATATTTTGCTTCTCCCTAATCCTTCCCTAAATTTCTAGGCATATTAGTTTTGTTAGGTTGGGCTTCGACTGATAATGCTCATACTTCTCCCTATTGTGTTTCTAAAATTCTAGTCAGATCGTTGGTACATTAGTTTATGGATGATAGTGTTCTTGCTTCTCCACGTTGTTTCAGAGTTTTGGACAGATTTATGGGTAATTAAGCTTTGAATGAGGCTGCTCTTGTTTATTTTTATCGTTTTCCAGGATATGATTTTGTTCAGACTACCTAGTAAAGGCGGGTACTTCTTACTTTGTTTCTTTTAGTAATTTGACCTTAGTGTTGGTTTGTCCTAGGAAGATCGTACCGGCTCCATTGTACAAAAATTTTGTACAAGTGTCGAACTTTTCCTAAACAACCTATTGTGTTCTTTAGAAATTAAATTAGGAATCGCAAACGGAACTTAATATTATTGATTCCAAATTTAACTTATCTGTTCTTAATGGTTTAGATTTGGATCGCAAATGATGCTTAACATTATTGATCCAAATCCACCTATGTTATAAATTTAATTAAATATTAATTTTCAAAATTGGCTTCCAGGACTGCATGGCGAGGGACTAGTCCTTCTTGGGTATGAGATCATCCACCGCCGCCTAGACAAAGCCTTTTAAGGAAAGTTAATATTTAATTTCCTTATATAACTCTAGGTTTAACCAAAAGAACAATCGAATCATAAATTCGAAAAACAAAAAAAAACACAAACTCGAATCACAAATTTGAAACTCTAGAATCATATGCCTCTTGTGTTTGGAATTCATACAAAGAAAAACTAGCATGATGCGGAAAATAATTACTAGTTATACCTTTTCTTTGTATGCTAATAACTTCGAGATCTTCTGCCGTATTCCTCGTCTCCTCTTGGACGTCGTGTGGGTGACGACCCTCCAAGATGAACACCACCCAAAATCTCCTCCTTCTTCTCTAATATTTGGCCACCACCACCACCAAGGAAAAAGAGAGCAAGGGGAAAGGAAAAAGGAGAGGGTCGGCCACAAGAGAGATCACAAGCAATAGAATAAGAATTGATACATCATGAGGCCTCTCCTCCCCTTCTTTTATAATACTTACCCAAGGCATACCAGGAAAGATTTTTACAAAAAATTAAAATCTTCCTTTTGTTTTTTCCTTTCCTCATTTTAAATTCCTTTTTCTCCTCTTTGATTGATTCAATTGATTGGTCGGCCCCTTGCTTGGGCAAGGGTGGCCGACCCTAAGAGGAAGGAAATAAAAATCTTGTAAAAATTTTATAAGCAAAGAAGGAAAGCTCTTATAAAATTTTACAAGCTCTCTTTTAATCTTAATCTCCTAATGTGGATGTTTTAAAAAAGAAAGTTTTCTTTATTTTTAAAACAAGTTTTAAAATTTAAAACTTCTCATTTAAAATTTCCTTTTTTAACATGGTGACAAAAAAGAAAAGTTTCAAATTTAAAACTCTCTTTTTAAAAACCATGAGGATGGTTAAAAAAAGAAAGTTTTAAAACTTTTAAACTTTCTTTTAAACCATGTGGCCTAATTCAAATAAGGAAAGTTTTATAATTTAAAATCTCTCTTTTAAAACTTGTAGATATCTACAAAGAGAAGATTTTAAAAATTTAAAACACCTCTCATAATTTGAATTATGTGGTCGGCCCCTTCAAAATTAATTGTGGTCGGCCCCCTTAGAGAGAGTAGTGGCTGACCCTTGGCTTGGTCACCAAGCCTTGGGTCGGCCCCCTCTTGGATACCAAGATGGGCTTTTCATGGGTGGATGTGAGGCATTAATGAGGCTACGATAGGGACCTAGAGGAGAAATTGGTTTTGGCCTTCCGACAAAGTTGAGTATCCCATGTTCGCTCCGAATACACAACTCAAGTTCATCAATAATAACTCATTCCACTATAGAGTTATTATTACAGTACTGCACCAATCCCAAATTACATTATGGGCTCTTTCTTATCATGAGTGTGTTAATCTCTCTGTGTTTAAGATATCGAATGTCCACTAATTAATTGAGTTACTGACAACTCATTTTAATTAATGTCTTAGTCTAAGAGTAGTACCACTCAACCTTATCATCATGTCAAACTAAGTCCACCTGCAGGGTTTAACATGACAATCCTTATGAGCTCCTCTTGAGGATATTATCAACCTAGATTACTAGGACACAGTTTCCTTCTATAATCAACAACACACACTATAAGTAATATCATTTCCTAACTTATCGGGCCTATTGATTTATCGAGCTAAATCTCACCTTTTGATAAGTTAAAGAAATGAATACTAAATATATGTGCTTGTTATTATATTAAGATTAAAAGCACATACTTCCATAATAACTAAGGTCTTATTCTTTTATTAAGTCAGTATAAAAAGAACTTACCTTAAATGATCCTACTCAATACACTCAGAGTGTACTAGTGTAATTTATTAGTCAAGATAAACTAATACCTAATTACACTACGACTATTCCAATGGTTTGTTCCTTTCCATCTTAGTCGTGAGCTACTGTTTATAATTTATAAAGAACTGATAACATGATTTTCTGTGTGTGACACTACACACCATGTTATCTACAATATAAATTAATTGAACAACTACAAATGTAGATATTTTTTACCAATGTGATTCTTTATTTCAAAATAAATGTTTACAAAAGTTAAGCTTTTAGTATACACACTAACACTTAGTGCATGAACTATTTTGGATAAGTAATTGTTTTTACCTTGACTCAACTCTTATTTTCCTGCGCTTGATACTTCCACTCAAACCTTTGAGTTATTCGTTTCTATATCCATACAGTCTCTTGTTGTCATCTATGATATTTAGCAGATATTAGATACCAACCTTATATGCTTCGATTGTCGTTTATTTATGTACCGTATTGAGCATGCTGGCTTCATGTAGCATACCTGATTCCTGTTTATATTTATATGATGACTGTTGCATTTGGTGCATCATATCATAGCATGCATGTCAACGACCAATTCTCCCTTACGGTCGAGAGAGTCGTTGACCATGGCCGCATCCTCGGCCACTCGAGAGAGTGGTAGCTGGAGTTGATGCCGCTTATCCTGTCGTGCTTCCACTCGGTCACTCATAGGTAGTGATAGCTGGAGTTGCGAGCAGCAGAGACCCCCATCGTAGATGTAGCTAGTTAGCTACTATGCAACTATCCACTCGGTCACTCGTGGGAGTGGTAGTTGGAGTGTTGTACAGTCTATCACTGACTCGGCCTCTCGACCATACATGGGTCATGATGTAGAGAGGTGGGCGGGAGTGACCATTAGTGCATACGCTGTTATTATATTTGCTTTGGTTGTTGCTGTTTACATATGCTATTATTGCTTATGCTGCTGTGGTATACTTATACTGCCATCGCTTACTGTTGTTATTCACTTATGCTGATATGCTTACTTATGTTGAGATATACATCTCACATGTTACCCTTGTAGTTATGAGTAGCTCTGTAGCAGAGTTGTATTACTCCTGATCTTCTATTACCTAGCCTAGGTTATGATTTCAGGTATGAGCATATATTATAATTTTATTTTAGTATCTGCTATTTTCTTTATGAGACTGTATACTCTTGGCTCACTTTCTACTTGGATATTATGTTCATGCACTATCTTTCCTTACCCGCTAAGTCCCAGTACTCACCACCCCACAAAATGATTTTTCTTTCGCCAGGTAGCAGGTAGATGAGTCATGGATACTTGGAGAATCCCGGCTGCCAGTCCCACGTCACCCTCGACGATAGTCTTCTTTTTGTTTTGTTACTGTTTGGGTGGTATGTTGCTTTTGCGTATTTTGCTTTCCAATAAGTCGATGTAGATTTTGGAGTCTAGTTTGGTGGTTGCAGGTATTTTAGTTAGTAACTTTGTTGGTTTAACATTCGTATTATTTTATGATTTTCCACTGCGTTTACTTTCAGTCGTGTGGGTTGTTATTATACTGTGTGGTTGTGTGTTTACTATTAGCCGTGTGAGCTTATTATACTGTGTGGTTGTGTGTTTATTTTTTGTCATGTGGGCTTATTATATTGCGTGGTTGTGCTTATATCTAGCCGTGTGGGTTGTTGAATATGTATTATGTTATTTGTGTATATATATTGCTTCATATTGTCACCGGTACAGGAGAGATGCTGTCGAAATTTTATTGGTAGGGACTCCTCTGGGAGCGTGACAAATAGCTGGATTGCAAGCTGCACGACACGTAAGAGTCGCTCAATTCTTAATCTATTCAGATTCTTAGCTAGCAGCTCAGCAATTGTCTGGCAATTTTGAGATTAATAATAAATGACTCAAGTTATACGCAAAGACATTTGATAAGTTGAAGGCTGGATTTCAGGAAGTAATTATCCAGAAAATTCCTCATTCAGACAATCAAACAACAGATGAGTTAGCTAAATTAGTCTCTTCTGTAATTTACTAGAATTTGGATAAGCCTATTGAGTAAACATTATTAGTATCTTGCATTGAGCGGTAAGCCCATTTGGAGCTACAAAGCGACTGGAGAACGTCAATCATCTTATTCTTGCAACAAGGTACTTTACCAATTGACGGGGGGCAAGCACGTTTGCTCAAGAAAAGGGTTGGCCGGTTCACTATGATTGGAGATCAGCTTTATAAGAGAACCTTCTCTTGTCCTTTAGTCAAGTGTATTAGGTCAAATGATAAACAGTACATTTTATAGGAAGCGCATCGGAATTCTTGTGGTAATCATGTAGGATGTTGGTCTCTTGCTCATAAAATATTATTGGCAGGATATTTTTGGCCTACTTTACAAACTGATGTAGCTCAACTAGTAAGGACTTGTTTATCTTTTCAAAAGCATCAGAATATCCCACATCGTCCTACAGAGTTGCTTAAAACCTCTATGGTTTCTTGCCCATTCATTCGATGGGGTATGGACATGGTAGGGTATTTTCCCATAACACCTGCTCAAAAGAGATTTTTATTGGTAGCTGTAGATTATTTTTCAAAATGAGTGGAAGCCAAGCCCTTAACCAAATAACTGAGCAAATGGTTATCAAATTCTTATAACAACATATTATCTACAGATTTGGTATTTCATATAAGCTGGTTTCCGACAATGGAAGGCAGTTCCAAGGTAGAAGGATTTAAAAATGGTGTTTAGGATATGGTATCAAGTAGACCTTCACTTCTATGGCTTATCCACAGAGCAATGGTCAGGCTGAAGTAACAAATAGAGAAATTATCAGAGGGATTAAGATTAAATTAGATCATGTTGGAGGTAGTTGAGTGGACGAATTATCCAGTGTATTATGGGTATATCATACAACTCCCCAAGAATTGACAGGCATAACTCATTTTCACTTGGTTTATGGCGGTGAAGCAATGGTCCCAGTTGAAATTGGCATGGAATCTGACTGGAGATGCTTATATGATGAGAATAATGTCGATCGACGTCTTATGGAGCTCAACTTAATAGAAGAAGTACGGGACAAGGCGATAACTCGGCTTATATCATATCACCAAAGACTGAGGCAAAATTATAGCGGAAGGGTTATCCCTAGATTTTTTTTTTCAGATAGGTGATTTGGTCTGGAAACGCATCAAGCCGGTCGGAGATGTTAATAAATTGGAGTCATAGTGGGGAGGACCATATATGGTGATATAGAAGCTCGCCTCAGGCTCTTATTATCTCCAAGATGTAGAGGGAAGAAACCTAGAATGACTTTGGAGTGCCAACCATCTTCAGCTTTATAGAGTTTGACAAGTACGCTTGTAATTTACACTTGTATTTTGTTCAAATTTTTATATGCTTAATGAAAATACAAGCGGATTCATCTGAGAAATTGATTTAGCATCCCAAGCAATTGGGTATGTTTTATACAGTCAAATGACGACTTTAAACTCTATACAATGGAATGATGACTTTAAACTATATACAGTCAAATGACAACTTTAAACTCTATACAGTCAAGCAGCGACTTTAAACTCTATATAGTCGAGTGACAATTTTAAATTTTATACAGTCGAATGATGACTCTAAACTCTATACAGTCGAGTAGCAATTTAAAATCGATATAGTCGAATGATAACTTTAAATTCTATACAGTCAAATTGTGACTTTAAACTATATACAGTCAAATGATAACTTTAAACTCTAAACAATCGAACTGCAACTTTAAATTATATACAGTCAAATGACGACTTTAAACTCTATACAGTTGAACTGCGACTTTAAACCATATACAGTCGAATGACGACTTTAAACTCTATACAGTCGAACTGCGACTTTAAACTCTATATAGTCGAACGACAACTTTAAATCCAAATATAAGTAAGCATGTTTGCACGCCTATAAGTTCTTAATCCCCAAGCAATCAGGTCTATTCTAAGCCCCCAAGCTCTCAGCCAGGTTCCAAGCAAGCATTCATTCCAGATGGATTCCAACATCAAGGGTTTATGAATATTTGACCTGTTTATTTCGTTCGACATTATGTGTTTGTCTAGCTCATTATTTAGTCTGGGAATTCTTTATAAAAGTTGTTTATAAGTATTTGGTATGTTTATTTCGCTCAGCATTATATGCTTGACAGGCTCATTATTCCATCTGGGAATTCATTATGAAAATTGCTTGTACAAGTCCAGTTTATTTATTTCTCTCGGTATTATGCGCTCAACTAGCCCATTATCCCGTCTGAGAATTCATTATGAAATCTACTTGGCATTATATGGAAGGCACTATTGCTCGACTCGACTATTCAACTTGGCATAAATAATTCGCTCAGCACTGCATTCAGTCCAAGAATCCCTTATAATAACATTCATCTGCTTATCTAGGTTATTCTACTCGGTGTTATTGCCTCACCTGACATTTTATGCAGACTAATGTATATTTCATAAGGAACACACAAGGAGTCTAATCTTGTAAGTAATATTGGTGGTTCTAAAGATATGCAAGGATAACAGGTGCTACCAAATACTACTTAATACACAACTTAGTATTTAATTGTGATTTTCCTTTCATAAATACATATAGTCACATATTATGAAATATAAATACATCATTCAAAATCATTTAGGAGATCTTCTGGGAGCTCATTGAGAAGTTATTGATCTATAAAATGTAGAGGAGTTTCCATTGGTAGATATCCTCCCTTTCGTAACTGTTGAATTACTCCCCCGGTCGCATGATTGAATGTTCCTGAAAACCTCTTGGCTAATTTTCCTTTAAACTCAATAGAATTTAAATAGGCTCCAATCCCTGCCTCAAGGCGTTCATTCTCCCCAACCTAATAAGTAGATAACTCGGCCTGAACAATGTGTATTTTAGCTTTTGCAGTGTCCAAATGGGCTTGTAGGGATTCAATCTGGACTTCTCGTACATTCACTTATATTTGCTGCTTTAGTAGCAAGAAATTCTTAGTAGATAGTTCTTGACTTAGTTCAGGAGAGCTAGATGCATGTGCAAGTCTTAGCTCTTCTAGCAAAGTAGTCTTGTGAGCTGTCTAAAAGAGTTTTATCTTTCATTGTTCTCTTCACCTGGAGCTTGAACTCACTGCCTTGGAACTGGAGCTTTAAGTTCTGCTTGCCCATCTGTTGAGATTTCAATAGTTAATGGAAGTCTTGAAAAGTCTTTTCCATACCAAAAATGAGCTCGACCTACTCATCTATTTTTCCCTACAACTAGGTTGTTTCGTTACTAGAAATAGTAGAGGTAGCCTGTAGTTCTTCCACACAATCTTTCAAAACTTTGTTGGTCCTCTCCAGATCCATAACTAGCTGGCCCAAATGTAAACCTGATGCATGGAACTGGATATAATAGCAATAGAGTAATATTTCACAACAAAAATCTAAGAAAATTCAGTCATGGACTTACTACAGTAGAGTTTCGATTGTGTTCATCAGCACACTCTGAAATTGTAGTCCTTTGTATTTATCTATGTGCTTGTATCCTGACTCAGCCAATAGACCCTTTAACTTAAGTATCCCATAAGGTAAAGAAGAAGTAGGGTACAATCCTTGTTGGGAAGAGAACCCATGGGATTGCTTGAAAAGACATGAAGAGCTAGTTGAAGGTGTAAGCGCTGAAGGAAGAGCAAGAGGGAGCTCGGGCGATTGTGAATGAACAAGAGTTGGTTGGACGGGTGTTACGATTCCGCAAGTGCACAGATTCGTCGTCAGTAATATAAAAGATTGTCGAACCGACAAGGACTAGTTATAAGCACTAGTGATGGCACACTTAGGATTAGTTACACTATCGATGGTTGTAAGTAATCTAAGAAAAGAGATCGGAAAGCAAGGAATGAGAACTAGCAACGAGAGGAAATCAACCTGGTTAATGAAGAGTTCTAGGAGTTCGGTTTCATTGTGGTGGTATTGATGTGTCTCATACTATCCTATACTCATTGTCCATCGGTATGCGTTCGTCAGAAGCTAAAGCAACTATCTTTGAACACCAGACAAAGACAATCCCTACAAAATCCTGTTACAGTTAACCCCTGTCACTAGGGTGCCTCGGTAGATCGCAAGGACACGACTCTTACTGATGTTATCAAGGATAGAATTAAGAAGCTAGGTTTGGTCTCTTACTTCCTTGTGAAGGAGTCGCCTCTCCTTTCGAGGAAGTACCCTAGATGTCCGTGAACGGGTTACCCCTGTCACTAGAGCCCCTCGGGTGTACGATCTAAGGTATTCCCTCTATGAGATTAGCAATTCCTGCACAATCAATCAACATGACAAAGAGATCAAGGAATCGAAACAAAGCAAACGAAATCATCCAATGAATATAAACGTGATATGAGTTTTACATCAAAACTAATCCACAATTACTCCCTCGTCTTAGAACAAAGACTCTACTCCATAGACGCTAGAGAAGAACCCGAAGACATGGTGAATCTAAACATACAATCCTCAAAAACGAAGAGAGAAAGAAGTAGTATGCTTATCCAATGACGATGAGTGATCTTCGGATCCAATCCTTTGCTTCTGGAGTTGAGGTGGTGATGGAAGGTCGCTAGATGGATGTCCTGGACGGTGTGGAATGACACCAGAATGAATCTCCTCTTCACAGCTCACCTCCCGGCTCCTCCCACCTTGGAAAAGGGGTTAAAACCCCTTTATAGGATAGGGCACGGCGCGGCAGCACGACCGTGCAAGGATGGCACGGTCGTGCCCTAACTAGGCTCTAGATGCGCTGCATTGTCGTGCCAATCGGCACGGCCATGTGATGCTAGGGCTCGGTTCCTAGGGGTATGGTTGTGCAGGGCTACATGGTCGTGTGCTGCTTGGCCTCGATCATGGGGTGCACGGTCGTGCAGGGTTGCACGATTGTGTTTTGATCCACCTCTGATTTGGTCGCATGACCGTGCAAGGGTTGCACGACCGTGCACATCTTCCCTTCTGTTTGGCCATACGACCGTGCAAGGTTTGCACGACCGTGTTCTCTGGCTCGCTCCGGTGTGTCGACAAACGATGTTTTAGCTCTGAAAGTTGTCCCTATCAATACAAAATCAAACAAAGAGCAGATATCCGTATAAAAGAGTATATATGATGAATACATGATAAAAGAAGTGGTCATACAAAGGATACATATGTATAAAGTAAGTGAATGTGTGTAAAAGCATGCATAAAATATCATAATATTAATGCACATCACACTCCCAGACTTGAACCTTTGCTTGCCCTCAAGCAAAACACTACAAACTATATTCACGAGCGCCTGGCAGTGTTTCATAATCCCTAGTGCATTCGCCTAACTCTATCAACTAGTTTCATTGATAAGCATGATTGTGAAGTTACCTAAGTATGGCCTAAGCATAAGTTCTTTGTGCTCGGTGCAATAAGTAGTTCAAACTCTTCAAGTTTCAATTCTTTGTCCTAGTTAAGTCGTCATACGATTGAGTCCCTAATGTTCCCGGTGATAGGCACTTACCTGCCACACACTTGGTTAGTTTTTCTTAAGTTACACAAGGTCTCAAAGGATACTTCTCGGAATTAAGAGAAACATAACATTCATTTCTCCAATAACCTAACTTGGTCTCAAAGGGGTGAATTGTCAATTTCCACTCACGACAACTGTTTTTTATCCCTTATTTATTTATTTATTTATTTTTTGTGTTGTGTAGCACTAATCACACATGCGGGATGCATATGTTGGGATTTAGATTTTTCCAAATGAGCTATCATGATCCGAGGTTGTCCAGTAACCAAAATGTAAATAAGAAATCCCCATGGAAACACAAGTACTAACCAATTCAGATGAATCATAACTATTCCAAAAATATTTCTACTATTCAAGCTTAAGTACTTATGTGTAGTGTAAATAAGATCCTTAAGGTTAGGCCAAAAATTATACCAAACTCCATACAATACTTAGCTTATTTCATGCTACTAGAGATAGAGAAAGGGAATACACCAAACATACTAACACTATCTTGACAACTCATAAACTAAGAAAATGCTAGTCATTTTGCTATCGGACAAGTAGCAGAAAAAGTAGAAGGTTTGATGTTCTCACATATGCTTCAAAACCAGAAATGCAAATAAACAACGCAAAGTGCAAATAAAAACATGAAACTAGAAAAATGTAGATAAACAAAATAGACTAAAAATAAAGATATGCAAAGCAGAAAGTGTAACGACCACCCTTCTTACTACTACTACTCTCTAAGGATGACCGTTACTTAACTACTAACTCTACTTAACCGGTATGATTAAAAATCACATGGAAACCCTACCGAAAAATTTCGGCAGAGTCTCCCCTGTACCGGTGACCAAATCAACAATACAAACAAACTATACTCAGCCACAGGCGGCTGGAACATATATTTTCACAACCAAAAGGAATAACATCACCACGCAGTTTAATGAAATCAAAGCATGCAAGTAATAAATAGCGGAAACAAAATAAAAACATACAGTAAGAGGAAGTGTAGTCTATAAGCAAAATTTGCTTAGTAAGCGCTATCTAACTCACAAAAACTCAATGTGCATGTATATAAATAAAAACATGCTAAAACTGAATGCTAACATGTAAAGCTACTCATGCTCATAAATAGCAAATAACAGTAAGCTAACTCATGCTCTTCTAATAGTAAAGAAACATACTGAAAGGCTAAACATGTAAGACAAGTCTATACTATCATGCTAGCATAAAGAATTTAACTTACTGAATTCTAAACACTTTCTGATTCTTATTAAACTTACTTAAAAACTTATTCTTTTATTTCACTTATTTAAACTTATTCTTTAATGCTCGTAAACTTTTGTAAACACATTGTTTTATTAGTTCAAAAGCTTATACTTATAATACTTCAAAATAATAATCAACTTCTTCTTGGGCCCAGACATAGTACCATCTTATGCGCGTTCCCTAATAGGTTGGGGTAGCGAGCCACCAATCCTAAAAGAGCAGACCTCGGTCTACCAGGGCCAAGACCTCGGAATTGGACACCTGGATTTGTTTAACGACAAGCTCTTGGATGTCGGGTACTAGCCTCTTCTTAAAAGTAAAATACTTTTTAGCTTATTTACTTCTTCTTTAAATGCCTTGGCATTTTAATAGGCACCTTGTGTGCTAAAAATCCCTAAAGTCTCGACTTTAGGATCTACTTAAGGCCTCGGCCTTTTCTTTATCTTCTTTATCTTTCTTATACTTTTCTTATAAAAGAATGCTTCTGTATACTACGCTACAAAATTCTACATATTATAAGCTTTAACAGAACCTGCCTTGAAACTTAAATAGAAATCTGCATATATACTAACTAGAAGTAAAGCTGCATGCTCATAATACATGTACAGAAACTATGTAAAGCTTATGCTCATGATCTATGGACTGTTCTTGTAATAACACGCCTCTAACTGCATACTAATAGCTACGGCTGTTCATGCTTATCAATGCCAGGGAACTGAATTTAAATCTGCATATTTAGCTAACAGAAATCTGCATATTGTGCTAACAAAGAAACTTAAATTTGTACTGCTATAATATGCAAAGATTTGTACTGCTATAATATGCAAAAATCTGCACTTAATAGGTCTACATTTCTAAACTGTTTCCAATCAAAGCAAAGCATGAGGAAACTGATAAATTGCAACTAAAACTTGCTATACTAGACCCAGTGCTTCAAGGAACAGCAAGCAATACCCATGACATTTATCAAACTAGCAGGGATAAACTCGAATTTTATCACCAAGTGCAAACTCTACCAAACCGTGTCTACTCAAAGAAATCCTGACAGTATTAGATCCTCAAGCAAAACTTGTCTTTAAGTCTGCCAAATTCCAGATTTAGCACTAAAACATATCTATACAAACTGCAAGGCTAAAGAGCATATCTAATACCCTACGACAGAACAAAGCAACTTTGGTCAGAAACAATCAGAAACCTCCCAAATCTGGAATCAAAAGACAAATTGAAACCCCATGAAAACTAAAGGACTTCTTCAAAATCGCTTTGCACACCTACTTCTATTCCTTTCCCTGGAAATCCATGGCTACTGGAAGAATTAGGCTTGCAACATAATGCATAATAATTGACCATGTATTTACAAAACATTTCACAGTCCTCCTAATTCTATTCAAAATTCACAGCTATCATACTAAAAAGGAAATCACTTTGAGGACAATTTAAAGTCTCTCAACAACTTCACAGCATGCTTCAACAAAATCAAGAGAAACAAGGAAACTCCAAATCCAATTCGGGAGACTCACGGCCGCACACAAAACCAAAATCTTTTCAACATGCTTCAAATTCAAGAAGGAGAAACCAACGGAAAATCCAAGCTACTCTACTGCAGGTGAGTAGCGACTTACCTTGGGTTTCTTGGACTTACAACCGAGAAGGAGGCATCTAGGGCTTTCGGCGAGCTCGAAATCCCGACTCTTCTTCGTGCTCCCGACTCCTCCTCGTCGAGAAGAGCTTAAGGAGATGGAGAAACCCCTCGGAGAACCTTGGTCGGCCATCGGAAACGCCCTAAAGCTCGGCTGCGTTTTCGCCGGGAAGAGTCGCGCCGTCGAACTCGAGAGAAGGGGAGAGAAAGGTTTCGGTCCCGGGATAATTAATCCCTAACTTATCCCTCTTTTATAACCTAAAGTTTATGGCTTAAGACTATTTCGCTCCTTATCTAATCACGAAATACTAGCGGAAGAGTTGGTTGGCTACGGTTTTGACCAAGTCAAGGGTTGCGGTTTCGAATCCTCAGCCGCGCACTTTTCGTTTCGATTTATTTTCAATGTTCCTAACTATACCTTATATAAATTTGTTCTCACATCTAATTAACAAATCGAGCATGGCACGGTTGGTCGTGCCGAGTTTTGCTTGGGCCGAGGAGGTCGGTTCGAAACCCAGCTTCTTCAACTTATTTTCCTTGCTATTATTCTCCATTACCATTTTCTACATCATATACATCTTATCTCATATATTATAAACAAAAGTTGTTTAGCTCAGTTGGTTGGCTGACTTATGTTAAGACTCGGGTCAAGCCCGAGGTCTTGGGTTCAAAACCCAACTTCAACATTTTTCTTTCTTCTTCTTTTTTTTAAACTTCTTCCTCTTGGTAAAAATACCAAACGAACTCCAAAAATTGCATAAAAATACTCTATAAATTCCTAAAAATCTCTAGAATTTTTCTAAAACATTTCTAGATTTTAATAAGGTCTTTTAGAACTCTAAATCATGAAATTTGGGGTGTTACAGAAAGAAAATGCAAAAAGAAAATAAAACTAAAAAACTCGACTCAGGTTGTGTGGACAAACACAACACCCCCCCGGGACTTAGACCTTTCATCGCCCCGATGAAATTAAAATGGTTGATGAGGTCGAATGTCAGGGAGATCTGGAAGCTCAGGATAAGTCTTAACCACTCATCTTAGATCCCTTACCTGTTTATGATATACAAACAAATCATCAATATTACTCTGAAAGTTCCTCATATACCACCTAAAATCTTCGTTCCAAACCATTCTCTTTCTATGAGCCTCCATAAATTCAAGCATTCGTGTGAATAACTCTCTCTCTCTCTTAAAATAGTCTTGTAGTTGTTTAAACTGCTCATCCTCCATGTAAAAATTCCTAGTAAGTAATCCATTATTTGTTCAATATCATGATGAAGAGAGTCAATGATAAGGCCAAACTCTTGAAAATCAAATCGCAAAACATCCCGACTAACCAAAGGCACATCTCCACGAAGGGAGTTTGGAGGTGACTTGATCTGTTGTCTTGCTAACATCAAACATCAATTCTCCTTAACTTGGATCGTAGTCAAAGCCAGGTTGGACAATCTAAGGGGAAAATTATCCTTAATCATAAGAATATACCCAAATTCCTCCTGGCGAATCAAACGAGTGGTTAAACAAAAATTTAGATCCATTCGAGAAACATCTTCAATCATTTAAAGACCACTCAAGTCATAGCCCAATACTACTGCAATGTGAGTAAGCAAACCACCTAAAACAATGGGGGTAGGGGATGAAGTTTTCCCTAATTTTACCAAGTGCTTCAAAAAGAAATATCCTGAATTAATAGGTACATTTTCTGCCATTCCCCATAAACAATACAAGTCCGAAAACCTTACAATTCCATCCTTACCGCCCCTTCCAAATATCGTGTTTCTCATCATCATTGATAGGATCGAGTAGCGCGATAGAGGGGGGGGTGAATATCGCTTCTTTTTAAAAACTATTCTTTTCTTTTTAAGTCAGAATCGTGCAGCGGAAAATAAGAAAGGAGACACAATTGTTTACTTCGTTCGGAGCCTAGCTCGACTCCTACTCGAAGGCTCGCGGTCCTTGACCGCACCGGTGAGCAAACCACTATAACTCTTCTTTCCGAAATTATTCGGAAAGAAGTAGAACGTACAATGGAGCAAGATAGTAACACCCTACTATCTTGCTTAAATGAATCAAAAATGCAAGCTTTAAAATAAAATTTTACCGACAAATAAAATGGAGATTTTAGCTTAGGTCGGCACTTTCGGATGATGTAGCTTGCTGCACAGATGAAGACGAGACGATTGCAGAGTAGGAATCTTGATCAGAAAAAGTTGTTCTTCGGCCTCTGTCTTCGAGTCTGAATTTATAGGTGGACTGAGGTTCGGTCGACCGATCCCTCTGTTCGGTCGACCGAACCAGCTCCGTTCACCCCCAGCTGGTAGTCTGATGTTGGCTCGTAATTATGCATTAATTGGCTTTCAATGGTTCGGTCAACCGAACCCTTTTATCGGTCGACCGAACAAGGTTTTTCCTTGTTTGCTGAAATCTGCCGAGATCACCCTTTAATGCTGATTGGATCGGTCGACCAATCCTCTGGTTCGGTCGACCGATCAACCCTTCTTTCCTTTGCTTGCTGATTCGGTGCTGATGAACTGGCTTGCTGAGTCAACAGGTTCGGTCGACCGATCTTACTTTTCGGTCGACCGATAAAGCTTCTATCGGACTCTGGCTCAGTTTTGATCTGGACTAACTTTTGTGCTGATCTTACTTGGTTCGGTCGACCAGTCCTCTGGTTCGGTCGACCAATCCACCTAGACCTGCAAAACAGTGTTAGAACAAAAAACACCCTGCAACATAGATGTTAGCATAACAGTATAATAATGCATGAGTAATAAAAGAACAGTAGAACTGTTCTTGATCTCAACTTGGAAACCTTCCCGGTTTCTTCAGTTGGATCAGCGACCTAAGGTTGTTCCCTCCGGGAACCCGACCTCACTGTCGCTCCTCCAGTTTGCTTACCTCAACCTACCTGCCAAACTTTGATCCTCCAGATCTAGTTTGGACTTCTCACTCAGCCTTGATCGGCTCCCCATGACTTTTCCTTTGATCTTCGGTCCTTCAGACCTCTCGATCACACTGCCAAGCTTCGTCTCCCCTCGACCTTCTTGGACTTTCACCTGTGTTCCACGATCTGCTAAGATTTCTCCTGCCTAGCCTCCAACTAGGTCTTTCTCGGTTGAGTAAACATTCTGCACACTCAGTAAACTTGTTAGATCACAATAAGACTTAACTTGAACCTTTGACAACATCAAAACTGAGGTTTGATTCTGGTGCAGTTTGCACCAACAATCTCCCCCTTTTTGATGTTTGGCAACCAAGGTTCAAAGTTAAGTTTAAAAATATGCAACAGGTAAATAAACAAGCATACAAATATGCAACAAGTAAATAAGCAAGCAATTTAAATTCTTATTTCTCCACCTGAAATAAACCTCTCCCCTGAATACACTATCTCTCCTCCTTTGACACACATCAAAAATAGGGGAAGACGGAACAAACAAAAATTTAGAAAACTAAATGTTAGAATAAGTAAAAAAGAAAACTCTTAGTAAAAATAACCACTCAAAAATTTACTAAGGTAAAATAATTTTACTAAGGTAAAAAGTCTAAAAAATTTACTAAGTTATAAATTTTGAAAAAGATTAATTGAAAAATATTTCAAGAAAAAACAATTTTACTAAAGTGTTTTGTAAGTATATCTACTAAGTTAAAAATATAATAATAATTTTTTTTATTTTATTAATTTTTTTATTTTTTTAAGAATAACAGTTTAACAAAATTTTAAAAGTTATATTTTGAATTTTAAAAAATACTAAGGCAAGAAATATTTTGAAAAATTCTAAAAAAAATATTAAGTAAATTAAAACATTTGAAATGTTATTTTTTTTTAAAAGAATAAAAGTTTAATTTTTTTTTAAAAATATTATAAAAAAAACTAAAGCAAGAAATATTTTGAAAAATTATATGTTAAAAAGAATAAAATTTTAAGTAAATTAAAGCATTTGAAGTTTTATTTCTTTTGAAAATGAATAAAATAGCTTTTTAGGAGAATGAATTTCTGAAAAATAATATTTTGAAAAAATTTAATCAAAATAGTATAAGCCTAAAAATCTTGTTTTGAAGCTCCCCCTAAAACTGACAAATTCCTAAAGTCCAAGCATGGATATAAAAGAACTAAGGAAAATTTGTCCTTATGATGAAATGTCCAACCCTTGTCCAAGGCCAGCTATCACAAGATAGTAGCAATTTGACTCAGGTTGGTCAATTTAAGCATTTTATAACTAGCAAGGTTTTACTTACTAGTTAACTCAAATTGATCAATGTTTGTTATTTAAAGCCCAGATTTATAGCGATGCACTGACATAAGCATCTGAAATCTAGGGTTAGAACCTAAGCATCTCACCCATTCTAAGTTATCAAACAAGGGATCCTACTGTGCTTGTGAGATGCTGGCTCCTAGTACTATAGGATCATGCAATTCTACGGTAAGACCTAGGCTATTCCAGAAAATAAATTTAAAGAATTTTGAAAACAAAAAATTTGAAATGGGGATTTTTACAAAAATAAATTTGAAAAATAGACTAGATAGTAATTTTCATAATCAAAGAACCTATTCTACAAAACATAACCCTAATTGTCTTCTTAGATTACTAAATTCTGCTTCAGGTAAAGGTTTAGTAAAAATGTCTACCAAGTTAGATTTGGATTCAATATAATTAAGTTCAATATTCCCCTTAGACACATGATCCCTAATGAAGTGATGCTTAACCTCTATATGTTTAGTTCTAGAGTGATGTACTGGATTTTTAGTAAGATTTATAGAACTTATATTATCAATGTAGGTTTTTACATTTTTATAATCTAGATTAAAATCTTTTAATGTATGAGACATCCACAACAATTGAGCTACACATTCACCCAATGCTATGTATTCGGCCTCAGTGGTAGATAAGGCAACACATTGTTGCTTACGGCTAAACCAACTAACTAAAGATGATCCTAACAATTGACACCCTCCACTTGTACACTTCCTATCTAACTTACACCCAACATAATCTGAATCCGAGTATCCGACTAAGTCAAAATGTGAGGTTCTTGGGTACCAAATTCCTACATTAATAGTTCCTTTTAAATATTTGATAATTCTTTTAACCAGTGAAAGATGAGTTTCTTTTGCACAAGTTTGATATCGGGCACACATACTAACTGCAAATAAAATGTCAGGTCTGCTTGCAGTTAGATAAAGTAAACTCCCTATCATACTTCTGTAATACTTTAAGTCAACAGGTATACCATTTTCATCATTATCAATGGTTAGGTTACTTGCCATTGGTGTTTTAAGCCCTTTACAATTTTCCATGCCAAATTTTTTAAGAAGTTCTTTTGTATACTTAGTTTGATGTACATAATTACCATCTTTAGTTTGTTTAATTTGAAGACCTAAAAAATAATTTAATTCACCAACTAAACTCATTTCAAATTCATTTTCCATTAAGGTTACAAATTCTTTTAAAAATTTTGAATTGGTTGAACCAAATACAATATCATCTATATAAACCTAAGCTATAAAAATGTCCGAGTTAAAGGTTTTAATAAAAAGTGTAGGATCAATTTGGCCTTCTTTAAAACCCTTGGATTTTAAAAAACTAGATAGACGTTCATACCAAGCCCTAGGTGCTTGTTTTTATCCATATAAAGCCTTTTTAAGTTTAAAGACATAGGTTGGATTTTCTAGATCTTCAAAACCAGGTGGTTGACTAACGTAGACTTCCTCCTTAATAACACCATTTAGAAAAGAGGATTTAACATCCATTTGGTATAACTTGAACCCCTTAAATGCAGCATAGGCTAGCAACATTCTAATTGATTCAAGTCTAGCTACCGGGGCATAAATCTCGTCGTAATCTAGTCCTTCGACTTGACTAAACCCTTTCGCTACTAAATGAGCTTTATTTCTTAAAATATTACCTTGATCATCTAATTTGTTTCTAAACACCCATTTAGTATCAATAACCGTTTTATTTATTGGTGGAGGTACTAAGTCCCAAACCTGATTTCGTTCAAATTGGTTTAACTCTTCTTGCATTGCAATTACCCAGTCAGGTTCTATTAATGCATCATTTATATTTTTAGGTTCAATTTTGGATATTAAAGCTATTTGACTTAGATTTCTAAAAGCAGATCTTGTTTGAACCCTTAATTCAGGATTTCCTATGATTTGATTGACTGGATGGTGAGGGTTAGATTTTAATAATTTTGAATTTTTAGATTCTTTAAGGTCGGGTAATTCTTCATCGTCTTCTTGATTACCATTTGAATGAGTTTGAGTAGTAGAAATGTTATCAATTTCATTAAATGTTACATTTGTCGTTTCCTCAATTTTCAAAGTAGATTTATTATAAACTCTATAGGCCCTACTTGTAGATGAATACCCTAGAAAAATTCCTAGGTTAGTTTTTGAAGTAAATTTGCCTAAGTGATCTTTAAGATTTAAAATATGTACATTACAACCAAAAACTTTAAAATATTTTATATTAGGAATTTTGTTGAAATAAATTTCATAGGATGTTTTATTTTGATCTTTATTAATTATGATTCGATTTTGAACATAACAAGCTGTGTTAACAGCTTCAGCCCAAAAGTATTTTGATGTATTGTATTCATTTAACATGGTTCGAGCAGCTTCTTGTAAGGTTCTATTCTTACGTTCTACTAAGCCATTTTGTTGTGGTGTTTTAGGGCATGAAAACTCATGGTGATAACCATTTTCTAAACAAAAATTATTAAAATTATGATTTCTGAATTCTCCTCCATTATCACTTCTTATCTTTTTTATTTTAATATCTTTGTCATTTTCTACTTGTTTACAAAAATGCTTGAATGTTTCAAAGGTTTCATTTTTATTAGATAAAAATTTTACCCAAGTATATCTAGAGTAGTCATCAATGATTACTAAGCAATATAGATTTCCATTAAAAGATTTTATTCTATGAGAATCAAATAAATCCAAATGTATTAGTTCAAGTATTTTATTTGTTCTATTTTGATTTGTAAGTTTATGAGTTGATTTAATTTGTTTACCTTGTTGACAGGAATTACAAAATTTATTTAAAGGATTTCCTAATTTTGGCAAACCTTTAACTAAACCATTTTTGCTTAATTTTAATAGATTTCTAAGGTGAGTATGAGCTAATCTCCTATGCCATAACCAAGTTTCATCATTATTTGTTAGAAGACATTTAGATATTGTTTTAGGTAGATGAATGGAGTATATATTTTTGTCTCTAAAACCTTTCAGTAAAACATTAGTTGAGTCATTGTAACTTATTAAGCATTTAGAAGACAAAAATTGAACCTTATAACCTGAATCACAAAGTTGACTTATACTAAGTAAATTATAATTAAAATGTTCAACAAGTAAAATCTTTTTAATTGAAATGTTTGACTGTAATTGAATTTCACCTGTACCGATTACCTTTAACTTGCCATTGTTTCCAAAGGCAACTATCCCTAAATTTTTGAATTCAATGTTGGTAAATTTGTGCTGATCCCCAGTCATGTGTCTGGAACACCCGCTATCCAAGATCCATTTATCCAGAGCTTTGGAATCCTACAAAATGTAGGATGAGACCAAAGTGTGGTTAAAGGACTAGCTTTTAAATTCTAGTTGATTTACATGAATGTAATATTTATTGTTTTGAATCAAGTAAAGTGATTAAGTTTTAAAAGTAATTCTAAAAGTTTTGATTTTAATTAAATATATAATAATTTTTTTTAATAAGTTTAAAATAATTTTTAATAAGTTTAAAATAATTTTTAATAAGTTTAAAATAATTTTGTTAAGTTTAATTAAATTTTTAATTAAGTTTAATTAAGTTTAAAATAATTTTAATTAAGTTTAAAATAATTTTAATTAATTTTAATTAAGTTTAAAATAGTTTAGTTAAGTTTTTTAAAATAATTTTAATTAAGTTTAAAATAATTTAGTTAAGTTTAATTAAATTTTTAATTAAGTTTAATTAAGTTTAAAATAATTTTAATTAAGTTTAAAATAATTTAGTTAAGTTTAATTAAATTTTTAATTAAGTCTAATTAAGTTTAAAATAATTTTAATTAATTTTAAAATAATTTAGTTAAGTTTAATTAAATTTTTAATTAAGTCTAATTAAGTTTAAAATAATTTTAATTAATTTTAAAATGATGTTAATTAATTTGAATTAAAATTAATTTAGTTCAAATTAGAATTAATTTTATTGAAAGAGGTTATTGAACCCATGTTAGATTCAAACTTAGCTTTGGGTTAATCAAGCAGGCGTCCTAAGGATAAGTTTCAGTTCAGTGGCGAGGCATATGACCTACTTGAATATCATTAGACCACTTGCTGAAGACTTTCCAAACTGTTCCTGCCCAAAAAACTTAATACTAAATTTTGGTCTAACTAGCCCATGTTTGATTGGGGTAGCTTCGGTCAGATCCACTAAGTCTAGTGCACCAGGTAGAATTCCATATTCAACCTAGACATGTCTTCGACAGAGTTTCCTTGACGTACTATCATCCCAGTCCATTCCGGTGCTATGTTATAGGGTTTGGTAAACCTTTTTCATCTAACCGTTCTAATAATCCTAATCCTAAGTATTGAGTTTGGTTTACTTAAGTTGGTTGGATTGTTTTTCTAGTTGCTCCCCCTGAGTCATAGCTTAGATAAGGTCTATCTAAGTAATGGATTTGACTCTTAGGGACCAAGTAGTGGTTTGGTTTGATTGGTTTGGTTAAGTGTTTTGTTTGAACCCATGCTTGGACTTGACTTCTAACATTTTGACTGATTGGAGACATGTATGATTTGTTTATTTTGTTCGGTTTATAGCCAAGCCCCGATTTATTGTACACGGCTCGTTGCGATCCAAGTACCATATTTAGACACTTGGATCCCATTTCGAACCTTTCAAAAGTTTTCTTGAGTCGCTTGACTTGACCTTTCAAATCGGAATTTTCTTCCTCGAGTTTTTCAACTTGAGTTGAAGTTCCGACTTGAACTTAGTTAGTCGAGTCACTCAAGCTAACTTGTTGCTTAAGGTGGTCTATTTCCTTAAGTAACAAGTTATTTTGTTTTTCCGAATTTGCTAATTTTTTAAATAGACATTTAACTACTTTAAGTAAATTTGACTTTGAATAAATTGTTACCATATTCGGATCTTTCGATCCGGGGCTTCTCTCGGAATCGAGGTCGATCTCGGACTCGTATTCTTCGTCGGACTCGGACTCGAAATCTTCATTCCTTGCCATAAATGCAAGGTGACTCGAGTGCTTCGTTTGCTCCGTGTCGGATTCGTCGGAAGCGGTTTCGTCCCAAGTCGCTTGAAGTGCCTTCTTCCGTCTTGTTGATTTGGGTCGTTCTTCTTTCCGATTTGGGCATTCGTTTTTGAAATGCCCCTTTTTGTTGCATCCATAACAAATCATTTCTGATTTGTTTTGGATCTGGTTCGGTGGAATCTTTTTGGTATTTCTTCTGAACTTTTTCTTAGTCAACAATCTTCGAACCATGTTGACTAGTTCTTCTTCGTTTGTTGAATCTGAGTCTGACTCGCTTTCAGACTCGATCTTTGTTTTTGATTTTGTCTCTTTACTTGAACCTGCATACAAAGCAACTCCTTTCTCGACATGGCTCATGTTAGATTGCTCGTGTAATTCCAACTCGCAAAACAATTCGTCTAACTTAAGAATTGAAAGATCTTTGGAAACTTTGTATGCATCTACAATTGATGCCCACAAAGCATTCCTAGGAAAGGCGTTCAGAGCGTACCTTATCGTGTCGCGATTTTCGAGTTCGTGTCCGATCAGGTGAAGACCGTTGAGGATGTCCTTCAGTCGGGCGTGTAGTTGCGAGGCCATCTCTCCAGGAAACATTTTTATATTAAGTAAATTATTTAAAAGAAGATCTCGTTTGTTTACCTTTGAGTCGTCGGTTCCTTCATGTAATTGTTAGAGTGTATACTAAAAACCTAGCTTTTGGTATAAACATTTATCTAGAAATAAGAATCACATTGGTCAAATGTCTACATTTATGATAAATGTAGTTGTTCAATTAATTTATATTGTAGATAACATGGTGTGTGGTGTCACACACAGATGATCATGTTATCAGTACCTTATAAATTATAAACAGTAGCTCACGACCATAATGGAAAGGAACAAACCATTGGAAGGTCGTAGTGTAATTAGGTATCAGTTTATCTTGACTGTATAATTACACTAGTACACTCAGAGTGTATTGAGTAGGACCATTTGAGGTCATTTCTTTTATACTGACTTTATAAAGAAACAAAGACCTCGGTTATTATGGAAGTGTGTGCTCTTAATCCTAATATAATAACAAGCACATATATTTGATATTTATTTCTTTAATTTATCAATGGGTGAGATTTAGTTCGATAAATCAATAAGCCCGATAAGTTGGGAAATAGTATCACTTATAGTGTGTGTTGTTGATTATAAAAGGAAACTGTGTCCTAGAGATACTAGGTTGATAATGTCCTCAAGAGGAGCTCATAAGGATTGTCATGTTAAACCCTGCAGGTGGACTTAGTCCGACATGATAATAAGCTTGAGTGGTACTACTCTTGGACTAAGATATTAATTAAATGAGTTGTCAGTAATTCACTTAATTAGTGGACATTCGATATCTTAAACACAGGGAGACTAACACACTCATAATAAGAAGGAGCTCAAAAATGTAATTTGGGATTGGTGCGGTAGTTCAATAATAGTTCTCTAGTGGAATGAATTATTATTGATAAAATTAAGTTGTGTGTTCGGGGCGAACACGGGATGCTTAATTTTATCGGGAGACCAAAACCAATTCCTCCTCTCGGTCCCTATTGTAGCCTCTTATTTATAGAGTACTATACCCACCTATACCCACCTTCTATACCCACCAATAGGGGGCCGGCCAAGCTAGCTTGGGAACCAAGCTAGGGCCGGCCTAGGTATAAATTTGGGTGGCCGGCCCTAGCTTGAACCCAAGCTAGTGGGGGCCGGCCAAATTAAATTAAAAAAGAATTTTAATTTTAATTTTTATTATGTGGAAGAAATAATTTATTAAAGAGAATTGAAATTAAAATATCTCTCTTGTAAAAGATTTACAAAAGATTAAAGAAAGAGATTTGATCTCTTTCCTTATTTGTAGATTGGTGAGATATTTTATTTTCTCTTTAAAAATTATTCACATGTTGTAAAATTAAAATTATGGAAATTTCTTTTTATCAACCATGAAGAGATTTTTGAAGAGAAATTTTTATTTTTAAAAATTTCCGGAAACAAATTAGGAAGTTTTAATTGATGATTGAAACTTGTTCAATTTGTTCTTCATGATGTGGCCGGCCACTTGAATTTAATTTGGGAAATTTTATTTTATTTTTCTCAATTAAATCATGTCAAGGAAATTAAGGAAATTTTATTGTAATTAAATTTCCTAATTTGCCTAGGCCAAGGAATATAAAAGAAGGGGTGAGGGTGCCTTCATGGGTGACAACCTCTATTATTTCTCTCCCTCTTTTGTTCCTTGGTGTGGCCGGCCATCCTCTCCCTCTCTTCCTCTTGTGGTGGCCGAACCTCTCTCTCTCCCTTGGAGCTCTTGTGGTGGCCAGATACTACTTGGAGAAGAAGAAGAAGGAGGAGAGAAAGCTAGCATCTCTTGGAGCTTGGTTAGTGTTTTGATTTTCTTCCTTGGTGAAGCTTCTTCTTTTGTGGCCGAACCTAGCTAGGAGGAGAAGAAGGTGGTTGGTGGTTTCTCATCTCGGAAGATCGTTGCCCACACAACGTCCGAGGTTAGAAGAGGAATACGGTAGAAGATCAAGAGGTTTTTCTACAAGGTATAACTAGTAATTTTTCTTTCTGCATCATACTAGTTATTTATGGAAATAATACCAAATACAAGAGGCTTACGTTCTAGTATTTCGAATATATTTTTCGAAGTCGTGTTCTTTTGTTTTATTTTTTCCTTGTGATTTGATTGTTCTTTTCGGTTAACCTAAAGTTATTTTAGGAAATTAAATATTAGCTTTCTATAAAAGGTTTTGTCTAGTCGGTGGTGGTTGCTCCCATATCCAAGAAGGCCATGTGCCTCGCCACGTCAGTACTGGGAACCAATTATGGAAATTAATATTTAATGGAATTAATAACTTAAGGCGATTTGGGTCGAATGTGTTAAGTTCCGCAGGAGACCCAAGTCAAAACCTAAAAGAACGAATAGATTAAGTTTTGGATCAAACGTGTTAAGTTCCGCAGGCGATCCAAAATTTAATTTAAAAGAACACATGGTAGCTAGGAAAAGGTTCAGACCTTTGTACAAAATTTTGTACAGTGGAACCTCTAGGTTTTCCGAGTAGCAACCAACAGTAATTTGATTAGTGAGTCCCACAAGTCTTTGGCGTTGTCGTAGGGACTAACTCGGTTCAATTCCTCCATTGTGAGTCCACACTGAATGGTGTTGATAGCCTTGTAATTTAGTTGTGCCTTTTTGACCATTTGTGGAGTCCATTCTTCCGGTTCTAGAGTTGTTCCGTCCTTCGTTGGAGGAGTATAACCTTTCAAGATTGTGAACCAGAGTTTGATGTCAGACTTCAGGAAGCACTCCATCCTATTCTTCCAGTAGCTAAAGTTTTCTCCTTTAAATAGTGGAGGTCGGACCGTGCTATAGGCTTCTTGATATGAATTCGACATCCTTGCAAAGCACAGATTAAAAAAAATATTTCCAAGACTTTTGTCTTGGGATTAGTAGTGCTTAAAAAATAGAGATAATGAAAAATATTAAATAAATTTGAAGAAAATAAAAGATTTTAAAGATGCTTAGAAAATTGGTTAAGAAATTTCAGAGCTAACCTGGCACTGATACCAATTGATAGGATTGAGTAGCGCGATAGAGGGGGGGGGGGGTGAATATCGCTTCTTTTTAAAAACTATTCTTTTCTTTTTAAGTCAGAATCGTGCAGCGGAAAATAAGAAAGGAGACACAATTGTTTACTTCGTTCGGAGCCTAGCTCGACTCCTACTCGAAGGCTCGCGGTCCTTGACCGCACCGGTGAGCAAACCACTATAACTCTTCTTTCCGAAATTCTTCGGAAAGAAGCAGAACGTACAATGGAGCAAGATAGTAACACCCTACTATCTTGCTTAAATGAATCACAAATGCATGCTTTAAAATAAAATTTTACCGACAAATAAAATGGAGATTTTAGCTTAGGTCGGCACTTCCGGATGATGTAGCTTGCTGCACAGATGAAGACGAGACGATTGCAGAACAGGAATCTTGATCAGAAAAAGTTGTTCTTCGGCCTCTGTCTTCGAGTCTGAATTTATAGGTGGACTGAGGTTCGGTCGACCGATCCCTCTGTTCGGTCGATCGAACCAGCTCCGATCACCCCCAGCTAGTAGTCTGATGCTGGCTCATAATTATGCATTAATTGGCCTTCAATGGTTCGGTCAACCGAACCCTTTTATCGGTTGACTGGACTCTGGCTCAGTTCTGATCTGGACTAACTTTTGTGCTGATCTTACTTGGTTTGGTCGACCGGTCCTCTGGTTCGGTCGACCAATCCGCCTAGACCTGCAAAACAGTGTTAGAACAAAAAACACCCTGCAACACAGATGTTAGCATAACAGTATAATAATGCATGAGTAATAAAAGAACAGTAGAACTGTTCTTGATCTCAACTTGGAAACTTTCCCGGTTTCTTCAGTTGGATCAGCGACCTAAGGTTGTTCCCTCCGGGAACCCGACCTCACTGTCGCTCCTCCAGTTTGCTTACCTCAACCTACCTGCCAAACTTTGATCCTCCAGATCTAGTTTGGACTTCTCACTCAGCCTTGATCGGCTCCCCAGGACTTTTCCTTTGATCTTCGGTCCTTCAGACCTCTCGATCACACTGCCAAGCTTCGTCTCCCCTCAACCTTCTTGGACTTTCACCTGGGTTCCACGATCTGCTAAGATTTCTCCTGCCTAGCCTCCAACTAGCTCTTTCTCGGTTGAGTAAACATTCTGCACACTCAATAAACTTGTTAGATCACAACAAGACTTAACTTGAACCTTTGACAATATCAAAACTCAGGTTTGATTCTGGTGCAGTTTGCACCAACAATCATATGGGCATATCGAAAGATTGGGTTAACAATACTACTGCCATTAGAAACGTGCAGATTAAACCCAAACTCTACACCAATTTGCTCCCACAAATTTGATTTTTCAAAAGCAGACAGGATTATGTAGACTCCGTCCCTAGCCAAATCATAGCATATATTAAAATCCTCAAGACTCCATTCATAGTCATCATTAAATAAGCAAAATTTTAGTTTTCCTCCTCCTTGAACATTATCAATAGAAACGGAGCTTAAAATTTTCAAGACAATACGGGGGTAAGTTGGGTACCTTAGGGCCATTATGCTAGACCAACCTATTCTATCAAGCAATCAATCAATATCATTTCCAAACCCCAATGCTTCTAAGGTCTCTCGGTCCATAAATCTAGTGCTTAGAATGAGACGTTTAGATAAAAAATTAAAACAATGCAATTGATCATCATTAGAGAAAGTAATACTAAAGTTGTTCGATATACCTTTGAAGCGTGCATTCTCCTCGTTTGAGACGACCAACACTTCTTTTCCTTTCCTTTGACGAGAGTTCCTTCTTGCAAAGTCCGACATCACGGATGATTGATTGGAATGAGATGAACATGGGGGAGGAGTGGTAACACCTTAGGAAGTTGGAGGAAGAGAGGAGAGAAAAGAGGTGTGGGGGAGAAGGTTAAAAACGGTGGCACAGGCGTGCAAGTCCGCACACCCATGCCCTAATTAAACAGGGGTGTGAGTCGGGTCATGCAGGGGTGCACACCTCCTCCATGGCACGGTCGTGCCAATTGGCACGACCCCCTTTTCTCTCCACTCGGCCGAAGATGCACGACCGTGCCAATTAGCACAACCCAGTTCTTCCCCTTCTCTAGTCTTGCCTCATGGTTGTGCCAATTGGCACGACCTGAGCTTTCTCCTCCTCTGGCAGTCTCACACGGTCGTGCTAATTGGCACGACCTGTGTCCTTCCTTTCTCTGCACAAGCCACACGGCTGTGCAGGGCTGCACGGCCCATGGCCTTCATTCTTCTGTTGGATTCGCATGGCCGTATGGGATCACACGACCGACTCCTTTAGACTCACGGTGACTCGCCTTTCGCTCTTTTGGTTCCTCCGACGTCGAAAGGCTCACGACCAGCTCGTGAAGGCTCAGCACATCCTGAAAGCGAATACCCAGAAATAAAGAAATGATAAAATGCTTGACTCAAACTCACTAGAGAAATGAAACGATAAAAGGAATGACGGACTAAAATGAAAGAAAAAAAATCCTTGGGTTGCCTCCCAAGAAGCGCTTGTTTTAGGTCTTTAGCTCGACCCCATTTTAACTCATTCAGGTGGGTGTTGATCTGAGAAGTATATCAACATATCATCCTTTGCAGGCATATCATGGAGGTATTTTTTTAAACGCTACCAGTTTACTTTAAATTCCCCATGCTCCTTGCTCCAAATGTCAACAACTCCAAACGGGTAGACCTTTTGGACTTGGAACGGTTCTGTCCATCTCAATTTTAACTTCCCAGGAAAGAGTTTCAATCTTGAATTAAACAACAGCACTGAGTCCCCTTCCTCGAATTCTCTCTGCATGATATGTTGATCATGTCATCTCTTTGTTCTCTCTTTGTAGGATTTGGCATGTTCGTAGCCATTCATCCTCAATTTATCAAGCTCATTTAATTGGAGTTTCCTTCTGTCTCTCGCTAGCTTTAGGTCCATGTTAAGCTGCTTTATCGCCCAGTAAGCCTTATGTTCTAATTCTACTGGAAGATGACACGGCTTTCCGTATACCAATCGGAATGGGGTCATACCAATTAGAGTCTTGAAAGCAGTACGGTATGCCCATAAAGCATCATCCAACTTCAATGACTAGTCTTTTTGGGAATTGGACACTGTCTTTTCTAATATTGCTTTTATCTCCCGGTTGGAAATCTCTGCTTGTCCATTAGTCTGGGGATGGTAGGGTGTTGCTACTTTGTGGCTAATTCCGTATTTATTTAGCAAATTTTCAAATTGTTTTTCAATGAAGTGCGAACCCCCGGCGCTAATAATTGCCCTAGATACATCGAATCATGAAAAAATCACCTTTTTAAACAGTTTAATTATTATTTTGGCATCATTGGTAGGAGAAGCTATGACTTCCACTCATTTCAACACATAATCCACCGCCACCAAGATATAATTGTTTCCACATGATGAAGGAAAATGCCCCATAAAATCTATTCCCCATACATCAAACAGTTCTACTTCGAGGATGCAATTTAGTGGCATCTCATTTCTTCTAGTGATGTTCCCGGTCTTCTGACATTGATCGTAGGACTGCACAAAATTCTTCGTGTCTTTAAATAGACTTGGCCAAAAAAATTCTGCTTGTAAAATTTTTGTAGTTGTTCTTGGCACGCCCAAATGTCCGCTGTAGGATGACGAGTGACAGTGAAATAAAATGTCCTTGATTTCGTCTTCCGACACACACCTTCGGTAGATCGTATCTCCGTATTTCCTAAAAAGTAGTGGTTTGTCCCATATGTAGTGTTTGACATATGAGAAAAACTTTTTCCTTTGCTTCCAGGTGAAGTTTGGGGGAAGTACTCCACTTGAAGGTAATTAACAAAATCTGCATACCAAGGAACTCTCTCAGAATTTACTATCAACAAATACTCGTCAGGGAAAACATCATTTATGGGTGGATCAAAATCTATGTCTTTTTGCCCATTCAGCCATACTCGGGATAGATGATCTGCCATGACATTCTCGACCCATTTTTTGTCTCTAATTTCCAGATTAAATTCTTGAAGAAGCAAGATCCACCTGATCAACCGGGGTTTGACATCTTTCTTATTAAGTAGATATCTTATAGCAGCATGATCAGAATACACTATCACTTTTGAGCCTATTAGATAAGACTTGAACTTGTCGATTGCAAATACTATGGCCAACAATTCCTTTTCAGTGGTAGAATAATTCATTTGGGTTGCATCCAATGTCTTGCTCGCATAGTGGATTACGTGCAGTACTTTATCCTTTCTTTGTCCTAAAACCGCACCCATTGCAAAATCACTAGCGTCGCACATGATTTCAAATGGGAGTCCCCAATCTGGAGCTTGGATTACGGGAGCTGAGATGAGAGCACTCTTGATTTTCTTAAAAGCCTCATTGCAGTCATCGTCAAAACAGAATTTAGTATCTTTAATCAACAAGTTGGTTAGTGGCTTGGAAATTTTTAAGAAGTTCTTGATGAAATGCCTGTAAAATCCAACGTGCCCTAAAAAACTCATAACCCCTTTTACGTTAAGAGGTGGAGGTAGTTTCTCAATTGTCTCTATTTTGGCTTTATCTACCTCAATTCCTCGTTCTGAAATCTTGTGTCCTAAAACAATTTCCTCTTTGACGATGAAGTGACATTTCTCCCAGTTCAGAGCTAAATTCACCTCTTCGCATCTCTGAAGAACTTTAGAAAGGTTCAGAAGACAAGAATTGAAGTCATTCTCATAAACTAAGAAATCGTCCATGAATACTTCCATAATCTTTTCTGTGAAATCTGAGAAAATTACCATCATACATCTCTGAAATGTAGCTGGTGCGTTGCAGAGTCCAAACGGTATTCGTCGATAAGCATAGGTACCAAAAGGGTATGTGAAGGTGATCTTTTCTTGATCTAGGGGATGTATTGGAATTTGAAAAAAAAACCAGAATACCCATCCAGATAACAAAAATAGGAATGCTTTGCCAATCTTTCCAGCATCTCATCGATGAATGGTAAGGGAAAATGATCTTTCCTAGTCTCCTTGTTTAGCTTCCTGTAATCAATACACATCTGTCATCCTGTGACTATGCTCGTTGGAATCAATTTGTTATTTTCATTTCTAACCACAGTCATTCCCCCCCCCCTCTTGGGGACCACATGGACTGGACTCACCCATTTACTATCCGATATAGGGTAAATGATCCCGGCATCAAGAAGTTTCAATACTTCATTCTTCACCACCTCTTTCAAATTTGGATTTAACCTTCTTTGATGCTCAATTGAATTTTTATATCCTTCTTCAAGCAGAATCCTATGCATGCAGATTGAAGGGTTGATCCCTTTTATGTCATTAATGGTGTATCCGATTGCTTTTCTGTGTATTCTCAGCTCCTTGATCAATATCTGTGTCTCCATCTCGGTTAAATTTGCATTAATTATTACTGGGAAGGTGGAATCTGGACCAAAGAACACATATTTAAGGTTAGGTGGCAGAGGTTTTAACTCCACTTGAGATGGTGCAATCTCAGGCAATGCTGGTTCCTGTTCTAGTAGCCGTATTTCTTCGTTTGCCCCGACTTCTTCTGGCGTTCCCTCGATTTCTTGAGTCATTCCCTCAATATCATCATCATCATCCAAGTCCTCCTCTACACATGATGTTTAGGTAGATATCAAACCTCCCGGCAATTTTAGTAAGATGACTTCTCCACACCAAGGAAACATTTTTTGTACATCTTGGGAATGCATACGGATGGACTCCTCTAATTCTGCCTGAGCCTCGTTCTCTATGCGCCTTGATTTATTTTCATCTATCAACACTCCCTTATCCTCTTCTGTTTTGATCAGGTGTAGAGATAAGTTTAACACATCTTGTCGTGATCACTCGTTGAGATTTGACAACACCATATGGATTATTTCTTGTGCTTCATCCAAACTCTTTTTCATGAGTGCCCCTCAACTGTTGTGTCCAGGAGGCTCTTGTTCTGGAACAAGAATCCAATGTAAAATATGTGAAGAACCAACCAACTCTCAATACCGTGATGTGGGCACTGATATAGAATTGATAGGTACCTATCCCAAGCTTGATGCAATGCCTCTTCTTCACGTTGCTTGAAGTGCAAAATCTAATCTCTCAACTGAGCAGTTCTTTTTGGAGGAAAGTATCTATTTATAAATTTTCTCTCTAATTCATCCCACGTCTTGATGCTTCTTGGCGGTAGAGTATTGAACCAAACCTTTGCATTACTTCTGAGATTGAATGGAAAAACTATGAGTTGTATTGAATCAGCCGGAACCCCCTCAACTCTCAGTGTGTTGCAATAGCTGTGGAAATCCAGGAGATGCAAGTAAGGATTCTCTGAATCTAATCCCCCAAACTGATTTTCCTGCACTTTAGAGATGAATGATGGTCTGAGCATAAAATTCTTCGCTAGGATTTCTAGAAACACAATGGGCCCCAACTCTTTACAGACTTCGATGCTCCATAATCCTTTAAGGGCTTTAACATCATGTCCTATCCGAATAGACCGGTAGCACGAAGTAGACAGACATGCAGGGTAATTGAATTTCCTGCAAGGTTAGCTTCGAATGCAAAAATAATATATGGAATAAAATGCAGAATGTAAAGAAAAACAAGAGTAAAATTATTTATCTCTAAATGCAAACGAAAGTAAAGATAAAGGGAAAAAAAAATAAAGTCTAGTTTAATCTAGTATAACTATCACCAATGTTATAGACGCAACCCCCGACAACGGCGCCAAAAACTTGTTACGATTCCACAAGTGCACGGATTCGTCGTTAGTAATATAAAAGATTGTTGAACCCACAAGGACTGGTTATAAGCACTAGTGATGACACACTTAGGATTAGTTACACTATCGATGGTTGTAAGTCATCTAAGAAAAGAGATCGGAAAGTGGGGAATGAGAACTAGCAACGAGAGGAAATCAACCTGGTTAATGAAGAGTTCTAGGAGTTCAGTTTCATTATGGTGGTATTGATGTGTCTTATACTATCCTATACTCATTGTCCATCGGTATGCATTCGCCGAAAGCTAAAGCAACTATCTTTGAACACCAGACAAAGACAATCCCTACAAAATCCTGTTACAGTTAACCCCTGTCACTAGGGCGCCTCGGTAGATCGCAAGGACACGACTCTTACTGATGCTATCAAGGATAGAATTAAGAAGCTAGGTTTGGTCTCTTACTTCCTTGCGAAGGAGTCGCCTCTCCTTTCGAGGAAGTATCCTAGATGTCTGTGAACGGGTTATCCCTGTCACTAGAGCCCCTCGGGTGTACGATCTAAGGTATTCCCTCTACGAGATTGGCAATTCCTGCACAATCAATCAACATGACAAAGAGATCGAGGAATCGAAACAAAGCAAACAAAATCATCCAATGAATATAAACATGATATGAGTTTTACATCAAAACTAATCCACAATTACTCCCTCGTCCTAGAACAAAGACTCTACTACATAGACACTAGAGAAGAACCCGAAGATATGTTGAATCTAAACATACAATCCTCAAAAATGAAGAGAGAAAGAAGAAGTATACTTATCCAATGACGATGAGTGATCTTCGGATCCAATCCTTTGCTTCTGGAGTTGAGGTGGTGATAGAAGGTCGCTGGATGGATGTCCTGGACGGTGTGGAACGATACCAGAATGAATCTCCTCTTCACAACTCGCCTTCCGGCTCCTCCTACCTCGGAAAAGGGGTTAAAACCCCTTTTATAGGCTACGACACGGCGCAGCGGCATGATCGTGCCAATCGGCACGACCGTGTGATGCTAGGGCTCGGTTCCTGGGGACACGGCCGTGTAGGGCTGCACGGCCGTGTGTTGCTTGGCCTCGGTCATGGGGTGCACGACCGTGCAGGGTTGCACGACCGTGTTTTAATCCGCATCTAGTTTAGCCGCACGACCGTGTAAGGGTTGCACAGTCGTGCACATCTTCCCTTCTGTTTGGCCACATGGTCGTGCAAGGTTTGCACGACCGTGTTCTCTGGCTCGCTTCGGTGCATCGACAAACGCTGTTTTCACTCTGAAAGTTATCCCTGTCAACACAAAACCAAACAAAGAGCAGATATCTATACAAAAGAGTATATATGATGAATACATGATAAAAGAGGCGATCATACAAAGGATACGTACGTATAAAGTAAGCGAATGTAAGTAAAAGCATACATAAACTATCATAATATTTACGCACATCAACGGGTAAAGATGTTGATGTTTGTCCAGCTAGCTCAAGACTTACTTGGGTATTGATCCTTCAAACCCCCCGACCGACCAATCGCCTACTGGGAGTTGCTTGGAGCAGGGAGTAGTTGAATAAATACTTAAGGCTAGTAGGGGAATTGGTTGAATAATTAGAAGGATTGACGTTGTCTCGAGGGGCCGAATAACTGGGGGAATCGCATGAGACATAGTTATAAGAAGGTATGGCCTCATTATAGCAATTCCAAAATGAGAACGATTATGTTTTTGAGACCCAAGCTCTTTACCTTGATCAAAAGAGATCTCAGCCAAAGCAAGAGACTGCTCGGTGATGGGTAGGTTAGGTAAATCCGGATCCGAAGCCTCTGTTCGAGGCTTTTTGTGCCTGATGATGAGAGGAGTATCTAATTTCGAGAAGTCTGAAGGGGACTCATGAGTAGGTTCAGCCAGAGCGAGTGGACCAGTAGATACGGAAGCTTGCTCGAGTTGACGCTCTTTCAATAAATCCTCCCACATCTTGTTTAAGACCGTACTTGTTAGCCGAGTGTTTTTATACAACAAATTTAGGAGAATGGCCTCAGCTAAAAAAATAAGTAAAGTTTAAAAGCTTATATAACAAATGATCAAGGAATAACAAATAATTAATTACGAGGAGGATAGGGATTCTTACTCACCAAAGGTGGCACTTAGTTCTAAGTTGACCGGAGTGAGTCCAAAAAAAAAAAAAAAAAGAGGCCTTCTATGGCCAATGAGGGTAAGTTAAACTTTGCACCCTTTAACCTTTCCAGAGCCTAACGAAGGGTTGGATATGCAGAGATGTTACCTAAGTTAGGGAGAGAGGGAAGATCTTGTTGCCAGGTCATAAGGAAAGGTGGAGGAGTGGGGAGAATTATGAAGAAATATTTATTTCTCCATTCCTTATGCGCTAGAACTCTGTTAAACAAGATTGCCTTAGAGCGAGCTTGGAACTTGAACATACCATTCACTATCTAGCGAGGGTAGAAATAATAGTGGAATAGGCGGGGAGATAAGGAAACAACAAGTAAGCGAAAAGCAATAATGACACCACTTAAGATGTTAAGTGATTGGGGGATAAATTGGTGTAGCGAAATGTTGAAATATCGGCTGACATCAATAAAGAAAGGATGTAAGGGAAAATAGAATCCTGATACAACTTGCTCTCTACTCTAAAGATGGCGATGCTCTCTGGTGGGAAACGATGAGGATGGTCTTCCAAAATGGGAATGACTATGTGGGTAGGAATACCGTAGTTGATGGCAAGGTCATAGGCGTCGTCGATGGTGAATCTAGAAGAACATTGCATATACTACTTATTACCCTCACCCATATTTGAAAAGAAAAGATTACAGGAGCCAAAGAAGGAGGAGAGCAGAGAGTCGAAGAAGAACACTGAAGACGAAGATTAAAAGAAAGCCTTAAGATCTTTTCATAGAATGTTTATAAGAATCCTGCAAAAAGGTGTTCTAAACAAGATCGTCAGATCATAACAACAAAAAAGGCGGAATTAATTATGAACCATGGGATGATGAAGATAAGGCGGTGGAAAAAGAAAAATTGGTACATCTATTATGATGTACACACATATATTACCAATAAAAATCCCACAACGATAAATGATTCGACAAGCAGTTATCTCGAGGTAGCAATGCTTTTATTGAGGTAAAATTAGTTTTCTGTGTAACTCTCTAGCCACAGACCCGAATGAGTTTTTATAACTTGAATGGAAAAATAGTAAGTTAAGACTTGATCATATTTATGAAGATTAATTCTTCGAGCCAAATGAATTCAATTTTGACCAGTCTTAAATATCTTTTAAATAACAGTTTATCCTGTTCTAAGGATTTTGGTATAAGCCGACATAAACCTGAGCAAAAGTCTGCTCGACCTTGAGGGTCGGACGCGATAGTTTGCTCAGCCTTAGGGTCAGATGCCATAATCCGCTCGGCCTATAAGCAATCCTTATCTCATTCAATTTATTGCCCGGACGAGCTTGATTACATAAGCTAAAGGGGGAACATTAGTTACTAATCGATGCAATTTTAGAATAAAGGTGCTTACTGAAATTAACAAAAACTTAAAGACCAACATACAATGAATATTCATATCCGAGTCATTAAATTCACAAGTTAATAGAAAACAAGGTAAATCATTAAAGATTGGGATACAAGTCAGGGGGAACATTTTGAGTTATCCGGTCATAGACTAAGGAACTAGCGGGAGGATCAGAAGTTAAGAATCTGCCTTCTTTTAGATGTTCCATTGCACCTTTTGCTCCAAGTATAAGTGCTCTGACTACGGAACAAGCAATTGGTACATTAAACTCAGGTGTTTGGAAAAACTCATTTTTATTTGCTTTAAACCGCTCATCCTCCCCCGCCTGATAGGTTTTTAGCTCTGCCTAGATTTTTGTCACCTCCATCTTGGCAATCGTCAGATCTAACGTCAAGGAGTCCTACTTGGCCTTTTGAGTCACTAGTTCAGATTCTTTAGCAGTTAGCTCGACAGTATGTGCGACCTCCTATGTTTGTAATTGAGCAAACAGTTGCACATTCTTGGCAGTTTGTTCATCCAACTTTGTCTGTGTAGCCACTCAGAGATTTGTCACCAATCGAAGTTGATCTTTAACATAATCCAGAGTGACCTTCCACTGGGTTGCTTTCTCAAGCTCAATTTTGGTCAACTCTCGAGCCTCTTGGAGTTGAGCAGATAATTCTTTTATTTGCTTGGAGACCCTTATGGGCATTGCCTCAGAAGTTTGCTATTTTAGCAACTTATTTTCTTAAGTTAAATTATGCAATTGTTGAGCAACACTCATACTAATTGCCCAGGGCTGAAAAATAAACATGGTTAGGAGAAATTGAAATAGATGAAAGATAATCAATTAAAATGACAATACCTTAGTCTGCTCATTTGAAAACTCATCCGCTAACTTTTTAGGGGGGGGTGGGGGGGGGGGGCTCGCTAAGTCAATTTTTGGCATCTGCCCAAGCGTCTATTAAATGATCTCCTAATAATATGGAGAGAGTAGAGGGAAGGAGAGATGTGGGAGAAATTGAAGCTTGAGCGGAAGGTAGAGAAAAAAGAATGGGTGGTGAGCTAGAATCTTCTTGTACAGTCGCAATGGATTTTCCCGATGAGAGGTCAATAAGCCTAGAGCTGGTGAATTGCCTGGTAAGGAAAAATCTTCTTAAGGAGGAATAGGAGCAGGTGTTGAGAGGATGGGATAGAGAGATGACAAAGTTTGTTCGGGAGATGACTCTCATTTATCCTCTAGGGTGGTATCTTCCGGAGCAGAGAGTGCTTGTCTCTTGGGAGTAAGAGCAAAGGTGAGTTTCCTCCCCTTATGCTTTTTCTTTAGGACAACTTCCTGCTCCGAAGGAATAATGTCAGGTATTGAAGGTGAAGCAAGTGGCAACTCTCCAGAGACATGGGCTTTAGCTACGTGGCTTGCGGAAGTCCCATTTAGCAGGGACGGTTGAGGGTAGACCTCGCTTGGTCAACAACTCCTACTCATTAGTGAGGAGCTCTCCCTTGGCCAAGGCAATCTCTTTAGAAATCAGAGATTTCTAAATCGCAGCCATTGCACAACATAAAATGTCTCAATTAGTGGCAACATAAAAAAATCAAATTATTACTACTTACCAAAAGAGTAGGATAGTTTCTTTTGGATGGGGTTTAAACCAAATAGATACAAAAATCCCTCTTGCAACCACTGGTGAATTCTGAACCATTGGCTACTCAGTTTAGGAAGATAAGAAACAAAGATATGATCCTGTTTAAGATTTGTAGGATCAAGAAGAGGAGGAAAAGAAGACTGCCAAGCAGTAGACCAAGTGATAGAATCATACATTTCTATGAAGAAGAAATGAGATTTCCATCTCTGAGGACGGCGTATCCTTGAAGAAGACTACTTTTGGGCAAGACTGAAAAAGGAAAGCCCCAGGTTCTAATTTTTTGGGGTAAGCAAATAAGTACAGATTGCGAGGTAGGAGGAATGCCAAATCGACGGAACAACATAAATATCCCACACATATACCGGAAAGCATTCGAAATGAATTATTATATGGGAATACAAAAATACTGACTTACCTCTGATAGAAAGGGGTGGACAGGGAAATGCAAACCGATCACTAATTGATCAAAAAAGAATGTGACATGGTTATCGGGAGAAGGTGAGGACGATCGTCCGAGGAAGGAAGACGAATACGATAATTATGAGGGATTTCATATCTGGAGCATACGTAGTGTAACACCCACGAAATTATAAGATAGGTATATGGATATTATTTTCTTTAGAGTATAGAAATAAAAAAGATAAGAGAAAAAAGGAAAATAGAAACCCAAAAATATAATAAGAAGAGGTGAGGTCAAGGATTGAACCTTGAACCTCCCACAAATAATGGAGATAAATTGATGTATGATAACCACTAGGATAATGAATAATATATGAATAGAAAAGGATGGAATTTTAGTTAAAGGTGAGAAGGAAATAAAAAGAAAACTAAGCAAAAGAGCAAGAGAAAACCAAGTTGCTTACCTTCTTTTCCTCTTGGTTAAGAAAAGGAGCAAGCAAAAGATGAATTGCCTACTTCCCTCCCTCTCTCTATTTTCGTGGGAATTAAAGGAATGAGGGAAAAGAGGAGTTGAGGGAATGAATGAAGATATGTTTCATTGGCAAAAGGAATAAATAGATTGGGAGAAGAAAAACAAGAGATTAAGTCCTTTTCTTTCTTCTTCCTTCCTCCTTCTTCATTCTTCACCGAACCAAGAACCCCTTCCCTCTCCTCATTCTAATAGCTAAGTTAAGTTCTTCTCCAAGGAAACTAATTTCCGAGAAGAAGCTTTCAAGTTCTATCCCTTCCAATCAAAAAGAAGCAAAAGGAGGTACAAGAAGAAGAAGCTTTCTCCTTCCTTGGCACTTAGGATACTTTTCTCCTTAAGAAAAATCACAAGCGAAAGGATGTAAGTTTCCCTCACCTGTGGTACAATAGCTTTTGTGTGTTCTATGAGATTTGTTACATAAAAATCTAAGAAAAACCTCATGAAGAATTTCGGCCAAGATAAGACCAAAAAGAGGGACCTAGGAAATGTAAAGATCTAAATTTTGACATGCTCAATATGTTCCTTGTGACATGTATTTTATGGTAGGGATTTATCTCATGTTCATATGTTAGAATGTTGATTAGAACTTAGAATCACACCCCTAGACTCTCGGATAAACATGAATAAAAATAAAAATAGGTAAGCTAAGACTCAAACCAAGCATGTCTTTTATTGTTGATTTATGATAGGTGCCTCATGATGAGGAAGTTGTTAACTTGTTATGCTCATATGATGATTGAACTTCATTCCATGCTCATATGTATTTGGCCACATTATGTTAAGGGCCTAGGAAACTTAGAACCTAACCCAACTATGCTCATGTTGTTCCTTGAAATATTTGCTATGAAAGTGGTTTAAGGTTCTCATGCTTTTATGACACTTGAACCCTAGTTTTAAGCCTTACAAGTCTCGGCCATATCATGTTTAAGGGCCTAGGAAACTTAGAACCTAACTTAACTATGCTCATGTTGTTCCTTGAAATAATTGCTATGAAAGTTGTTTAAGGTTCTCATGCTTTTATAACACTTGAACCCTAGCTTTAAGCCCTACAAGTTTCGGTCACATTATGTTTAAGGGCCTAGGAAACTTAGAACCTAACTCAACTATGCTCATGTTGTTCTTTGAAATAATTGCTATGAAAGTTGTTTAAGGTTCTCATGCTTTTATGACACTTGAACCCTAGCTTTAAGCCCTACAAGTTTCGGCCACATTATGTTTAAGGGCCTAGGAAACTTAGAACCTAACTCAACTATGCTCATGTTGTTCCTTGAAATAATTACTATGAAAGTTGTTTAAGGTTCTCATGCTTTTATGACACTTGAACCCTAGCTTTAAGCCCTACAAGTTTCGGCCAAATTATGTTTAAGGGCTTAGGAAACTTAGAACCTAACTCAACTATGCTCATGTTGTTCCTTGAAATAATTACTATGAAAGTTGTTTAAGGTTCTCATGCTTTTATGACACTTGAACCCTAGCTTTAAGCCCTACAAGTTTCGGCCACATTATGTTTAAGAGCCTAGGAAACTTAGAACCTAACCCAACTATGCTCATGTTGTTCCTTGAAATAATTACTATGAAAGTTGCTTAAGGTTCTCATGCTTTTATGACACTTTAACCCTAGCTTTAAGCCCTACAAGTTTCGGTCACATTATGTTTAAGGGCCTAGGAAACTTAGAACCTAACTCAACTATGCTTATGTTGTTCTTTGAAATAATTGCTATGAAAGTTGTTTAAGGTTCTCATGCTTTTATGACACTTGAACCCTAGCTTTAAGCCCTACAAGTTTCGGCCACAACAAGTCTAAAGGCCTAGAAAACTTGGAACCTAACCTAATTATGCTCATGATGTTCCTTGTAATATTTACTACGGAATTTGTTTAGGGTTCACAAGCTTGAATGATAATTTTTAACCCAATGTATGCTTGATAAGGTTCGGCCATGATAAGTTGTAAGCTTAAGAAACCTAGAACTCTACCTAAACTTGCTCATGGTGTTTTCTTATGGTATATGAAATGATACTTGTTTAGTGTTCACATGTTGGTATGGGGTTTTTACCTAAAACCCAACTATATGTTTCGGCCACTATAAGACATTAGGGTTAGAAATCTAAATATGTTTCCCATGTATCTTATATACCATGTTTTATGAGCTTGCTATGCTTCTATGTTTAATTATGCACACTTATGATCTATACATGATGGTAACCCTTATGCTATGCTGTGTGTTATTTATGATGAGCTGTGTGCCTAATTTATGCATGATATTTATGATGAGCTGTGTGCCCAAGTTTGCATGCTATTTATGATGAGCTGTGTGCCCAAACTATGCATGTAATTATGATGTGCTGTGTGCCCAAATTTTACATACCATTATGATGAGCTGTGTGCCCAAATTCTATATGGTATGATATGATAAGAAATATGATGTGCATGAAATGATAAGAACCATGATATGTATGACATGTTACTTTACTTTATATGGCTTGTACCAAGGGTGGGCTCCATAAGCGCCCCGGGGTCGATGGACTAAGAAACGGGCCTCGTTAGGGATGGGCTCCTAAGTGCCCCTAGGTCGATGGACTAAGAAACGGGCCTAGTATGTATGCCTTGTAGGGTTCAAGACTTGCTACCTTGGACCTACATAGGACGCGCGCATTTATGTATGTGGTACAAGCCGAGGCCCTAATCATGTTATGATTATGTTTAAGTATGTAAGTAATAAGTTTTCAAAGGACATGTTGCATATATTATTGCATGAATCATGTTTTTGAAAGTCATCTCGCATAACACCTTATGATTATGTTATGATATACCATGATGCTTATGATTATGTTATGTTATGTTAGGATGAACTTTATGATTATGTTATGATATGTTATGATCATGATTATGTTATGCTAGAATGCACTTTATGACTTTATTAGGATATGCCATGATACCTTACGATTATGTTATGATATGATGCTTCTATACATGATATGATGAGTTCTCTTAATGCTTTATGCCTTGAAGTTTTATTTATGCTATACGGTTTTTGTGAGTAGGAAAGGATCTTACTGAGCCTTGAGTGCTCACGGCTTACTTTTCTTGTACAACAGATAAGGGCAAAGAATGGATGTACTAAGGGAGCAGCAGGAGGTGGCAAGAAGGACGTGTGTAGTAGTGACTTGGCTAAAGAGAAAGACCTGCTTCTAGTTAATAAGAATTATGTTCATGTTGTTCTTTTATGACTCTATGACACTTCATCATGCTCTTTAGTATTATGGTTTAAATTTATGTTAAGCATGTTATGTGACTCATATGATAGGTAGTTAGTGATGATGATTTGAAAAGTAAAAGAAAAGTTTAAAGAAAAAAAATATATACTATCGATAAGACTTCCGCTGTTTTAAGAAGAAAAGATAAGTAACCCCCGTTAGCTTAAGCAGGAAGGGGCGGGGCGTTACACGTAGGCTCAATTAGAGGCATTAAAACTTGAAGAGGTACAGGAGTGCCAAGGGATGAAAAATTCTTGGGCCATGATAGAACAAAACTTAGAAGAGGATGAGTAACTTACTGGGGTATCTAGGTCTCGAGAAGGAAGGAATGTGGAAGAAGGAAGGTCATCGAAGAGAAAGATCGAAAAAGATGCAAGGCAAAGTGCAGAGGGCACATAATGTTTAGGGTTTTATAGAGAGGAATTTAATCACCACCATTAGATTGAAATGACCCGCTTAAGGAGAATTTTTTATCCAGTGCATTATACCAGGCAGTCAACGGCAGCAAACATTGCAGAGAATGAGTAGTGGGGCCATGTGGCATGCACCCATAAATGGGTATTTATGAGGGACGTGACAAGTGAAATATTTTGTGACAAAAAATGTCATTTCTCATGTCCTCGATACTAGCCCTAGCAGAGGGCAGATCGTTTTTGAAAAAAGCATCAAGTACCTAGGGCACGATCAAGAACATGAGTCTTGAAAATCACCAAGTATAGAAGGTGAGTGAACGAGACTAAAACTTGAGTTCAGTCAGTCGCCTACATCTCATTCGACTAGATTTGAAGGGGAGGCCATTGATACGGGTTATAGCGAGCGAATCTAGAAGATGACATGATAGTTAAAGTCAAGGTGATGTGGTGATCAAAGTCAAGATAAAGGAGCATTCCACACTGGGTCCTGTTGATCACCAGCCTCAAAATTCTTGGGTCTTGCCTGTGCGACTCTGAAGCATGGTATTTGGATAAGGCTGGACGAGTACACATTTGGTTGAGTATAAGAACTCTAGGGGTTTACTCTGAAACTAAAGAAATAATGCGTTCGGTCAGTAAATAGCTGGTCGGGTCCAAAGGAGCCTGACCGGATGAAAGGTCGTCCGAACTCTAGGCACTTAAGTCTTATGAAGCTCTTAATATACGATCGGTCGGATAAAGGTCGGTCGAACATAAGGCTTTCTGTGTACGCCCAGCCAGGCAAAGTCCGACCGGGCTCAAAGACACTTAACCTCACAAAGATCTTAATATACGATCGACCGAATAAGGGTCGGTCAAACATAAGGCTTTATGTATACGCCTGGCTGGGCAAAGTCCGGTCGGGCTCAAAGATACTTAACCTCACAAAAAGCTTAATATACGATTAGTCTGATAAAGGCCAGTCGAATATAAGGCTTTCTGTGTATGCCCGGCTGGGCAAAGTCCGATCGAACTCAAAGACACTTAGCCTCATAAAGATCTTAATATGCAATCGGTCAGATAAGGGCCAGTTGAACATAATGCTTTATGTGTATGTCCGGCCGAGCAAAGTCTGGCTGGGCTCAAAGACACTTAACCTCACAAAGATCTTAATATAAGATCGACTATAAGGGCCGATTGAACATAAGACTTTATGAATACACCCGGTCGAGCAAAGTCCGGTCGGGCTCAAAGATACTTAGCCTCACAAAGATCTTAATATAAGATTGGTCCGATAAAGCCCAGTCGAACATAAGGCTTTCTATGTATGTCTGGCCAGACAAAGTCCGGTCGGGCTCAAAGACACTTAGCCTCACAAAGATTTTAATATACGATCGGCCGAACAAGGACGGGTTGAACATAAGGCTTTATGTGTATGTCCGGTAGGCCAGAGTCTAGTCGGGCTCAAAGACACTTATCTTCACAAAGATCTTAATATACGATCGGCCGAATAAGGGCCAGTCAAACATAAAGCTTTATAAGTATGCCCGGTCGGGCTCAAAGATACTTAGCCTCACAAAGATCTTAATATACGATCAGTAGGATAAGGGCCGGTCGAACATATGGCTTTATGTGTACGCTCGGCCGAACAAAGTCTGGTTAGGCCCAAAGACAAAGTCTCATAAAGACCTTAATATAAAATTGGTCGGATAAAGGCCGGTCGAACATAAGGCTTTATGTGTAAGCCCGATCGGGCAAAGCCCGACCGGGCCCAAAGACACAGTCTCACAAAGACCTTAATATACAATCGATCGAATAAAAGCCAGTCGAATAGAAGACTCTATGTGTACACTCGGTCGGGCAAGGACCAGACGAGTTTAAAAACACTTAGTCTCATAAATCTCTTTATGCTAGATCGATAGGATAAAGGTTGGTCGAACAGAAGGTTCTATGTGTACGCCTAGCCGGGAAAAGATCGAGCGGATTTAAAGATGCTTATCCTTAGGAAACTCTACATATATGGTTGATCGGGTAAAGGTCGACCAAATTTAAGTTACTTGATGTTATATTATCCCTATAATAAAGATTTTAACATACATAATTTATCATATGGTTCCTTGAATAGATTTTTGGCATATTATGACATCATACTAGTCTCTCAACAAATCTTTATAGTATTTAACACACGACAAAGCAGATTGATACTAATACAGGTTAAAGGTTCTTTATTTTATAGGGTTTACTATAAATGTCTGGCCAACTGAAAAATCGGCCCGAAATAGATTCAATGAAAGATATTCTAATTAAATGGTCGGCTTAAGGATCGACCGAGATATATTTAGCAGACAAGTAGTAAATAATATTCTAACAAGTTGTCAAAGTTATCGGGAAATATTCCTTGGGGATTTCCTCACTAATTGCTCTGTTACAATAGTATATCTCAACAATCTCATCAAAGGCCTAAGGCATAAGGGACAAAAGAGGTTTATCTGTGGGTGGAAAAAAAAAGATTCTTCAGACTATCATTGTCGATCACTCTGATTGTACTCTTTCTATCACTTAACAAACTCTGACACAAGGGACCACCTTATGATCAGGGAGGTTGTGAGAGGTGATATATAAAGAGGGATCCTCTCCGTTGGTAAGGTACACAATTCGCATCATCTAAACCTTACTACTGTGCATGTCCTCTACGATTCTCCATTCACTTGCCAGAAATTGGACTGACTTGAGCATCAGAGGGTATTGTCAGAGATCCCTTCCCTGGTCTTTGGTCACTAACGCTTTATTAGATTGTCAGATTATATGCAAGATCGTTAAGGAACTCCAAAATGTCATTTTGTTCCCTATCTATGATTCAAGACCCATAGTGAGAGAGTTCTCAATTTGTGCTTCAAGAGAAAGCAACATGTTGGGAAAAGAGACAACCCTAACTTATTTTCCAAAATCTACTCAGCTGAGCAGAAGTGTTTGAGAACTCGCAAACATTTTTTACGTTTATATAGACATATAACATATATATTCATAATAAGTGTATAATAGTTAGAAAACTAAGACAGTCAACCTACAAAATCTATAAGGTTATTTTGAAAGTACAGATACTATAAAACTGGGCGAAAGCTGCAATGCCGGTCCCCCAAGCCTGATGACAAGGTTCAGGGTTGCGTTAGGCCTCTAGATAGTCAATTTCAAAATTTGTCTAATTCAATGAGAACGAATCTTAACCCTATGAGCTCAACGGAGGGCCACTAAGATTCATGTATTCAACCCTAAATAGTTGGGCCAAACTCAATTTGATGATGACAATGACAAGTGCTCTAACTGATTTACAATATGTTATGCCCATGCCGTAACTAGTATATTAGTCTCGATATCCATTCCTCCATGCGACTTAGTACAATTAAGACAAACTCGAACTTAAGATTGTTCTATCCACAACAATGATGTGACCAAAACAAAATGATTAGCTACTAAATCGATTCCCACTCATAAGCTATTGTTCTGCAGATTGTAAACAACTGACTTGACTGCAAATTAGATACTACTCACCAAGATCTTATTCCAAGTATTTTTACTGAACCACTATGATTGTAGAGTCTCAAACTTGATTCAAAAAAGCTAACCTATTAAAGCAGTGGTTAGCTATAGCATGATATTATGCAGGAAAGAGATGGGAGATATTTAATTATATAAACTTAATAGAAACTTAAATTGGTTTTGATATAACAAACTACAAAACACAAATGACTTATGAGAGAACAAGCTGTTTGTGAAGGATACCTATGGAGAGGTCAAGCGTGCAACTTTAATTCAACCTACCTCACACCTCGACCAAGACTTTGTTGATCGGCAAACCATTTTGATACTTGTTGATAGGCAAACCATAGTTCACTAAGATCAAGTAGGTATTTCTATTGAACCTCTGTGCTACTAGAGTCTCAAACTTGAATATATATAAAGAGGGAGAGAAGTCTCTAAACCCTATTAAAGAAAGTGTGACGCTATAGTGTGATGTCACAAAAGAAAGGTGTAATTCAGATGGAGATATTCAACTCTATGAACTTTGGTTGGTTTTGAAAGATCAAACTACATGAGATGATGACCGACTTGAGAAAGAGCTAGCTCTTTACAAAAAGGTATCTATGGAGAGGTCAATCTTGAAACTTTAATTCAACCTAACACAGATCTCAACAAAGATTGAACATGAAGATCCAGGCATTAGAATATACCAAAATCACCTGGCTATATGACACAGGAAAGTCCATTGGAATAAACCTGAGAAAGAATTAAGTTTTATTGAGCCTCTTACTAGCAGAGTCTCAAACTTGATTCAAGAAAGAGAAAAGTCTCTATTTCCCAATTAAAGGAAGTGGATTACAGTGATTTGACTATAGTGTGATGTTAGAGCACGAAATTGTAGCAGAGATGGGAGATATTCAGTTCCATCAATGGTAAAGTCAAGCTTGCAACTTTATTTCAACCTATGGCTGATCTCTACCAAGACATTGTCAATAGGCAAATCTGTATGATAATTGTTGATAGAGCATACCATAGCTCGCCAAGTGCAATTCAGATGGAGATCTTCAATTCTATAAAACTTTGTTGGTTTTGAAAAATCATGAAGTGTTGGTAGAGTGAAAAGTACCACAAGTGTCAGTAAAGGAAAAGTCCAATAGGTGTTGCCAAAGTAAAAGATACAACATGGGTGGCAAGTAGAAGTCTCGGTAGCAAGTGAAAGTCCTGGTAAGTCCAGGTTGATTGATACTAGATAAATCATGAAGTGCCAAAGCAAGGCCACTTAGCAAAGGAAGTTCCAAAAGCAAGGCCTATATGTTAAAGCCTTAGTAAATAAAGGTTAAGTTAGTCCCAAAGGCAAGCCTTTTGACAGAGAAAGTCTTAGAGGCAACTTCTCTTGGCAAGTAAAAGTTCTTGTAGGTCAAGCTTAACCAATGCTACACATTAAAAAAGTCCCAGATACAAAATCACTTGGCATGGGAAGTTCAAGAGGCAAGTGTTCTTGGCAAAATGAGGAAGTCCTAGAGGTATGACCTCCTAGCAGGGAAGTCTAAGTGACATGAGAGTCTACGAGTGACCTATACTTTGGGTTTTAGGAAGACTTGATTAAAGCGAAAACTCAACCTTCAAATTGGTTGGAGTCGATGATCCAGTTGATTGGAAAATTAATCCAATCAATTAATGATTGTGAATTAGGCAATTAACTCAGGTTGATTTACCAATGAACAAAATATTTATGTTTGTAGGTCAATCGATTGAAGCAAAATCAATCAATTGGTTGATTGTATAAGTACCTCATGATAGTTTTGATATGATCAACCAAGTCAAGTTAGATCATGTTAAATTTTGATGTCTTGTGTCTAAGTGTGCATGAACTTAGGAGTACAAGAAGTCAAGCGAATGATGCAGCTAGCGAGAAAGAAGACACGTGAGAGAGTCGACGGGCTCGGTGTGTCCAGGGGACGAGGTGCTGCGGAAGAGTACGCTGACAGATGAGAAGGAAGAGCGCGACGATTCCGAGGGACGAGAAGCTGGAGTTGAAGGTTGCTCGAGAAAGCTGGAAAATGGGTTCGATTGAGTTTTATTCTGGATGGCCGAAATCACCCAAGCGAGCAGAGCCGGAGTAGAAGACTCTGACGAAAAGTCAACTGGATGTTGACTTTGGTCCGAGCATCTGGACAAAGTCCAAGCGCTCATACAATCTGGGCACCCGAACCAAGTCCAAGTGCCTAGACAGTTCAGGTGCCCGGATCACCTAGGCGCCCCCGGGGTGCCTCACCCAGCGGAGGCTGTATCGACACCGTCCGAGCGCCCGGAACCCTTCGGAGCACCCGGACTAGAAAGTTTATTGAAACTCAATGTGTCACGATCTGCTGCGACCTGGATACAATTTTGTCCACGTCCAAGCGCCTGGAACCCTTCCAGGCGCCCTGATCAGGGATATAAATACAGCCTTGATCCCAGAAACTAAACACACCACTTGTAAATGATTCTATTTGAGTTTAGTTTTGTAATTGAGAGCTTTGACTACTGTAAGAGGCTTCTCCACCTGAAGGAGATTTTAATGGGTCTTTCAATGTCTTGGATTAGCAATCTCCTGATTGCAAACCAAGTGAACCTCGATGCCTCTTTTTCTCTTTAATTAGTTTCTTAATTCCTTTTATTCAAGTGTTAGTTTTAATTAAGCTGTAAAGATTGAGAAGGGTGTTCATTTTTTGTGAAGTGCAATTCACCCCCTCTTGTCGGTCTCTAAGGGACCAACAAGTGGTATCAGTGCAAAGATACTTCAGAAGGACTAACCGCCGACCGAAGCACAAGAGATGGCTGAACCAAGCATCTACCCGCCTATGTTCGAGGGGGAATTCACGATTTGGAAAAGAAAGATGAAGGTATTATTTAAAACAAACTTTGATTTATTACTAATATTAAAATATGATTTTATAGCTCCAAAAGACAAAAAAAGAATATCAATGGACCAAGAAACAACAAGCAAATTTCGTAGCAAATGGACGTGTAACGAACACCCTCCTTACTACTACTCTGAGAGTGACCGCTACGGATTCTACTAACTACTGTACTACTTACTTTAAGACCAGAGATATTTTAAACTATTGGAAAACATATCATATATCAGAACATGTCTCTAAATAGCAGCATAAAATTCCTTGATACTTTTTTTTTTCTTTCTTGTTTATCTTTTCACAGGATCAAACATGCAACTAAATGAGACAACAAGCATAGCATACAGACACATGTAACTTAACCACTCTCACTGCTTGCTACAACTTTCCTAACTTGCATCTATTAAAGGAAGATAGTTTTCATTCTGCAATTTAAACTTACTGTTCGCATGTTTCAACAACTGAACATTATACTAAATGCTTCCATAGGACAAAACTCATATAATAATACTAACATGCTAAGCAATTACCAAAATATGCAAGACCTTTACCATGCTGTATTTATCACCAAAGGAAGCTCACGCATGTTATAGTATTCATAATTCCATCACTTACTCATATTAAGAATTTAAAGCAACTTACACATGTTATATCTGTAAATACCTACTAATATTTAGCATATACTCCTACCAATCTTACATCTAACACAATCAACGGAATAGCATTCATGGCGATTTCCTACATAGAGCAAACTCATAAACATACCAGCAATCACCTGAGGCTACTTTACAATGAAAACCGAATTTTCATATGCATTTTCTTCCATAAAACATTTAACCATGCATTTAACCATCCGAATGGTTCCAGAAATCCAACAGAAACAAAAACAAAACATTTGAACACTTCAAAACAGCAAAACAGAAAGAGTATCAGAATCTGTATTTCTCTAAATTCTCCTAGTTATTTAAGAAGAAAACTAAATAAATTAACTTGCAGCAATTTATTAGCTAGATCCCAAGCTTCCATATCCGCCACCACACACACACCATCATCGTCTCCTTGTCGTCTTCTTCTAAGCCACTTTAGCCTTTCCTTTATTTTTATCCATATCTGCAGTAGGAGGAAAAATAACATCTATAAGCTAAAAGCTTAGTGAGTGCTTTCTACTCACAAAATCCGATAAGAAATGCATATACATAAAAGAAAACAGGAGGTACATGCTCAACATGAAATAGAAATGAACTACATCATGCATCTTTAAAGGAAAACAACAATCTATCTTGTTAGAATCTTTCAATTTAGATAAAAGAAACTTGTTCTATTTGTTTCCAAATTTAATACTTTTATACTTTAAAATAATACTCAACTTTACTTGGGCCCGGCATTGTACCACTTTGCGCGCCTTTCTTAATGAGAATTGAGGTAGCTAATCCCAAAACCATTAAGACACTTCTAGACCTTATGTCTAGGGGCAACTTGGAGCCCATCCCTTGGACCTTGTGTCCGGTACATGCCCTTTTTAAAAAATAAAATACTTTTCTTTATATCTTACTTTAAATGCTTCTTCTGATAAAATGCCTTGGCATTTCTTTGAGCACTTGATATGCTACTGATCTCAATTCTTAAAAAGATTAGGGATTCTATTAAGACTTTGGTCTCTCTTTTTTTTTTTTTTTTTTTAACTTCTAACAGCAATACAGAAAACTAACTACAAGCTAAAAATTTAATCAAGCTATCTCATATTCATTGCTTATTAAAACCAAGCCAAAACTAATAAAACTTGTAAAGGAACATGAGCATTCTGATTAAGGCTTTAATGTAGTTATCAATTAAACGAATGCTGCTGTTATCATACTTTTAAGCATGCACATTAAGCATATAAGGAACCAAAACTTAGCTCATTGCAAAATATTTCCTTAACTACTCTTTTAATCTTCAAACTGTTCTAACATGGTTCTAAACTTAAGGAAATAAATTAAGCCAATAAAAGAAAACAACAGGACTCTCTCAAATAAGGTTGATCTACACCCATTGCATGGCACAAACTCAAATCTGACTTACCCAACCATAAAATGATCCCATAATCCACCTAGCATATTCGGATTTAACAATTATGGCAGCAACCATTATAAACCAACCCGAAACCACAGGAACTATAATTGGTTCTTCATAGATTAGAGATCAAAAATCTTGTATTAAGCCTTTGTTAAGTCTAATCGAAGAATTCTTTACAGATCAAACTTCACAAAGGGATTTTGTCTAACTTCTTAGAGTACACGACATTAAAACAGCAACCCTAGCATGCTTCACAGGAAACTCAAGCAACCAGAAAACATAAACGAATCGGAACTACTCCTACTGCAGGTGAGAAGCAACTCACCTTGGGTTCTTGAACTTACAACCGAAGGGGAAGTGCTCTACGGTTTGGATGAAGTGAAGGTCTCGGCGATCCCTTCCTATCCGCGTGTTCTCCTTGACGAGGAGACCACGAATCCGCGAACAACTCCCGGAAAGAAGTCCTCGCCGGCCGCCGGAAACGAGCCCTAGCGCCGTCGCCCCTTTTTCGCCCGAGAAAGAAAATCGCGCTGTCGGGAGAGAAAAGAGAGGAAAACTTAGGTTTAGGTCACGGTAAACACTTAACCCCTTTATAACTTAGTTTTAAATTCGATTCCAACTATGCTTAAATCTATTTCTCTCCATACTAGGTTAATAAAACACGCGCAGTCCAGTTGGTTAGTCGGCTCTCAACCAAACCAAGGGTCTAGGCTTCGAATCCTTATCCGCGCACCTTTTATTTTCAAAGTTTATTTTCGGTTTCTAAAATATCGCTTAACTATGCTATAAACTTAATTCTTTCCTTATAAGGTTAACAAAAACCTTGTAGCTCAGCTGGTTGGGCTGGGTTCGGCTGAGATTCGGTTCGGGTCAAGGTCTTGGGTTCGAGTCTCCCCTTCAACGTTTTTATCAAAAACTTCTTTCTTTTTGTAACTCTACTAAACGACCTCCAAAAATTACATAAAAATACTCTAAAAATTCCTAAAAATCCCTAGAATATTTTAAAAGCATTTTCAGACATTTTCAAAGATATTTAGAACTCAAAGTAAGGAGAATTTGGTCGTTACAACTCCCCATACCTTATAAAAAGTTCGTCCTCGAACTTAGAATAGTTCTGGATATTTCTGCCTCATACTGTCCTCTCGTTCCCAAGTGACTTCCTCGTGCATCTGGTTCTGCCAGACGACCTTCACCAGTGGCACTTCTTTGTTCCTTAGCCTCTTGACTGCTCTATCCACTATCTGTGTAGGTCTACTCTCATAACTAAGATCCTCTTGGATCTGCACTGACTGAGGCTCAATCACTTGGCTAGGGTCATGGAGGCACTTCTTTAACATGGAGACATGAAACACATTGTGTATTGCTGACATGTCTTGTGGTAAGTCCAGTCTGTAAGCTACTTTCCCAATCCTCTCTATGATCAGGTAAGGTCCTACATAACGAGGACTTAATTTGCCCTTCTTGCCAAATCTCATCACTCCCTTCATAGGAGCGACCTTGAGGAAAACTGAATCTCCTACTTGAAATTCCAATGGCCTTCGGCGTGTGTCAGCATAACTCTTCTGTCTGCTCTGGGCAATCTCAATTCTTTGTCTGATCTTCTGAATGGCCTGAGTGGTCTCATCTATCAGCTCTGTCTGAATACCCAGCTCTACTTCCATTTCTTTTCTTTCACCTGCTTCTTGCTAGCATATAGGTGATCTGCACTTTCTGCCATACAACGCCTCATATGGTGCCATCTTGATGGTAGCCTGATAGCTATTGTTGTAGGCAAACTCAGCTAAGCACAGATACTTGCACCAACTGCCTTTAAAATCTAGTGCACAAGCTCTGAGCATATCTTCTAGGATCTGATTTACTCGCTCTGTCTGTCCATCAGTCTGAGGATGGAAGGCTGTGCTGAACTTGAGCTTGGTGCCTAGTGCAGTCTGTACACACTCCCAAAAGTGAGAGGTGAAGCGCCCATCTCTATCAGAAATAATAGATTTGGGAACTCCGTGAAGTCTGATCACCTCTTTAACATACAGCTGTGCTAACTGCTCTATAGAGTGAGACACTTTGATGGCTAGAAAATGAGCAGACTTGGTCAATCTGTCCACTATCACCCATATCGCATCATATCCATTTGTGGTTCTTGGGAGACCTGTTATGTCCATGGTATGTCTTCCCACTTCCACTCTCTAGAAGAGGTTGTAAACTCCCGGTCTCCGGTGTTCGCTTTGACTCTCGACATGTCAGGCAGGTACTGACATATTTAACTACATCTCTTTTGAGTCCGCACCACCGGAACTTTGTTTCACGTCTCGGTACATCTTGGTAGAACCAGGATGCATAGAATATGGCGTACTATGGGCCTCTTCTAAAATTCTCTTTCTGCTCTTCATCATTGGGAACACAAAGGCGATTTCCGATAAAGAATTCCACCGTCTGATACAAATTCTGAATTTCCTTCTTCTTGTATTCCTTGCTTGATCTTTTGGATATCCGGATCTTCACTTTGCTTTTTCTGATATCCTCGAGTGGTTGACTCTAGGGTCAATGCGAAAGTTGCCCATAAATAATTTCAAGTCCAAATCGACAACTCCTTCAGTGGCAGGGCTAATGATGATAAGGACATCAAGGATGCACCGGACTTTCTGCTTAGTGCATCCGCCACTTTATTAGCTTTACCGGGTGGTAGAGGATTTCACGTTATAATCTTTGATCAACTCTAGCCACCGCTGTCTCATGTTTAAGTCCTTCCGAGTGAAGAAGTACTTAAGACTCGTGATCCGTGAAGATTCTACACCGGACTCCATACAAATAGTGTCGCCAGAGTTTCAATGCAAAGACCAACCGCCACTCAAGATTATGAGTGGGGTAGTTCTTCTCGTAGTCTTTGAGTTGTCCGAAGCATAAGCTACAACTTTTCCTTCCTGCATGAGTACAGCTCCTAAGCCCATCTTGGAAGCATCACCGTAGATGTCAAAACTCTTGTCATTCTCTGGAACAATCAGAGCACTGGTCAGTCTCCTCTTGAGTTCTTGAAAACTCGCTCACACTTATCCGACCATTCAAACTTCTTGTCCTTCCCGGTGAGGGCTGTAAGAGGCTATCCGGAAAAGTCCTCCACAAATTTCCTGTAATACCCAGCTAAACCAAGGAAGCTTCGATCTCTCCGCATTCTTGGGTCTCTTCCGCTGACCGCTTCTACTTTAGCTGGATCTACTTCAATACCTTCTTTGAAACAATGTGACCTAGAAATGCCACTGCTCCAACCAGAACTCGCACTTTGAGAATTTAGCATAAAGTTGCTTTTGTTGAAGGGTCTGCAAAACTATTCTCAAGTGCGTGTCATGCTCCTCTGAAGTTCTGGAATAGACTAGAATGTCGTCTATGAACACAATGACAAACTTGTCGAGGTATTCTCTGAACACTCTATTCATCAAGTCCATGAAGACTGCAGGTGCATTAGTCACACCAAAAGGCATGACCACGAATTCATAGTGTCCATATCTGGTCCTGAAAGCAGTTCTGGGTATATCACTCTCCTTCACTTTTAACTGATGGTACCCAGAGCGCAGATCTATCTTGGAGAACACTGTTGCCCCTTTCAATTGATCAAATAAATCATCGATCCTGGGCAGTGGATACCTGTTCTTGATGGTCACTTGATTCAGAGCTCTATAATCTATGCACATCCGCATAGATCCATCCTTCTTCTTGACAAACAACACAGAGCTCCCCATGGTGAGTGACTAGGCGATGAAACCCTTGTCAAGTAGCTCCCGGAGTTGCTCTTGTAACTCTTTAACTCTGGAGACATGCGATATGGAGCTTTTGAAATTGGACCTGTTCAACCAGCTCAATCTCAAACTCCACTTCTCTGGGGAGGTAGTCCGTAGCTCTTCCGGGAATACCGATACTCATGACTCACCCGAACTTCCTCCCGCTTAGGTCTTTCTTCTTCCTCCAGTACTCACAATGAATGCAAGAAAACCAACACACCCTTTAGCTAACATCCGGTGAGTCGTGAGAGAAGAGAGGAATTTCGGGTCTTCCTCGCACTCCTGTAAATTCAAAGGATGGTTCACCTTCCGGACTAAAGATTACTTTTGCAGTCCACTCACGCACTGTACTTGCCGAGGAAATCCATACCCAAAATGATATCGAAATCCTGCATAGCGAGGACTACCAGATTAACACATAGCTCTCGGTCTGAAATTCTGACTGGTACAGACCGAAGCCACTGACTAGATTCCATGACTTCCCCAAAAGGTAGGGTTGTCAGGAACTTGGAATTCATGCTTTCTGTAGGTACCTGTAATTCTTTGGCAAAAGGTATGGATACAAAAGAATGGGTCGCCCCAGTATCAAATAGTGCAGTAGCTATATGCTGAAAAATAACTACTTGACCTGTTACGACCGTGGAGGCACTAGCAGCTTCCTCTTTGGTAAGGGAGAATACTCTGGCATTGTCAAAGGCTGGAATTGGTGGAGCTTCCAACCTTCCTTGACTGATATGAGGTCCTTCCAGAGTTGCAGGCATATAATGTAGTTGAGGCTTGGCTCCATATTGTATTGGCTGTGGCTGAGGTGCTTTGAACTTGTTAGGACACTGTTTGGCCATGTGTCCTTCTTGACCACAAGAATAACATCCAGTCTTACCCAAGAGGCAGGCTCCTGGATGTGTTCTCCCACATTTGGGACAGGGAAGGAGCTTAGTCTGTTTGGTTTCTGGTCCTCCTTTCTGGTTACTTCCTGAATCCCACTGCTTTCTTTTAGTGCCCTTGCCTTTCCAGTTCTGATTATTTGACTGGGGTTTCTGATTTCCCCCAGTCTTGGTCTCCATCTTGATTGGCTTGTGTTGCTCTCTTTGTGCCTTCATGCTGCTCAGGTAGTGCTCAGCTACTAAGGCTCTACTGACCAACTCTTCTCCAGTCATGGGCTGATGAGTCCCACTGCTCACATTAAGTGATATCACAGGCTTCAGCATTCTGAGCATTAGTCTGACTCGCTCCTTCTCTGTACTTACTAGTTCTGGGCAGAGACGAGCTAGCCTGTTGAATCTTTTAACTGCTTCCTCCACTGTCGATCCCCGTCTCAACTCCATAAACTCCTCGTAGTGCTTGTTGGTGATCTTTTGGCGAAAGAACTCGTCGAGAATTCTGTCTCAAAATCAATCCATTTCATCCGATTGATTGCCCTCTTGCTTTTGACTCTCTCCCACCACATGCGCGCGTCCCCTAAGCAGAATGAGGCACACTTGACCTTCTCGACTTCCGGCAGCCAAGAAGCTCCATGGTGCTCTCCAGTGTCTTGAACCAAGCCCGGCATCCTGTGGCTCACCGTGCTCGAAGCTCTCGTTTCGGCCCACCGATAAGGTAAGCTTCTTGTCTCGGGTGCCGTGACGACTGGTAGCCGGTGGAACCTCGCCACGGAGTCTCCACCATCGCTTGAGGAGTAGGAGGGATCGTTGTTGATTTGCCATCGATTGGCAATTACTTGCCGTCAGCTACTTGTTTCTGAAGTTGGGCAACAACTTCAGAAAGATTGGGCTCAGTTGAGCCTGGCCTCTCTTCCTCCTGAACTTGGTCCTCAGTACGAGCGGTACGGGGACGTCCCCTTCTCGACATCTAGTTAAACAAATAAGAAAATTTGATGATTTCTCTACCCTTTCTAAACATACCAATTTATATATTAAGAAAGGAAATAGCTAAAAGAATAAAACTCTTATCTTACTCATTCACTTATAACTATCAATCCATACTGCAAATAATAATGTAAATAAAGGAAAGCAATAAAGAAAGAACTTAAATACTTTCTTACTTGAAGACGGCAAGGTTGATGCTGATGTGTGTGTGTTGCTGGAAAATGGACCTGCTCTGATACCAACTGTAACGAACACCCTCCTTACTACTACTCTGAGAGTGACCGCTACGGATTCTACTAACTACTGTACTACTTACTTTAAGACCAGAGATATTTTAAACTATTGGAAAACATATCATATATCAGAACATGTCTCTAAATAGCAGCATAAAATTCCTTGATACTTTTTTTTTTCTTTCTTGTTTATCTTTTCACAGGATCAAACATGCAACTAAATGAGACAACAAGCATAGCATACAGACACATGTAACTTAACCACTCTCACTGCTTGCTACAACTTTCCTAACTTGCATCTATTAAAGGAAGATAGTTTTCATTCTGCAATTTAAACTTACTGTTCGCATGTTTCAACAACTGAACATTATACTAAATGCTTCCATAGGACAAAACTCATATAATAATACTAACATGCTAAGCAATTACCAAAATATGCAAGACCTTTACCATGCTGTATTTATCACCAAAGGAAGCTCACGCATGTTATAGTATTCATAATTCCATCACTTACTCATATTAAGAATTTAAAGCAACTTACACATGTTATATCTGTAAATACCTACTAATATTTAGCATATACTCCTACCAATCTTACATCTAACACAATCAATGGAATAGCATTCATGGCGATTTCCTACATAGAGCAAACTCATAAACATACCAGCAATCACCTGAGGCTACTTTACAATGAAAACCGAATTTTCATATGCATTTTCTTCCATAAAACATTTAACCATGCATTTAACCATCCGAATGGTTCCAGAAATCCAACAGAAACAAAAACAAAACATTTGAACACTTCAAAACAGCAAAACAGAAAGAGTATCAGAATCTGTATTTCTCTAAATTCTCCTAGTTATTTAAGAAGAAAACTAAATAAATTAACTTGCAGCAATTTATTAGCTAGATCCCAAGCTTCCATATCCGCCACCACACACACACCATCATCGTCTCCTTGTCGTCTTCTTCTAAGCCACTTTAGCCTTTCCTTTATTTTTATCCATATCTGCAGTAGGAGGAAAAATAGCATCTATAAGCTAAAAGCTTAGTGAGTGCTTTCTACTCACAAAATCCGATAAGAAATGCATATACATAAAAGAAAACAGGAGGTACATGCTCAACATGAAATAGAAATGAACTACATCATGCATCTCTAAAGGAAAACAACAATCTATCTTGTTAGAATCTTTCAATTTAGATAAAAGAAACTTGTTCTATTTGTTTCCAAATTTAATACTTTTATACTTTAAAATAATACTCAACTTTACTTGGGCCCGGCATTGTACCACTTTGCGCGCCTTTCTTAATGAGAATTGAGGTAGCTAATCCCAAAACCATTAAGACACTTCTAGACCTTATGTCTAGGGGCAACTTGGAGCCCATCCCTTGGACCTTGTGTCCGGTACATGCCCTTTTTAAAAATAAAATACTTTTCTTTATATCTTACTTTAAATGCTTCTTCTGATAAAATGCCTTGGCATTTCTTTGAGCACTTGATATGCTACTGATCTCAATTCTTAAAAAGATTAGGGATTCTATTAAGACTTTGGTCTCTTTTTTTTTTTTTTTAACTTCTAACAGCAATACAGAAAACTAACTACAAGCTAAAAATTTAATCAAGCTATCTCATATTCATTGCTTATTAAAACCAAGCCAAAACTAATAAAACTTGTAAAGGAACATGAGCATTCTGATTAAGGCTTTAATGTAGTTATCAATTAAACGAATGCTGCTATTATCATACTTTTAAGCATGCACATTAAGCATATAAGGAACCAAAACTTAGCTCATTGCAAAATATTTCCTTAACTACTCTTTTAATCTTCAAACTGTTCTAACATGGTTCTAAACTTAAGGAAATAAATTAAGCCATTAAAAGAAAACAACAGGACTCTCTCAAATAAGGTTGATCTACACCCATTGCATGGCACAAACTCAAATCTGACTTACCCAACCATAAAATGATCCCATAATCCACCTAGCATATTCGGATTTAACAATTATGGCAGCAACCATTATAAACCAATCCGAAACCACAGGAACTATAATTGGTTCTTCATAGATTAGAGATCAAAAATCTTGTATTAAGCCTTTGTTAAGTCTAATCGAAGAATTCTTTACAGATCAAACTTCACAAAGGGATTTTGTCTAACTTATTAGAGTACACGGCATTAAAACAGCAACCCTAGCATGCTTCACAGGAAACTCAAGAAACCAGAAAACATAAACGAATCGGAACTACTCCTACTGCAGGTGAGAAGCAACTCACCTTGGGTTCTTGAACTTACAACCGAAGGGGAAGTGCTCTACGGTTTGGATGAAGTGAAGGTCTCGGCGATCCCTTCCTATCCGCGTGTTCTCCTTGACGAGGAGACCACGAATCCGCGAACAACTCCCGGAAAGAAGTCCTCGCCGGCCGCCGGAAACGAGCCCTAGCGCCGTCGCCCCTTTTTCGCCCGAGAAAGAAAATCGCGCCGTCGGGAGAGAAAAGAGAGGAAAACTTAGGTTTAGGTCACGGTAAACACTTAACCCCTTTATAACTTAGTTTTAAATTCGATTCCAACTATGCTTAAATCTATTTCTCTCCATACTAGGTTAATAAAACACGCGCAGTCCAGTTGGTTAGTCGGCTCTCAACCAAACCAAGGGTCTAGGCTTCGAATCCTTATCCGCGCACCTTTTATTTTCAAAGTTTATTTTCGGTTTCTAAAATATCGCTTAACTATGCTATAAACTTAATTCTTTCCTTATAAGGTTAACAAAAACCTTGTAGCTCAGCTGGTTGGGCTGGGTTCGGCTGAGATTCGATTCGGGTCAAGGTCTTGGGTTCGAGTCTCCCCTTCAACGTTTTTATCAAAAACTTCTTTCTTTTTGTAACTCTACTAAACGACCTCCAAAAATTGCATAAAAATACTCTAAAAATTCCTAAAAATCCCTAGAATATTTTAAAAGCATTTTCAGACATTTTCAAAGATATTTAGAACTCAAAGTAAGGAGAATTGGGTCGTTACAGGACGAGCTAAATTCCATCTACTGAGCGTGCAACCTCTGCAAGACGTCAACAGAATTGGTGCATATGAATAAACAAAAGAGCTTTAGGAGAAGTTCCTGGAGCTACACGAAGGTACGTCCGAAGCCAAACTAGTGAGGCAGGACCTACTCTTCTTTTTCTTCTTTTACCCTGCACTTGATTAAATTTATTAGTTTTAAAGATCTTTTTAAATTTTCTTACCATGAACGTTGTTTCATCATCGTCAAGGGATGTTTCAGACTCTTGTTCATCAGTTTTTGCCTTAAGGGCAATGTTCTATGTTGCCTTCGTTCTTAGACCTGCATTTCTAGATTCGTGAATCTCAAATGTTGAAAATGATTCCTCCAAATCACTTACCTTATTAGGTTTAAGGCGCCTTCAAGCCTCCTCAAGGCGCCTTCAAGCCCTGGTCTAAGGCGCCTCCAGCTTCATCCAAGGTGTCTTTGTTGGTTGCTACTTGGAAAACCTAATGGTTCCCCTGTACAAAAATTTTGTACAAGATCTGAACCTTTCCTAGCTATCATGTGTTCTTTTAAATTAAACTTGGATCGCCTGCAGAACTTAACACGTTTGATCCCAAGTTTAACTTATATGTTTTTTTAGGTTTAGATTTGGATCTCCTGCGGAACTTAACACGTTCGATCCAAATCACCTAGGTCACAAAGTTGATTAAATATTAATTTCTAAATTTGGCTTCCAGGACTGTATGGCGAGGCACATGGTCTTCTTAGATATGGGAGCAACCACCACCGCCTAGACAAAGCCTTTTAAGGAAAGTTAATATTTAATTTCCTTAAATAACTCTAGGTTAACCAAAAAGAATAATCGAAGCACAAGTTCGAAAAGAAAACAAAAGAACACAACATCGAAAACTAATTCGAAACCTAGAATCACATGCCTCTTGTATTTGGTATTTTTACAAAGAAATAAAACTAGTATGATGCGGAAAACAATTACTAGTTATACCTTCCTTTGTGAACTTTTAATGACCTCTTGATCTTCTACCGTATTCCTCTTCTAACCTCAGACATTGTGTGGGCAATGATCTTCCGAGATGAGAACCACCAAGGCACCTTCTTCTTCCTTCCTTCAAGTTTCGGCCAAGCAAAAACTTCCAAAGGATGAAGAACTTTTTCCACCAACCAAGCTCCAAGGGATGCAAGAAACAAGCCTCCTTTCTCTCCTTTTCTCCAAGCTAGATCCGGCCACTTCTATGTCTCCAAGAGGTGATGAAGTCTCGGCCATAAGAAGGAGAACCTCTAGGGGCCGGCCACACCTAGGAAGAAAAGAGAGGAAGAAAAAGAATAGAGTTTATTGTGTCTTTTTGAAGGCACCTCTACCCCCTCTTTTATAATCCTTGGCCTTGGCAAATAAGGAAATTTAAATAAAAACTTCCTTAATTCCTTTGCAATGAAAAATAAAAATTAATTAATTAAAAATCAATTTTCTTTTTTCCAACTTATTTGGCCGACCACTTTCTCCCCAAAATAAGGAAAATTTTAATTAAAACAAGAATTAAAACTTCCTAATTTGTTTCCGGAAATTTATAAAAATTTCTCCAATAATTTTTATCCATTCATGATTGGTTAATAAAAAGGAAATTTTATAAATTAAAAACTTTCTTTTAAACATGTGGATAATTTCCAAAAAGGAAAGTTATCTCTAAAAATTAAAATCTCCTTTCAATCTACAAATAAGGAAAGATATTAAATCTTTTCTTAATCTTTTGTAGAAACTAATAAAAGAGAATTTTTTTTTTTAATTTTTAAACTTCCTTTTAAATCATGAACATGATTAAAAGGAAAGTTTTTACCAAAATTAAAATCAACCTTTAAATTTACAAATAAGGAAAGAGATTTAGCTCTTCTCTTAATCTTTTGTAGAATCTTATAAAAGGAAAGATTTAAATTTTTAAACTCTCTTTTAAATCATGGTATCCACATAAGAAAAATTTTTAAAATTAAAATTCCTTTTTATTTTAATAGGGTCGGCCACCTAAGCTTGAGTTCAAGCTAGGGTCGGCCACATGAATTCACCCATGAACCAAGCCAATGCCGGCCCTGTTAGGATGTATACTAAAAGCCTAGCTTTTGGTATAAACATTTATCTAGAAATAAGAATCACATTCGTCAAATGTCTACATTTATGATAAATGTAGTTGTTCAATTAATTTATATTGTAAATAACATGGTGTGTGGTGTCACACACAGAGGATCATGTTATCAGTACCTTATAAATTATAAATAGTAGCTCACGACCAAGATGGAAAGGAATAAACCATTGGAAGGTCGCAGTGTAATTAGGTATTAGTTTATCTTAACTATATAATTATACTAGTACACTTAGAGTGTATTGAGTAGGACCATTAGAGGTCGTTTCTTTTATACTGACTTTATAAAGGAACAAAGACCTCAGTTATTATGGAAGTGTGTGTTCTTAATCCTAATATAATAACAAGCACATATATTTGATATTTATTTCTTTAATTTATCAATGGGTGAGATTTAGTTCGATAAATCAATAAGCCTGATAAGTTGGGAAATGATATCACTTATAGTGTGTGTTGTTGATTATAGAAGGAAACTGTGTCCTAGTAATCTAGGTTGAGAATGTCCCCAAGAGGAGCTCATAAGGATTGTCATGTTAAACCCTGCAGGTGGACTTAGTCCGACATGACGATAAGGTTGAGTGGTACTACTCTTGGACTAAGATATTAATTAAATGAGTTGTCAGTAACTCACTTAATTAGTGGGCATTCGACATCTTAAACACAGGGAGACTAACACACTCATAATAAGAAGGAGCCCAAAATGTAATTTGGGATTGGTGCGGTAGTTCAATAATAGTTCTCTAGTGGAATGAATTATTATTGATAAAATTAAGTTGTGTGTTCGGGGCGAACACGGGATGCTTAATTTTATCTGGAGACCAAAACTAATTCCTCCTCTCGGTCTCTATCGTAGCCTCTTGTATAGAGAGATTTATACCCACCACATACCCACCTTCTTACCCATCCAATGGGGCCGGCCAAGCTAGCTTGGAACCCAAGCTAGGGCCAGCCAAGACCAAGTGGATGAGCCAAGTTGGTGGCCGGCCAAAGCTTGGGTCCCAAGCTTAGGTGGTCGGCCACTAGAATATTAAAAATGATTTTTATTAAAATTATTTCTTATGTGGATATCATGTTTTTAAAAGAGAGTTTAAAAAATTAAAAATTTCCTTTTATAGCTTTCTACAAAAGATTAAGAGAAGAGATTAATCTCTTTCCTTATTTGTAGATTAAAAGGATGGTTTTAATTTTTGGTAAAAACTTTCCTTATTTGTAAATCATCTACATGTTTAAAAGAGAGTTTAAAATTTGAAATCTTTCCTTATTTGTTGATTAAAATGTGGATTTTAAATTTTAAGAAAACTTTCCTTTGTAACCATGTTTATGATTTAAAAGAGAGTTTAAAAAATAAATATTTTCTTTTATAAGTTTCTACAAGAGATTAAGAAAAGATTTGATATCTTTCCTTATTTGTAGATTAAAAGAGATTTTAATTTTTAGAGATAACTTTCTTTTTATCCACATGTTTAAAAGAAAGATTTTAATTTATAAAATTTCCTTTTTATTAACCAATCATGAAAGTATTAAAATTATTGGAGAAATTTTTATAAATTTCTGGAAACAAATTAGGAAGTTTTAATTTTTGTTTTAATTAAAACTTTCCTTGATTTGGGGAGAAGAGTGGCCGACCAAATAAATTGGAGAAGATAAAATTATTTTTAATTAAATAAATTTTCTTTTTCAATGGCAAAAGAATTAAGGAAGTTTTTATTAAAATTTCCTTATTTGCCAAGACTAAGGATTATAAAAGAGGGGGTAGAGGAGGCTTCATGGTGAACAACCTCTATTATTTTCTCCCTTTTTCTTCCTTGGTGTGGCCGGCCTCTTCCTCTTCTTCTCTTCTCTCCATCCTTTGTGGCCGAACCTCACATCTTCTTTGGAGATCAAGTGGTGGCCGGATTCTAGCTTGGAGAAGAAGGAGAGAAAGCTTACATCCCTTGGAGTTTGGTTGGTGGGAAAAGATCTTCATCTTTTGGAAGCATTGTGCTTGGACGAAACTTGAAGAAAGGAGAAGAAGGTGCTTTGGTGGTTTCTCATCTTGGAAGATCGTTGTCCACACAACGTCCGAGGTTAGAAGAGGAATACGGTAGAAGACCTAGAGGTTTTTGCTTGCAAAAGAAAAGGTATACTAGTATTTATTTTCCGCATCATACTAGTTTTATCTTCATGTAAAAATACCAAATACAAGAGGTATGCGATTCTAGTATTTCGAATTTGTTTTCGATGTTGTGTTCTTTTGTTTTTTCTTTTTCTTGTGATTTGATTGTTCTTTTCGGTTGACCAAAAGTTATTTAAGGAAATTAAATATTAGCTTTCCTTAAAAGGCTTTGTCTAGGCGGTGGTGGTTGTTCCCATATCCAAGAAGGCCATGTGCCTCGCCATGCAGTCTTGAAAGCCAATTTTGGAAATTAATATTTAATGTAATTAATAACCTAGGTGATTTGGATCAAACGTGTTAAGTTCTGCAGGAGATCCAAGTCTAAACCTAAAAGAACAAATAGATTAAACTTTGGATCAAACGTGTTAAGTTCCGCAGGTGATCCAAGTTTAATTTAAAAGAACACATGGTAGCTAGGAAAAGGTTCAGACCTTTGTACAAAATTTTTGTACAGTGGAACCATTAGGTTTTTCGAGTAGCAACCAACAATTGGTATCAGAGCTAGGGTTTTGCCTCTGTGTATTTGGTATTAGTTTAATTATGCACATGTCATACATAATTTAGGCAGGATAATAGTAGGATGTGCTAACTTTGTGGATGCAGGATCTAACTATTATGGCTTATAGATATTGTGTGTGTGATTGGACCCTTGGATATGTCAAGGGCATTTTATTGTGTGTGCATGATTGTATTATAAAATACTGCAGGAGCTGTATTTAGTTTTATTAGGATTTTATTTTTTGATCTAGATACATGTGCATTCCTTCGAGGAATATAGGATCAAAAAATGTAAAATTCTATTTATGTCGCGGATCGAATCTTGCAAGGCGTGGAACCTTTTGAGGATCAGAGGCGCAGCGGAATAAGGAGCAAGATGGATGCGACAACTAGACCCGGTGGCGGTGGCCAAAGATGGCAGCAGCTAGGGTTGGCGACACACGGAGGACAGCAATAGATAAAAGTCATAATAGTTGAAAAATTAGTTTTTCTATTTATTGATTTTTATGTTGTGCTGTGTGTGCTTGTTAGTATGCATGTTAAGTAGGCTAGCATAGTCAAAATTCCTCATTTTAAATAACTAAGTGGGAGAGGGATTTATTTTTAAATAAATTCCACGGTCTCCATTACTGGTTTATAAGTGATGCAACAAGCTTGCGCGTTGGCTCTGAGTGCCTTCCTCCATATCGGATGAGCTTGTTTGCGGATCACTAGATTAAACTTTCATTTTGGATGACTATAGGAAGTTAATTAAGAGCGTGTGATCTTCCCCATCGGAAGGGGGACAATCTTATTAATGGACTTAGTGTCAAGTAATGGTATACACTTAGGCACGTCTAATAGTATCCTCCACATCGGAGTCACTGCTATTATTTGTGTGACCGAAGAAAACCAACTATTAATTTGTCAAATAAATAGGTTGACAAGATAATAAAATTAAAAACCCCTCTTACAAATGTTTGATTTTGTATATGTCCACACTATCGTGGCATACAAAATTCACGGTGTTTGAGGTAATTTTATTTGTCATAAAGATTTATTGAAAAGATAATTAATGGGTAAACCCCTCCTTTTACAAATGTTTAATTTTGTATACGTCCACACTATCGTGGCATGCAAAATTCACGGTGTTTGAGGTGTTGGTGAATTTAAATAATATTATTTGAGGAATCAATGTTATTTTAAATTCAAAAGTTTTGACCAAATATTTGATCAAAGAAAGATCAACTATTAATTTTATTCGTCATAAAGTATAGTTGACGAGATAATAAAATTAATGGATAAAATCTCTTCTTTGATTTTGTATATGTCCACACTATCGTGGCATACAAAATTCATGGAGATTTTAAGGAATTGATCTTGACCAAATATTTTTGTGATTCTTAAGATTTAAAATGTTTGTCAATTCCCTAGTTGTTATACTATAGAAAAGACTTAGTAGTCCCAATTGTAATGATTGGAAATAGGACTTGGACATTAAGGTAGTCTGTCTTCTTAGAACTAAGAACAATATAGGTGTATTTAATTCATTAGTTGAAATATGTTTAGTGGCGTTATCTACCAGAACCTGGAGTGTAGATACAAATGCCATTAATCATGTCCGCAATTCATTGCAGGGTTCCAGGAAACCTGACAACTAAATGAAAATAAAAACACCATCCACATGGGCACTGCTATAAAAATGGCAGCTGTTGTAGTGGGAGATGTTTATCCTTTGATAAGAATAAAATATGGATTTTAAGTAATTGTCTTTACGTACCAAGTTTAGAAAGAACTAGTTTTCAGTTTCTAAACTATTCAAAGAACTTGATATTCTGCCTCTTTTAATAACAAAGTTGTTATTAAGAAAAAGAGGGAAGTTATCTGTTCTGGTACGTTGGTTGGCAATTTATAAATCCAATAACTCCCACGATGCAACAAATGGAAATTAGTAACACATCTTCTAACTTTAAGAGAAAGCAACCTTCGGAAATGAATCATTTATATCTTTGGCATCTAAGGCTAGGTTATATTAACTTGAGTAGATTCATTGGTAGCTAATGAACTTTTGGGTTCATTAGTAGTGGAAATCTTTCCAACCTGCGAGTCTTACTTGGAAGGAAAAATAACCAAGAAGCTTTTAAGTATAAGGGGTATAGAGCCAAAGATATATTGGAATTGGTTCATTCTGATTTGTGTGATCGTGTGACTATCCAGACAAGAGGTAGTATCAAATATTTCATCTATTTTATAGATAACTATTCAAGATACAAATACATTTACTTAATGTGCCGCAAGACTAAGTGCTTTGATTAGTTCAAAGAGTACAAGGCTGATGCGGAGAAATGTTAAAGTAAAAGTATCAAATCACTATGGTAAGATCGTAGTGGCAAGTACCTCTTGGGACAATTTAGGAGTCACTTATCAAAAGTAGGGATTCAATCCCAACTAACTGCACTTGGTACACCCCAACAGAATGGTATAGTAGAAAGAAGGAATAAGGCTCTTATAGAATTATTAGATCGATGATGAGTTATTACCAAATTTGTTTTAAGGATATACACTGGAAACGGAAGTGAACATAGTACCTTCTAAGTCAGAACTCTCTACTCCCATAGAATTGCAGATTGGGCGTAAGTCTAGTCTGAAGTATATTCAGATTTGGGTGGTCTAACACATGAGAGACACTGATAAAGTTGGACAGGAATTCACTTGTTTGTGGGTTATCCTAGAGAAACGAAAGTAGGTTTATAGTCTTAAAAATCAGAAGGTCATTGTTAGCATCAATGACCGATTTTTAGAAAAGGACTATGTAATAAACCACAAGCCCATAAGTAAATTTATTCTTAAAGAAATTATAAAGGACATGTCTAATCTAGTACCAATTGTACAAGATGAAATATCACAAGAAACTGCAACACGTATCATAAATGATACACAGATAGTGGCTCATCGTAGTGGGAGGGTTGTCAAGCAAACCTAAAAGACTTATGTTTTGGGAGAGTTTTTGGACTTGATCCCAAATGAACATGAGTCTGATCCCGGACATATGATGAAGCACTTCAAGATAAAGATGTAACATCTTGGCAAAGAGCAATTAGAATATATGTATTCTAATAAAATCTGGAAGCTTGTAAAACCACCAGATGGTGTAAAAGCCATTGGGTAAAAATAGGTCTACAATAGGAAAAAATAGATAGACAGGAAGGTGGAAACTTTCAAAGCAAGGTTTGATGAAAAAGGAAACTTTTTCACTAGTAGTCATGCTTAAGTCTATCTGGATTCTTTTATCTATTTGGCAAGTGGATGTCAAGACAGCATTCCTTAATAGAAGTCTTGAAGAAAACATCCATATAAAGTAACCAGAAGAGTTCATTGCAAAGGGCAAAGAGCATCTTGTGTGCAAGCTCAATCAGTCTATGGATTGAGGCAAAGCTTCAAGGTCTTGAAACATCCGGTTTATCAAAATAATCCAGACCTATAGATTTATTTAGTAACCGGATAAGTCTTGCGAATACAAAAAGTGTGATGGAAACGTGGTGGTATTTCTTGTACTATACGTAGATAACATTTTTGGTAGTTGGAAACAATATCGAAATGTTGTCAGAAGTAAGGGTATGGTTGTCCAAACAATTCAATATGAAGGACTTGGGATAATGTATATATTCTTGGGATAAAAGTAATAAGGGATCGCAAGAAAAGAATATTTTACTTATCCCAAGCTTCATATATCAAAAAATCCTTGCTCGTTTTAAGCATGCAAAACTCCAAGAAAGGTTTCTTACCTTTTTAGCATGGAGTAACTTTATCTAAAGTAATGTCTCCGTAGACATCAAAGGAGATAGAGGAAATGAAGGCAGTTCTTTATGCTTCGGCTGTCGGAAGCCTAATGTATGCTATGCACGAGATCAGAAATCTGTTTTACCAAGGGCATAGTTAGCAGATATCAAAGTAACCCTGGACAAGCACATTGGACTGCAGTAAAGCATATATTGAAGTACCTTAGAGGCACTAGAGATTATATGCTAGCTTACAAGGCAGTTAATTTGGTCCCTGTGGGTTGTACAGATTTTGACTTCCAGTCGAATAGGGACAATAGTAAGTCAACCTCGGAGTTTTCTGTTTACTTTAGGAGGTAAAGTCATAACTATGGAAGAGTGATAAGCATAGGTGTTTTTCTGGACTCCACCATAGAAGCTGAGTATATGGTAAACCTCTGAGGTAGTAATAAAAGCTGAATGACTCAATAACCTCAAGATAGACTTAGATATGATTTCTGGTTTGTCCAAAGATTATTACAATTTATTGTAATAATAGTGGTGCAGTAGCAAACTCGAAGAAACCATGAGTCTATAAGGCAAGTAAACACAATAGAGCGCAAGTACCACCCAATACGAGAAATCGTATAAACGAGGAGAAGTTGTTGCTGCCTAGATTACATCAGATGATGACCTATAGATCTTTTCACTAAGGCCCTTAAGGCAAGAGCTTTTGATGGGCATGTTGAAGGGCTGGAAATCAGATGTATGGCAGCAGATATGACAGCTTAGTCTTTTAGTATAAGTGGGAGATTGTTAGAATGTATACTAAAAGCCTAGCTTTTGGTATAAACATTTATCTAGAAATAAGAATCACATTGGTCAAATGTCTACATTTATGATAAATGTAGTTGTTCAATTAATTTATATTGTAAATAACATGGTGTGTGGTGTCACACACAGAGGATCATGTTATCAGTACCTTATAAATTATAAACAGTAGCTCACGACCAAGATGGAAAGGAACAAACCATTGGAAGGTCGCAGTGTAATTAGGTATTAGTTTATCTTAACTATATAATTACACTAGTACACTTAGAGTGTATTGAGTAGGACCATTAGAGGTCGTTTCTTTTTGTAACGACCCAATTTTTCCCATTTCAAGTTCTAAAGGGCCATAAAAATATTTGGAAATGCCTTTAAAATATTCTAGAGATTTTTAGGAATTTTTAGAGTATTTTTACGTAATTTTTGGAGGTCGTTTAGTATTTCTACAAAACCAAAGAAGTTTAAGCAAAAAGTGTTGGAGAAGAGGTTCGAACCCGCGACCTCGGGTCGGACCAAACCAAGCCAAACCGGCTTGACCAGCTGGGATAAGAGATTTATGTTAATCTCAAATAGAGTTAAATAAGGTTATAGTATAGTTGAGTTATATCCGATTACTTATAAAAGGTAATAAGTTTTGGGATTTTAGAAAACCTAACTTCTTCTCTCTAAATTCCTCTTCGCCTTCTCCCTCGCGACGGCGCAAGTACTCTCGGCGGAAACCAGGAGCAGCTAGGGTTGGAGATTCCGACGCCGGCGAAGCTTCCCTCCAACTGTCCTTCATCCACGGTGGCTGTTCCCGACGGAGAGAAGCCCGAGAGCTCAGAGGACACGCCGGAAAAGGGATCTACCTAGCCCTAGAAGTTCCCTTCCCTTCTTTCCGGTTGTAAGTGCAAGAAACCCTAGGTAAGTACTACTCACCTGTGGTAGGAGTTGCTCCGAGCTTCGATTTGTGTTCTTTGCTTTCGGATTGTAGTGTACAGCATGCGTTCTTGGCTTTGGGTGTTCTGCCGTGGGCTTCACAAAGGGATCAAGAACTAGTTTAGTTTAATCGAGCATGTAGGATAGTTTTGCGCCGAATCTAAGCTTGCTAGGGATTAAGTTTTGTTTCTCCTTGTCCTTTTGAATCTGCCGTGGCCTTCAGGAAGGAGAAAGGGCTTAATGGATTTAACCTTGATTAATGATGCTTTAGCTTTTGTTGATTCTGTAATTTCTAGACAGATATATTGGCTTGGGTCATTTTCTTTATGCTGCTGTGAGTTGATTAAGAAGAGGAGAAGGGATTTAAATTGTCACAGCAATCACCCCTTTTAATAACATATTCTTAACAGAATAGTTGATTTCCTTTGCTACCGTATCAAGCTTTGCATAGGTGTAAACCTCAGCAGATTATAGCCTGGTTGTAAGGATTCGGGTTAGCTTATTTTGCTACCATATCTAGCATTCCAGTGTTCAGTTCCTTTGCATTTTAACATGCAATTTAGTTTTAGAATTTCTTAGCTTTGCTCTATGTTGTAGCATGTTTAGAAAGCTTAAAATTGCATTCTTTTGCCTAGTTTTACAGCATGCTTAGAAGCACTGAAGTAGCATTCTATGCCCTGTTTTTACAGCATGTTTAGAAGTATTAAAGTAGCATTCTTTGCCTAGTTTTACAGCATGTTTAGAAGCACTGAAGTAGCATTCTATGCCCTGTTTTTACAGCATGTTTAGAAGTATTAAAGTAGCATTCTTTGCCTATTTTTACAGCATGTTTAGAAGTATTAAAGTAGCATTCTTTGCCTATTTTTACAGCATGTTTAGAAGCACTAAAGTAGCATTCTATGCCATGTTTTTATAGCATGATTAGTAAGTTCAGATGTGCTTTCTTTTCCTTTATTTTATAGCATGTTTAGAAAGTCCAGATTTGCTTTCCTTTGCTCTATTTTATAACTGGCTTAGGGAGTTCAGATTTGTTTCCTTTGTGTTATTTTTATATAGCATGCTTGGTTAGTTGTAATCCTATACTTGTTAGATATATATCTAAAGGATTCTAATAAGCTCTAATAAAGGATTATGAGAAGTATGAGTAAAGAAAAAGACCAAGGTCTAATTAAAAGAGATAACAAGTAAATTAAAGTAAGAGGCTAGTACCCAACATCCAAGAGCTTGTCGTTAAACAAATCCAGGTGACCATTTCCGAGGTCTTGGCCCTGGTAGACCGAGGTCTGCTCTTTTAGGATTGGTGGCTCGCAACCCCAACCTATTAGGGAACGCGCATGAGTTGGTACTAGGCCTGGCCCCAAGGAAAGAAAACCAAAGAAGAAAAGAAGAAAGAAAAGAAAAGAAGAAAGAAAGTGAAAGAGAAATTAAAAGATTAATTTCTAGTATAAAGATATAAGAACATGAAACAAGTTTATGCTTAGAATCAATAAAAGTTTAGTTCCTTAATTCTAAGCTTACAGTAGTTGTTTCATTACTTTCCTGTCAGTTAGTGAGCATGTTTAGTATTCAGTTTTATTTCTGTATACCATGAGTACATGCAGCTTTGCTTTAGCATTTCAGTTTCAGTATTATTGCATTGCTTTTATGCAGTTCGAGTTTTGTGAGATAGATTAGTACTTACTAAGCGTTTCGCTTATAGATCATTTCTTTTTCCTCCTACCGCAGATACAGGAAAAGCTAAGATATGAAGGGAGGCGACAGGGTGGTGGTGATGAGGGATGTGTGTGGTGACTGAACTATGGAGAGGTCCAGAGGGAACTAACAAGACTTATTTATTTAGAGTTTATGTCTAGTTCATTTTCCGTATTTCTGTTATGAAATTATGAGTTATGATTGAGTTTGATGTGCATTGTAGCTTATTATGCTTCATTCTGGGAGATTGAGTTTAGTTCATGTTGCTAGATTAGTTTTTGGATTATGATATGATTTATTACTGCGTGGTTGTGAATAAATTGTGATCCAGCCGCATGTGGCTGTGTATATATCTTGTGTATTATAGATTTGGTCACCGGTGCAGGGGAGACTCTACGAAATTTTAGGAATTCCTCTGAACCGTGATAAATCTAAATGTCGCTAATAATAGCATAAGTGACACTAGTAAGTAGAGTAGGAGTTAGGTAACGGTCGCCCTTAGAGAGTAGTAGTAAGAAGGGTGGTCGTTACAGTTGGTATCAGAGCAGTGTTCCATTCTCCAGCATCACACACACATCAGCATCATCCTCGCCGCCTCCAAGTAAGAAAGTATTTAAATCCTTTCTTTATTCTGCTTTCCTTATTATTAACTGCAGTATAGAGTACTTGTTTTTTTGAGTACTAAAGTAAGATAGAAGATTTAGTTTCCCTTTTCTTTATTCATATTTATGTATGTTTAGAAAGGATAGAGAAATATTTAGAAGTACCTACTCATAGGTGTTGAAAGTCAAGAATCATGTATAAGTAAGATATATCTAGAAAGTATAGTGATAATTGTAAGTTTTCTTTTCCTCTGCATGACTTGATGTCAAGAAGAGGACGTCCTCGTACCGCTGGTACTGAGAACCAAGATCAGGAGAACGAAGAGCTTAGATCAACTGAGCCCAATCTCTCTGAAGTTGTTGCCTAACTCCAGAGACAAGTAGCAGAACAACAGCAAGTGATTGCCAATCTAATGGCCAATCAGAAGCCAGCTCCTCCCACTTCCCCAACCATTAATGTGGAGACCCCAGTAGTGACTGAAGTCCTATCAGTTGCCCTAGAAGTCACCACAACGCCTAGAAGGCAGGAAGCATACCTCATCCAGTGGCTGAAGCTGAAACCAGAAAGCTTCTCAGGCACGACTGAGCCCTGGGATGCCCAGGCTTGGTTTAAACACTAGAGAGCACTATGGAGCTTCTTGACTGGCTAGAAGTCGAGAAGGTCAAGTGCGCTTCTTTCTGCCTGTCTGCAGATGCTCGTATGTAGTGGGAGAGGATAAAGACCAAGAGAGCAGCCGAGCAGATGAGCTGGGCAGATTTTCAATTAGAGTTCTATGAAGAGTTCTATCACCAACAAGCACTATGAGGAGATTATAGAGTTCAAGCCAGCCAAGATAGAAGACAAGACAGTAGGGAGCCGGAGCCCCAGTCAAGTAAGTGTAGAAGAACAGAAAGAAGGTAAGAAAGAGGGGGTTCGGGTGGTCTGTGAATATCCCGAAGTATTCCCAGCAGATCTACCTGGACTACCTCCCAATAAATGGGTAGATTTGAGATTGAATTGGTTCCTGAAACCGGTCCAATTTCAAAAGCTCCGTATCGCATGTCTCCAGCAGAGCTGAAGGAGTTATAAGAACAACTACAGGAGTTACTTGACAAAGGCTTCATTCGCCCTAGTCATTCACCCCGGGGAGCTCCAGAGTTGTTCGTTAAGAAGAAAGACGGATCCGTGCTAATGTGCATAGATTACAGAACGCTGAGCAAAGTAGCAGTTAAGGACAAGTACCCCCTTCCCAGGATCGATGACTTATTTGATCAGTCAAGAGGAGCGACGGTGTTCTCAAAGATAGACTTGCGCTCTGGGTACCATCAGCTGAAGGTGAAAGAAAGAGATATACCCAGAACGGCGTTCAGGACCAGATATGGACACTACGAGTTTGTGGTCATGCCTTTTGGAGTGACCAATGCACCTGCGGTCTTCATGGACTTAATGAACAGGGTGTTCAGAGAGTATCTTGACAAATTTGTCATTGTATTCATCGATGACATTCTGGTCTATTCAAGGACCCCAGAGGAGCATGACACGCACTTGAGGATAGTACTGCAGACTCTTGAAAGCGACTTTATGCTAAATTCTCAAAGTGCGAGTTACGGTTAATCAGGTGGCGTTTTAGGTCACATTATCTCTAAAGAAGGTATTCAAGTGGATCCAGCCAAAGTGGAAGCGGTCAACAACTGGAGTAGACCCAAGAACGTCAGAGAGATCAGAAGCTTCCTTGGTTTAGCTGGGTACTATAGGAAGTTCGTGGAGGACTTTTCGGGATAGCTTCTCCGCTAATGACCCTCACCGGAAAGAACAAAAGCTTGAATGGTCGAGATAAATGTGAGCGAGCTTCCAAGAGCTAAAGAAGAGACTGATCGTGCTCCCATGACTGTTCCACAGAGCGACAAGAGTTTCGACATCTACAGATGCTTCCAAGATGGGTTTAGGAGCTGTACTCATGCAAGAAGGAAAAGTCATAGCTTATGCTTCGAGACAACTCAAAGACTATGAGAGGAACTACCCTACTCATGATCTCGAGTGCTGTAGTTTTGCACTTAAACTCTGGCGACATTATTTGTATGGAGTCCGTGTAGAATTTTCACAGATCATCGAGTCTTAAGTACTTCTTCACTCGGAAGGACTTAAACATGAGACAGTGAGGGCTGGAGTTGGTCAAGAATTACGATTGTGAAATTCTCTACCACCCAGGCAAAGCTAACAAAGGCGGATGCACTCAGTAGAAAATCTAGTGCATCACGATGTCGTTGTCATCACTAGCCCTGCCAAGAAGTTGTCGATTTTGGGCTTGAAATTATCGAAGGACGACTCTGCATTGACCTTAGAGTCCACATTGCTTGTGGAGATCGAGAAAGCAAAGTGAAGATCCGGATATCCGTAAGATCAAGCAAGGGATACGAAAGAAGACAACTCGAGTTTAGAGTGACGGATAAGCGAATTCTTTATCGGGAGTCGCATTTGCGTGCCCAATGATGAGGAACTGAGAAAGAAGATCTTAGAGGAAGCTCACAGTACACCATATTCCATGCATCCTGGTTCTTCCAAGATGTACCAAGATGTGAAACAGAGGTTTTGGTGGTCAGAACTCAAAAGAGATGTAGCTAAGTATGTCAGTACCTGCTTGACATGCCAGAGAGTCAAAGCAGAACACCAGAGACCAGGAGGAGTTCTTCAGCCTCTTCCAATACCAGAATGGAAATGGGAAGACATTTCCATGGACTTCATGTCTTCCAAGAACCACCAATGGATATGATGCGATATGGGTAATAGTAGATCGATTGACCAAGTCTGCTCACTTCCTAGCCATCAAGGTGTCCCACTCCATAGAGCAGTTGGCCCAGCTATATGTTAAAGAGGTAGTCAGACTTCATGGAGTTCCTAAATCTATCGTTTCTGATAGAGATGGGCGCTTCACCTCACATTTTTGGGAGTGCGTTCAGAATGCACTGGGCACCAAACTCAAGTTCAGCACAGCTTTCCATCCGCAGACTGAGGGACAGACAGAGCGAGTGAATCAGATTTTAGAAGACATGCTCAGAGCTTGTGCGCTAGATTTCAAAGGAAGTTGGTGCAAGTATTTGTGCTTAGCTGAATTCGCTTACAACAATAACTATCAGGCTACCATTAAGATGGCACCTTATGAGGCACTATATGGCAGGAAATGCAGATCACCCATATGCTGGCAAGAAGCAGGAGAGAGAAAAGAGATAGAAGCAGAGTTGGGCATTCAGACAGAGGTGATAGATGAGACTACTCAAGCAATCCAGAAAATCAGACAGAGAATTGAGATTGCCCAGAGCAGACAGAAGAGTTATGCTGACACACGCCGTAGGCCATTGGAATTCCAAGTAGGAGGTTCAGTTTTCCTCAAGGTCGCTCCTATGAAGGGAGTGATGACATTTGGCAAGAAGGGCAAATTCAGTCCTCGCTATGTAGGACCTTACCTGATCATAGAGAGGATTGGGAAAGTAGCTTACAGGCTGGACTTACCACAAGACATGTCAGCAATACACAATGTGTTTCATGTCTCCATGCTAAGGAAGTGTCTCCATGACCCGAGCCAAGTGATTCAGCCTCAGTCAATGCAGATCCAAGAGGATCTTAGTTATGAGAGCAGACCTACACAGATAGTGGACAGAGCAGTCAAGAGATTGAGAAACAAAGAAGTACCACTAGTGAAGGTCGTCTGGCAGAACCAGAAGCACGAGGAAATCACTTGGGAGCGGGAGGACAGTATGAGACAGAAGTATCCAGAGCTATTCTAAGTTCGAGGACGAACTTTTTATAAGGTATGGGGGATTGTAACGACCCAATTTTTCCCATTTCAAGTTCTAAAGGGCCATAAAAATATTTGGAAATGCCTTTAAAATATTCTAGAGATTTTTAGGAATTTTTAGAGTATTTTTACGTAATTTTTGGAGGTCGTTTAGTATTTCTACAAAACCAAAGAAGTTTAAGCAAAAAGTGTTGGAGAAGAGGTTCGAACCCGCGACCTCGGGTCGGACCAAACCAAGCCAAACCGGCTTGACCAGCTGGGATAAGAGATTTATGTTAATCTCAAATAGAGTTAAATAAGGTTATAGTATAGTTGAGTTATATCCGATTACTTATAAAAGGAAATAAGTTTTGGGATTTTAGAAAACCTAACTTCTTCTCTCTAAATTCCTCTTCGCCTTCTCCCTCGCGACGGCGCAAGTACTCTCGGCGGAAACCAGGAGCAGCTAGGGTTGGAGATTCCGACGCCGGCGAAGCTTCCCTCCAACCGTCCTTCATCCACGGTGGCTGTTCCCGACGGAGAGAAGCCCGAGAGCTCAGAGGACACGCCGGAAAAGGGATCTACCTAGCCCTAGAAGTTCCCTTCCCTTCTTTCCGGTTGTAAGTGCAAGAAACCCTAGGTAAGTACTACTCACCTGTGGTAGGAGTTGCTCCGAGCTTCGATTTGTGTTCTTTGCTTTCGGATTGTAGTGTACAGCATGCGTTCTTGGCTTTGGGTGTTCTGCCGTGGGCTTCACAAAGGGATCAAGAACTAGTTTAGTTTAATCGAGCATGTAGGATAGTTTTGCGCCGAATCTAAGCTTGCTAGGGATTAAGTTTTGTTTCTCCTTGTCCTTTTGAATCTGCCGTGGCCTTCAGGAAGGAGAAAGGGCTTAATGGATTTAACCTTGATTAATGATGCTTTAGCTTTTGTTGATTCTGTAATTTCTGGACAGATATATTGGCTTGGGTCATTTTCTTTATGCTGCTGTGAGTTGATTAAGAAGAGGAGAAGGGATTTAAATTGTCACAACAATCACCCCTTTTAATAGCATGTTCTTAACAGAATAGTTGATTTCCTTTGCTACCGTATCAAGCTTTGCATAGGTGTAAACCTCAGCAGATTATAGCCTGGTTGTAAGGATTCGGGTTAGCTTATTTTGCTACCATATCTAGCATTCCAGTGTTCAGTTCCTTTGCATTTTAACATGCAATTTAGTTTTAGAATTTCTTAGCTTTGCTCTATGTTGTAGCATGTTTAGAAAGCTTAAAATTGCATTCTTTTGCCTAGTTTTACAGCATGCTTAGAAGCACTGAAGTAGCATTCTATGCCCTGTTTTTACAGTATGTTTAGAAGTATTAAAGTAGCATTCTTTGCCTAGTTTTACAGCATGTTTAGAAGCACTGAAGTAGCATTCTATGCCCTGTTTTTACAGCATGTTTAGAAGTATTAAAGTAGCATTCTTTGCCTATTTTTACAGCATGTTTAGAAGTATTAAAGTAGCATTCTTTGCCTATTTTTACAGCATGTTTAGAAGCACTAAAGTAGCATTCTATGCCATGTTTTTATAGCATGATTAGTAAGTTCAGATGTGCTTTCTTTTCCTTTATTTTATAGCATGTTTAGAAAGTCCAGATTTGCTTTCCTTTGCTCTATTTTATAACCGGCTTAGGGAGTTCAGATTTGTTTCCTTTGTGTTATTTTTATATAGCATGCTTGGTTAGTTGTAATCCTATACTTGTTAGATATATATCTAAAGGATTCTAATAAGCTCTAATAAAGGATTATGAGAAGTATGAGTAAAGAAAAAGACCAAGGTCTAATTAAAAGAGATAACAAGTAAATTAAAGTAAGAGGCTAGTACCCGACATCCAAGAGCTTGTCGTTAAACAAATCCAGGTGACCATTTCCGAGGTCTTGGCCCTGGTAGACCGAGGTCTGCTCTTTTAGGATTGGTGGCTCGCAACCCCAACCTATTAGGGAACGCGCATGAGTTGGTACTAGGCCTGGCCCCAAGGAAAGAAAACCAAAGAAGAAAAGAAGAAAGAAAAGAAAAGAAGAAAGAAAGTGAAAGAGAAATTAAAAGATTAATTTCTAGTATAAAGATATAAGAACATGAAACAAGTTTATGCTTAGAATCAATAAAAGTTTAGTTCCTTAATTCTAAGCTTACAGTAGTTGTTTCATTACTTTCCTGTCAGTTAGTGAGCATGTTTAGTATTCAATTTTATTTCTGTATACCATGAGTACATGCAGCTTTGCTTTAGCATTTCAGTTTCAGTATTATTGCATTGCTTTTATGCAGTTCGAGTTTTGTGAGATAGATTAGTACTTACTAAGCGTTTCGCTTATAGATCATTTCTTTTTCCTCCTACCGCAGATACAGGAAAAGCTAAGATATGAAGGGAGGCGACAGGGTGGTGGTGATGAGGGATGTGTGTGGTGACTGAACTATGGAGAGGTCCAGAGGGAACTAACAAGACTTATTTATTTAGAGTTTATGTCTAGTTCATTTTCCGTATTTCTGTTATGAAATTATGAGTTATGATTGAGTTTGATGTGCATTGTAGCTTATTATGCTTCATTCTGGGAGATTGAGTTTAGTTCATGTTGCTAGATTAGTTTTTGGATTATGATATGATTTATTACTGCGTGGTTGTGAATAAATTGTGATCCAGCCGCATGTGGCTGTGTATATATCTTGTGTATTATAGATTTGGTCACCGGTACAGGGGAGACTCTGCCGAAATTTTTCGGTAGGAATTCCTCTGAACCGTGATAAATCTAAATGTCGCTAATAATAGCATAAGTGACACTAGTAAGTAGAGTAGGAGTTAGGTAACGGTCGCCCTTAGAGAGTAGTAGTAAGAAGGGTGGTCGTTACAGTTGGTATCAGAGCAGTGTTCCATTCTCCAGCATCACACACACATCAGCATCATCCTCGCCGCCTCCAAGTAAGAAAGTATTTAAATCCTTTCTTTATTCTGCTTTCCTTATTATTAACTGCAGTATAGAGTACTTGTTTTTTTGAGTACTAAAGTAAGATAGAAGATTTAGTTTCCCTTTTCTTTATTCATATTTATGTATGTTTAGAAAGGATAGAGAAATATTTAGAAGTACCTACTCATAGGTGTTGAAAGTCAAGAATCATGTATAAGTAAGATATATCTAGAAAGTATAGTGATAATTGTAAGTTTTCTTTTCCTCTGCCTGACTTGATGTCAAGAAGAGGACTGTTCATACTGAGAACCAAGATCAGGAGAATGAAGAGCTTAGATCAACTGAGCCCAATCTCTCTGAAGTTGTTGCCTAACTCCAGAGACAAGTAGCAGAACAACAGCAAGTGATTGCCAATCTAATGGCCAATCAGAAGCCAGCTCCTCCCACTTCCCCAACCATTAATGTGGAGACCCCAGTAGTGACTGAAGTCCTATCAGTTGCCCTAGAAGTCACCACAACGCCTAGAAGGCAGGAAGCATACCTCATCCAGTGGCTGAAGCTGAAACCAGAAAGCTTCTCAGGCACGACTGAGCCCTGGGATGCCCAGGCTTGGTTTAAACACTAGAGAGCACTATGGAGCTTCTTGACTGGCTAGAAGTCGAGAAGGTCAAGTGCGCTTCTTTCTGCCTGTCTGCAGATGCTCGTATGTAGTGGGAGAGGATAAAGACCAAGAGAGCAGCCGAGCAGATGAGCTGGGCAGATTTTCAGTTAGAGTTTTATGAAGAGTTCTATCACCAACAAGCACTATGAGGAGATTATAGAGTTCAAGCCAGCCAAGATAGAAGACAAGACAGTAGGGAGCCGGAGCCCCAGTCAAGTAAGTGTAGAAGAACAGAAAGAAGGTAAGAAAGAGGGGGTTCGGGTGGTCTGTGAATATCCCGAAGTATTCCCAGCAGATCTACCTGGACTACCTCCCAATAAATGGGTAGATTTGAGATTGAATTGGTTCCTGAAACCGGTCCAATTTCAAAAGCTCCGTATCGCATGTCTCCAGCAGAGCTGAAGGAGTTATAAGAACAACTACAGGAGTTACTTGACAAAGGCTTCATTCGCCCTAGTCATTCACCCCGGGGAGCTCCAGAGTTGTTCGTTAAGAAGAAAGACGGATCCGTGCTAATGTGCATAGATTACAGAACGCTGAGCAAAGTAGCAGTTAAGGACAAGTACCCCCTTCCCAGGATCGATGACTTATTTGATCAGTCAAGAGGAGTGACGGTGTTCTCAAAGATAGACTTGCGCTCTGGGTACCATCAGCTGAAGGTGAAAGAAAGAGATATACCCAGAACGGCGTTCAGGACCAGATATGGACACTACGAGTTTGTGGTCATGCCTTTTGGAGTGACCAATGCACCTGCGGTCTTCATGGACTTAATGAACAGGGTGTTCAGAGAGTATCTTGACAAATTTGTCATTGTATTCATCGATGACATTCTGGTCTATTCAAGGACCCCAGAGGAGCATGACACGCACTTGAGGATAGTACTGCAGACTCTTCAGCAGAAGCAGCTTTATGCTAAATTCTCAAAGTGCGAGTTCTGGTTAAATCAGGTGGCGTTTTAGGTCACATTATCTCTAAAG